>NW_016805896.1:4346984-4543396 GCF_001698545.2 Rhinopithecus bieti
TATATATATATATATATATATATATGAAATTCATATTTATTATATGAACTAATATACTAATATATTATAAATGTTTGTATACATGGATAAATAAAATAACAAATTAGCTCATACCATTGTTGAAGCTGAGAAGTCCCAAGATCTATAGTTAGCAAGCTGGAGACCCAGGAGAGCTGATGGTGTGGTTTCAGTCTGGGTCCAAAGGCTGGAGAACCAGGAGAGCTAATGATATAAGTTCTAGCCCAAAAGCCAGCAGACTTGAGACTCATGAAGAGCCAATGCTTCCCAATAGTCCAAAGGTGGGAGAAGATTCTTATCCCAGCTCAAGGCAGTCAGCAGGAGGAGTGTTTTCCCCCTAACTCACAGGAGGGTCAATCTTTTGTTCTATTCAGGCTTCAGCTGATTGGATAAGGCTCACATTAGGACGGACAATCTGCTTTACTCAGTCTATCAATGTGGATGTTAATCTGATCCAAAAACACTCTCATGGACACATCTGGAATAATGTGGGACCAAATGTCTGGGCACCCTGGGGCCCAGTCAAGTTGACACATGAAATTAGTCATCACACTGTGGTTTGATGTTGGCCAAAGACCTAAAGAAAGACCTGGATGCAGCCAGCATGCTGAAGGTGTGGACAGTGAACAAACAGATGCTGAGATGAAAAGGACCCAGATGACCTCTGCAGTCTATGTCTGTTGCCTTGGCCCTGGAACACTGTGTTCTTATTTTTGAAAGTTTGTAAACAGAAGGAATTTTGTACAGGACCACAGCGAGAGGTGGCATGTAAGTGCTGGTTTGGAGCGTTATCTGCTCTACCACATAGACTTGGGGACTTGGAGGCAAAGGGAGTATCTGTGGCCAGGAATCAGAGTCTAATTTCTTGAGGGCCCTGGGCATAGTCCACAGAATGAAAGGAGGCTAAAGGGGGTCATTTGGGAAATCTGAACAGGAAATGACCATTCTTTCCCAAGAATTTGGACATGACCCAGACGGGCTGAGGTTGTCCATCAAGTTGGTGTCATTTTCAGGGCCAGTTTCAGGGCTGTGCCACCTGGGCAGTCACACAGAGTCTATGTACAGGGGCCCAGGCTTTGTTGTCACTGTCTTGAAATGTTTAATATCTTTAAACAAGGGACTCTGCATTTGTATCTTGTACAGGAACCCAAAAATTGTGTAGCCAGTCCTGGGCATGTGGTCAGCAGCCCTAAATGGTGATACCCATTCTAGATGTAGAGAAAGACTGATTCTAGAGTGGACCCATGAGTCCTCCGAGTCCAGGTGTGGTGCCACCAGGGCACCCCTGGCTACCTCAGGTCAGGCTGGGTTAGACTATGACAATTGAGCCCCTGAAATTGTTTTTCTTTGCAATTAAATTGTTTTTAGTAAATTTAAAAGTAGAAATGTCAACTCTTCCTTCCTCTAAACCTTAGCACCTTGTGTGTGGCTCTCATCCATGCCGGAGTTGCAGGATGAAGATGGGAAAATGTGTTAAGAGTAGGGTGGAGCCAGGAAGTGGTCAGTGGGCAGACAGTGACAGTGGAGGAGGCCAGAGGTGCCTCAGGGAAGTCCTACAGGAGAAATGTGTAGGTGGTTCTGACTTGTCAGAAATTCCATCACAATTTTCCATATCCCTTCATATTATAATAGACTGGCTTCGTGCCCCACATTAGACCTCAAGATGCAGGAAACAGCAACATTCAAGCATTAGGAGAGAATGTTAAGTACCTGGATTTAAGCTAGTGAGTGTACTATTACTTGGTTAGTTTAAATATGTGGTATACATATTTTTCCGTTTGACTTCATTACCACAGTATAACAACATTGTTTTCTACCAGTGTGACTGCACATGCATTATGGATTAGTTTTAGCAAGGTTTTCATGTGAAACCGAATTCTGGGTGCCAACTAACCAAACTGCAAATGCACTTTTGCAACACAACTTGTTTGTAAGCTAGGGCCATGCATGTTTAAAATTAGTAGAATACTGGATTGCGAAGTCCCAAAGAGAGTGACACAGCATGAATGCACTATATATATATCCTTAGGAGAATTACAGAGGGAACTGGTCTCCATAAGGGCCTCAGTCATATGCAATGATGACGTCTGGGGACATTTGCAGAGTTTACAGAGTTTCTTTTTTGTTTAAGTCCATGAAACCGCATTTGACTCAGTGCCACTCTGTGAGGTGTCTGGAACCAGCTCTTGGTATATATTTTGACAGTCAGGAAACCCGGGGCCTCAGATAGAGACTGCCTGACCAATCTAAACACAGAGGGTGTGTGTGAGCCGAAGGAGCCATTGCACGGGAGGATGTTAGGAAGCAAGGCCAGGGAGCCTCCTGCTTTGAGCTGCCCTCCTCTTTACTGCTCTGGTCTCTGATATTTTGTTTTTGACTGGTGTGTCTGGGCTCATGTTTTATGAGAAGACTCTCTAAATGTTTTTTCCTGCCTTTTCATCTGAGCTGGAGTTCACCCTGTCTTCGTTTTCCCTCAGGAGGGATGTGGCAGGCAGGTGAGTGGAGTAACTTCTCAATCTGACTGAATTTTATCTTTTCAAAATCTATGCTCTTAGGTCACTCCCAGGTAGTTCTAGAAGAAGCACGAAGGGAGAAGAATTTTCCCCAGGCTAGACAGAATCTCCCAGGGCTGGAGAAAGATGGTCTGTTGAGTAGGCTGAACCAGCGGGGGTGCGAACAGGAAATGGCTTCATTTTACTTTCTTTGTCTGTCTTGAAACATTTTTAGTTGAATTTCCATTCCTGACTCCTTAACATGTCAGGCTAACTTTTACTTTTAGTTTATAAACTTCCAGTGGCATTTAACTTAAAATGTCACCCCCTATCTAATCCTAACTCTTTCCATCTTCCCTGCACAGGGCACTCGTCGCAGCATGGAGGCAGGGGTGTGGGCAGTCCTCTTCGCTCTCCCTCCTCCACCTCTCAGTGTGCCCCAGCAGTGAGAGGCCACATCCCTCTCCAGTCACTGACAACTCTTCAGAGAGCTCTTCTACTTGAATTTCTTTCCTTCTCTTTAACCTGAGCACGGAGCTGAAGGTAGTGGACCAGTTTAGTTGCCTCAGTTATGTGGGGATGCTTTTTAGGATGTCAGGGTGTGGAAGGGAAGAAGGAATAAATAGATACACACACACACACACACACCCCACAGTGCTCTGTGGAGTCCTGACACCTGTGAGGTCTGCACTGAGCTGCTTGGCAGTCTCCAGAGAGATGGATGGACCCCAGAGAGGAGAGGCTGCCAACCAGAGACCATAAGCCAGATTTGGTTGTCGAGACCAATGTCTTGTTTAGCATGTTGTTATAAACAATTTGAATGTCACTCCAGTTTGTCATTGACCAGTGCTTCTTCGATCCCGGGCCTCTGTGGGCTCCACCGATGTCCATTCACATCCTGGTTTCTGCTTGGGAACTTGGACCAGAGGCTGCCTTGGCCCAGATTCCCACTCCTGGGGGTACCTGGGGCACAGAGGCTGCCAAGGAACCTGGGACCTGAAGGGCCATTTGAGGGCAAGGACAACAGCTAGTTATCCCTCAATACATACACACACCCTGGCACTATGTAAACTGGGGAGGGGAAGAACATTCCAGCAAGGACAGCTCATGTCATTCAGCAGCTCAGAAGATCTGGGGCTAGGAGTCAGCTATTCATTTATCACTTGAAAAAATCAAGCAACTTTTCCTTGCAGTAAACTTTTCTTCAGTTAGTGAGAGAAAAAAATTTAGAAGGTAAAATTAACAATTTGTCAAGTTATCTTATTTCTCACATTATCTCTCAACTGTCTTTTCAAACATCTATTTCTGCTGTCATCCTCATCATTATGCACAGTCACTGCCTTTAAATAACTGGATGTGTTTGTCCATTCATTCTTTCAGCCATTCACTAAAACCAGGTGGCCACCGCCTGTGTGTGATGGGAACTTGGGACAAAAACAGACAAACCAAAACACAAAAATAAAAAGTCAGACAGTGTCTCTGCCCTGGACAAGTCTATAGCTGGAGGAAGGAGAAGGTATGATCTTCAGAAACACACTTGCCGCGGCCACAAGCAGACACACCCTAAATCATGGCCTGCTGCTTCTTAAACTGGAGCTTATTTATTTAATAGCACCTCAATGTCGTGTGGATGCACTGGTCCAGTGGCCACTGTCCTCTGCACCCCCAACTCCCCATCAAAGGGAGATGGGGGATGGGGAGGTTTGAATCAGAACTGGTGTGTCTCTGCCTGGGCAACAGAGAGAGCCACTTGAAAAGGTGGCTGTGTGTATATGAATATGTGTGTGTGTGAAAACATGTATGCATATATTTGTGTTATGTATGTGTAGATGTATGAGAGTGTGGTTTTTTACGTGTGACTGTGTACATGTGTATGCATGTATGTGTGCTATGTATATAAAGGTGTGCATGTATTTTGTGTGTGTGTGGTATATGTATGTATGTGTATTGTGTGTGTGTGTACACCTGTGTAAGATGTGATGCCAAGTCTTGGGACAAGCAGGGGGAGCTGAGAGCTAAATGCTTCTTAGTCCCACAGCACAAAATTGCAGTCAGAAGTGGGGCTGGGGGCATTGTGGCCAATAGTCAAGACTGGAGCCACACTGACAGGAGCAACATTTCCCAGGGGAGCTCTGAAAATGGGATTCCTTCTCACTGTGCAGTGTCCCTGATAGCTGAGATCAGCTCTTGGCTCTCTTGGAGGGCGTGGGGATGGCTGAGCCTGAGCTGTCTGCATTCTGTAGGGCACAGCAGGGAACCTGGGCTGGAAACCCTGGCTGAGACAGGCTGCCCATTCCAAAGGCATGACGAAGTCACTCCCATGCGTGGGGCCATGAACCCAGGGCAAGAAGGGAGGGTTCCGAAAGCATTGCAGGCCTCAAAAGGTTTGCACCCAGTGGGGCAAAGGAACCCTGGGGCTGCTGGGACCTCCAACTTTGCTCCTCCTTCGTTGGGATACTATCTGAAACTGCCTGGCTCCTAGTCAATAAAGTGAACACAAGAACAACTGCCATAATGCTGGGTGGAGTGAGAGGGAGCACCTAAAATTCAGTGTTATAAAATATAGGGTCAAGTTATGAGGAAATAACTGAGTAGTCAGGGGTGGCTTGTGCAGCCAACAGACAAGTTGAACCTGGCTCAAATGTATGCAGGGTGCATTCCTGCTGCGGGGAGAGGTTAACATTTCCCCACCCTGGAAGGTGCGTGGGATGGCTGGTCTGGGAGGAGCAGGAAGCTTAGCTTGTCAAGAGGCTGCCATGAGGCTACCATGATTATCTATGACATAGGCGTCCCAGAGTCACCCCAAAGCCTTTGTGTATGACACTAACATTCAATTTCCTATTTGCTCAGATGTCACCCTGTGAGAGGCAAGAAAAAGGAATACACATTTTGACAGAGACCAGTTTCCCTCTGGGAGACTGTCCAGATGGGACCTTCTGGTCTCTGGGGTTACCTCATGATATGAGCACCCAGTATTATGGAGCAGTCCTGGGTTCACACTTGGTGACCCTGGTCAGGTGAGGTGACAGTGGGAAGGCCTATGTGAGTTATTTGTGGTGTCCCCTGTGCATCTCCTTCGAAGTCAAGGGCTATTTGCCTTTGTAGCCTGTCATGGAACTGGGGAGCCCATAGCATAGCTGGGGTGTGTGAGGTAGTGAGGGGAAAAGACCCCTCCATAACATGGGGACTATGGGCCCCTCTACAAGAGTGACCTGAGGATGAATGTGGCAGTGCATGTGACACGTTGGGCAAATGGCTTGGCACATAGGACATGCTCAGGACGCAGAATACCTGGGCAATTTGGCAGGCTTATTTCTCGAGCTGAGCCGTGGCCTCACCTAAACTTAATCAGCCTGCTGAGCCATCATAATAGTAGAGCTGCTTATATCAGTGGCACAAAAACATGACTTCCTGCTACCCTTTGTGAAGAAGGAGGAAGAGTTTGAGAATGCTCATGATCCTAAATTTCAGGTGTGTTTTAGAATAATTTTGACATTATTTACTCCTTTCCTAATAATCTTACAATCTTAAGACTTTAAGCAATTCCAATATGGGAGTTGTAGTTATAGGACATTGAGTTTGGTCGTTATGGGAGTTTTGCATTAACTAAGTGATACATTTATTAATAAGATACAGCTGCCTTGAGTAAAAATCACAGGATTTCTCCCCAAGGCTCCCATTAGAGTTGGTTGTTCTCCTTTGTCATGAGATTACTTCAAGCATCTATACCCTAAGGTGGTGTAAAATTTCAACCTGCATTGCTTCTGGATGACTTAAACACCTCAAAGTCCATCAGCAGGAAATCAAGGGCACAGTCAAATTATGAAAATCTGTGGAGAGTTCAATGAAGTAACAGTTTAGAAAGGTTTGGGCTGGGTGTCAGGAGATCACAAGGGAGCGAGGGGACTAAATATCTTGAATCCACTCTCCCTCACCTATTTCCTGCTGAGTTTCCCCATTGGCTGAACCCACCTGGGCACCAGAGGGCAAGAGAGCCCTTGGTCTGTTCATCTGGATAGTTCTTGGGCAGAAAACAGGGGAGAACATCATTTGATAGGGGAAGGAGTGTTTACCAGTTTCAGATATGTACATGTGGGATAGAGAATTGAATGAGCTGGGGTATGAAAAATATAAGGGATGACTCCTAAAGAAAAACAAAAACACACAAAAAACAAAAAACCCATGTTTCATGCTGGGCAGATCTATGCGCACCTAGCCTAACTCAGACTTAGGCTAACAATTGGCCTCCAGGGACTCAGTAAGAAGGGGATAACCATGCAGGCACATGGTTGAGCTGGCTTTCTCTGGGGCAAGAAGTGAAACTGTGATGTCTTCCCCAACACCCTCATTAGGGCTGGGCTCTGTGACTGAGAGAGTTTCCATCTTGCCCATTCTCTGTGCCCAAAATACTCACGGTCCTTTTTGACTCCTGATTGCCAAGACCTGGTGTGACCCAATGCTGAGCCAGCCCAGGTCACAACAACACTAAAAAAGATCAAGAAGGCAATAGGAAAAGGACAGAAAGGGAAGAGAAACCAAATACCCCAGACACCTCAGCCAAGTCAGTCCCACAAGTACACACAAATAGTCATTCAAGGATATGTACATGAAACAACAAGAATCAGAAAAATAAGGAACTGGAAAACAGGGAGATGAGATGAAGAGACTTCATGGATTTTGATGATAAACGTATATTTTAATAACTGTTGATAGCTTGGGTTTAGGCCATCAGAATAAATGCTCACTGCCTTTTAAAATACTGACCAACTCTCCAACAATAAAAATGACTTTTCTTTGGGAGGTTGAGGTGGGAGGATTGCTTGAGAACAGGAGTTTGAGACTAGTCTGGGCAACATAGCAACACCCCATGTCTACAACAAAATTTTAAAAAGAAAAGAAAATGGCTTTCAACCTCTATATTTATTCTTGAAATCAAGGCATATTTTGTTAGTGAGTTCTAAAGACGGTTTTAATAGTATGTGATAAAGCAAATCAAAGTGTGGGGTTTTTTTTTTGAAATTTATTCATGTAGGAGTAATTCTGCCTGGGGGCAGTTAATATTCACTTGGAAATATATCTGAATTGGACCCTGGTGAATTTCCAGGCCAAAGGAACAGCATGAGGCCTGGAGCGTGGAATAGCATGTGGTAGTGGGGGCTCAGCCAAGACAGCAGTGAGTCCAAACCTGGGCCCAGAGGAAGCATGGGCAGTGCCAAGGCTGGAAAGATGAGCCTCATAAAGTGTGAACATGGTATTTGCTTTCTCTGCCTCATGGCAGAGTATAATGAAATGGAAGTAAAAATGCTTTGGATATTAGGAGACACTGACTTTTGTCATATACGCTTTTAGAATTTTCATTGAAAAATCAGGTCAGTCATTTTGCCATTAAGAAAGTCAAGTAATGTTTAAGAGATACGCAGACCTGACATATAACATGGGCAATACCTTAGGAGAGCAAGTCGTATATGAAAAGACATTCTCCCTGGTATTTGCTTTCCAGTGGAGCTGCTGCAGAATAAGCAGGCATCAGGAAATTGCATCGGGAATTCCTATGCAACGTGCTATAAGGCTGCTCTTACGGCAGTCAACCGCATATCAGGTGCTCTGAGGCAATATGAGAAAAGCAGCTTATAATCTAGTTAGAAAAACATTCAAGAACCAATGAGAAAATAGCATAAGGTAGTGCTTAACAAGGGGCTCAGTGGTGTAGTTCTGGCTGTCAGGGTGACAGAAATTTGGAGAAAGGTCTGTGAGGTGTTGACAGAGTCTCAGGGAAGTTAGATGGATGCCAGCTGGGCCTGGTAGGGTGGAGCAAAACTGAAAAGTGCAAAAGAGGGAATATGCTGTTTGAGGGGTGGAGACCATGAGTGGCAGAGGAAGGGGTGAGAACCAACTGTGCTGAGGGCTCCTGCCTGCCCAAGGGTCCTGAGTGAGGGGGCTGAAAACATCACTAAGTCATCCAGAGTAGTACTCATTCTCAGGGGCTGCTGGTTTCTGAAAGATTTGGGTTAAATGTGAACTCAGCCCACCACTAGAACATTATTCAGATGCCAGCTTCATTTTCTTTGTGAGCTAACAGTGGTGATTAAAAATAATGACACTAAATACTGTTGGTAAGGATGTTGATGCTGACAACAGCAATTGGAATTGTCAGTTGTTGACATTTCCTGGATTATTATAGTTATTTTAAAATAACAACCAGAAAGCCTCTAAACAGCCATAGATATCTGCACTGGAAAATTCAACCAAACACTTATGGAAGAAATGATACATAATACATAAGTCTTCCAGAAAATCAAAGAGGAGGGAATACTTTTCAACTCAGTCTATGGGGACAGCATTACCTTAAAACCAAAAGCAGACACAAAGACATGACAAGGAAAGAAACTACAGACCAACATCTCTCATGAACATGGATGCAAAAAGTTATGACAAAATTGTAGCAAATTAAATCCAATGTTACTACAAAGGTAATATATTATAATCAAGTGAGATTTAACCCAGGAATTCAGGGTTGGTTTAACATTCAAAAACCAATCTAATTTGCCATATTAACAGAATGAAAAGGAAAAAGTATATGATATCCTTACTAGATGCAGAATAAGCATTTGAAGAAATCCAACCTCCATTCCTTATTTAAGACTTTCAGCAAACTAGGAACTTCCTCACTTCATAAAGAACACCTACAGAACACCTGCAGCTAACATCATACTAAAAGGTCAAAGATGAATGCTTTCCCTCTAAGACTGGGAGGGAGATAGGGATGTCTGTGCTCATGGCTTCTATTCAGCATTGTACTCAAGAGTCTGGCCAGTGCAGTGAGCAAGAAAGAAGGAGCAGGGCTTTGACTGGCTCAGGCCTGGCACTGAGAAAAGGGGAGAGGTCTTCCAGGAATGCCTCTGATGTTCTCCAGCACACGACGGGACATCAGATACATTGCTGATGCAAACCAGCGGGGTCACTATGTAGCTGTGTGACTTTAAAACATCCTTTAATCTCTTGGAATCTGTTTCCTAAGTGATGGAGTGAGCATAATAGTAGCTCACTGGCAGATTTGTTGTGACGCTTAAATGGAGTAAGATTGGGTCAAAGTGCTTTCAAACTGGAAAGGACTATTCCAGTGTTTGGATTTGTTACAGTCATACTGAGTGACCAGGGGAGCAATGGGATCCACTGGGTATGTAACAGGGGAGGTGTGAGGATTTGGGATTTGAAGATCAAGTTCTAGACTAGGTGTTCAAAGAGGGGCTGGGGGTCAGGCTGGAGATGGGGACTGACATCTGCTAAACTGTAGCAGGACCCTGGAGCATGCTGTGCAGGCAGCCAGCTTGGGTTGAGTCTCTTCTTCCCTCAGGTGGGGCAAAGGCATGCTGGTTAGCAAAAGGAAGGGGCATGGGACATGAGAATCCTGGATCAGATCTGACAGTAGGTGTACCTTCCTTACTGTTCTGTTCTCTCTCTGTTGGCTTTTACAAGCTGTTTCCATCCTAAAGACTTCTCCTGGCTCAGAGGAAAGTGATCTAACAAAATAACTCAAAGTGGGACACCAGGGATTGACGATTAAACACTCAACCTCTCTGTGGGAGCATCTGCCTTTTAAGAGGCCTCAGGGTCAAGGCCGTGCCTACAGTGGCTCTCCAGGAGTTTGGAGAGGTGCTGGGGCTCCTATATATAAGGTATTTTTGGTCTTATTCTTCTGTACAGAGTCCCCTCCTCCTATACTGAGTTAATTGCCCTATAGCAGGGGTTAGGGGAAGTGGAAGAAAAGCCCTCATGACAGAAGGAGGCTTAGGAGGAAGGACCATATAAGCATGAGGTGAGGCTGGGGAGAGTAAGGGCAGATAGAGTAGTTTCATAATCCACCCATAGCTGGCTTCAGGAAGAGCACCCAGTGATACAAAAGCCAGCTCATCTGGCCAGCCCCACAGGAATGGCCAGGAGGGTTAAGGGCTAAGGAGGACGACACCAGTGTTTGTGATGTGTGTGCATTTGTTAGTGGGTGGCTGGACTTCTGGACGGGTGGGAGGAAGCAGATTTCCTTTGCTCTTAGAATGAGTACCTGGTGAGGTCTTTGCTTGAAGGATAGAGTGAAAGCATTCAAATATTTAATTGAGGAATCATGAACCATTATGTTCCGGGACTTGGAACAAGCCCTTGCCCTGCAGATGGCTGCTTCGGATAATGGGAAACTATAGTGGCTTGTTCTGGACACCTCTTGGTTTGACAAGTCCTCCCACATATCTTGCATGGTTTTGAGAAGTTGTGTCACTTCTGGACACATGACAATTGTGTACTTTGGCGGCAGGATGGGTTGAAGTTGTGGATCCTGGGAGCTTTAACTATAGAAAACAATAAGGAACAAAATAGTGTTCTGATGTTCTTTAGTTGTACTTTTTTAAAAACTCCAGGAAGGGTGAACAACTGGCAATCACTTTAGCTCTTGGTATCATCAGTAGCCATAGCCCTAGCAGTCCAATATCTGAATCCATCTTTGGGTTTGGAGACTTCAAGGTTCTAAAAAGCAAAAAATGTAAGATAGAAATTTTCCAAGTCTCTCTTGCTGTGAGAGCCTGAGCACAGGCTACAGGCTCCACCCACCTACCCAGTGGACCACCTCAAATTTCATGCAGGAGAGCTCTGTGAGAAGGAGGCAGGCACAGGCAGCAGCATCCCACCTGCCTTACCCAGGCATGAAGGAGAAGGTGCATGTCATCCATGGTGGTTGTAGCACTGCCTCTGCCACCAGCTCTTTCACACTCTGACCATCCTGCCAGCTCAGTCTTACTGTCCAGAACAAAACGACTCCACTCTGAGACCAAGAACTCTTCTTGCAGATTTCTCTTTTTCTTTCCCACCCTTGTTTCCAAAGCCCTTCAGGTCGTTAATGTCCCTGCACCAATTAGATCTCTGCACTTGAAGCAGTACATCTATGTCAAATGTGTATATGTCTGTTGTTTAGTGTCCACCCAGAGCTGTCCTGGGCCTGTCACAGGGAGACACTAGAAAGTATGTGACAAAGGAAGCACTTGCCGTGAAAATCACAAAAAGAGCCAACACTTTCATAGATGAAAGTGGTCTTATAGATCATCACTGCTTTACAAGTAATAACTTCCTGGTCCAGAACAATTGCATCCTTCTCTTGAGGTTTTACCTGAGTGTGATTTCTGTTATAACCCAACAGAAGGTTACCTATGTATGCTAAAAGATATGTATGCACAATGTTCAAAGCAGCTTCATTCAAAAGAGCCAGAAGACCCTGGAAACAACCTAAACGTCCAGCAGAAGAATGGTTACACTGTGGCTTGTTCTCACAATGGAGAACCATACAGCCAAGACAAGGAAGTACTGCTACATGCTGCAAAAGGAATCTCATCTAAGACAGACACACAAGAATACATACAGTACACGACTGATTACATGTCTATAAATCTCAGGACTAATCTCTGGTGGTAGAAGCCAGGAAAGTGGTAGCCTTGGGGTATGGTAGTCTTTTGGGATTGGCAATGGGCACGAAGCAGGGGCTTTTAGGTGCTGATAATGCTCTGTTTCTTAAGCTGGATTACCAAGTGTGTTTACTTTGTAAAAATTCACGTGGCTGTCCCCTTATGACTTGTGCACTTTTTTTGTGTTATGCTTTAATAAAATGTTTACTTAAAAAATGTCTGACAGCTCAGATAAACAAAATTGGTTAGCTCATTTTAGAGATAAGGAAACTGAAGTCAAAAAAAGGTTACAAAAATTACCAAAAAGGCCATTAATCAGATCAGCTAAACTAAATTTTCCAAAGTCCACACACTGAAGCACATGCCTCTGGTCTTGGGACACCCACCCTGTCCCCACCAATACCTCACTCGTGGGTTTCTGTGATTATTTTAGACATATTGACATATTTCTAACACCTGTGGTGGTTGGTCACTTCAGTCCACAACATATTAAAAACAGAAAATCTGTTACATGTATGGGTGTGATGTGGGAGATGTCTGAAGTCAGCCCTTTAATGGCAGAAATGAAATCAGAAGGCAAAAGCTCAAACTGCATACTAGTGCAGGGCCATTTAACATAGGGAGAAATGCCTTATCCACCTGCTCGAGAGGTCTCTTGCATTACAACAGAGCACAAAAATTGATGTTCAGTTCACACTGACGATCCCCAATCCTTACAAAAAGTTCAGATCCTCAGTGCAAGTAGACGGAGAATGAACTAGAACTTTTCAAGAAGCACTTCACAATAGCGTCAGGGAATTGCAAAAGTGAATATGGGGTAAGGCAAGGGGCCAGAAGCCACTTTACACACAAGTCCAGGGATTGAGATCGAAAGAGCCAAGGCAGGTGTTGAGCCAGGCTGGGACTCCCAGATCCCTGAGAGAACTGGGATGGAGGGTAGGGTGGCTAGACTGGGTCAGAACCCAGTCAACATTCAGGAGCCTCAATGTGAGAGATGAAAGGAGAGATAAACAGATAGGTCACAGGGCATCCTAAGTAGTTTGAGTCTTTCTCTATAGAATGAATGATTTTCTAAAAAACTGTGAGCACATTTCATCTCTTGTTCTTCCAAACAATGGCCATCTTCTTTCGACAAAGTGAGGGATGGGGACTGTCCCACTATCCTTTGGGTTCTCTCCAGTGCCATGCCAAGGAAGAAGACCGCTGACAGCCCTGCCTCTCATGGGTCCTTTGCCCAGAATGGGTCTCCCTCCTGTGGCCACACCCTCTTCTGGCCCTGCCCCTGTTCCCAGGGCTAGGTCACACCTGGGAGCTGGACTGGTTAGCTCACCTACTTTGGGGCAGCAGCAGCAGCAATGTCTAGAGAGGGGTGCATATCCCCTCAATTTCTCAGTCTTTGGGGATTTCTTGGTGAACTTAGACAATGAACATCTCTAAGCTTCCATGTTGTCTCTGTTTTATTCCATCAGTGAATGTGCCCAAAGCTTGTGGATTGATCTTCTCTGATACTATCTTAATGTACAACTGACAGAAGCAAGGTGTCACATGTGAATAAAAACAAACAAAACAAGCAACACAGCAGCGGGGTTAGGAACCGTGATGCTGGGGAAAGGAATCAAAGCAGGCTGACAATTTAAGAAGGCAGGTGTTGTCACAGCCTGGGGATTAGCAAATTTGAGGTTTTGAGAGAGAAAACAGGGGAAACAGTATCAGAGATGGGAGAATTATAGTAATTATAATTGTTTTCTTTTTCTATGGCATGCACAAACAGTAAGTGTTAAAACAATAATTCACTTTAAATAATGGGGTGGGACCTCTGGTAAGAGAGGAGGAGACGACCAGTGCCTAGAAGGGGATTCACAAAGGTGGGCAACAAAAGAGAGAAAAGTACCATCCTGGGAGCAGAATTCTGCCTTTCACAATGGAAGGCAAGCACCCCACTATTTGGAAAGTTCTGTGTCAGCCTTTCTGGGCCACATTTGTAATGTTAAATTGGTGTTTACTTAACAAGCATGGATTTAAGAAGTAATTCTAGTAAGCAAAATGGCCCTTAACCCTATTTTCTCTCCTTCAGACTTTGCACAGCAGTATTATCTGTTGAGGTCAAACTTCAGAGAGCAGACTGGATGAGTGTGGATGCACCAAGTATGTCTTCCTACTGTATAAGACCTGCAGTGCCCAACTCGAGGGTTGCCATATATACACACAGTAACCACAATAAAGGGTGCTTCTGGACTTCAGCTGTGCCCAACCTGTCCAAGCAGATGTGCCACTCGGCACTGCCATGAGGTTTCTCACAGGTCCCTTCTCAGCTCTCTCTCTAATGGTATCTTTAAAGGGTGGCTTTTCCAAATCTTCCTACGACCCTTCCCAAGCCTCTACCACTCTCCCTTTACCTTGCAGGGGTTGCTACCTGTTACTGAGAAAACCCAGGCTTAGAGATGGAAATCACATCAACTTTCTGCCATCTCAACTGGATCTCCTCCTGGACCTGCCTTCCCCTCTCTTACTCCAGTTGTAAAGGAGGCTGGAGCTCCATGCAACTGGCTTCTGCTCCTCATCTGATGTCTTCCTACTTAACACTCTGAGCACAGGATGCAGGTGACGCACAGTGTGGGAAGAAGGCCCTCTTCTGGCTCTACCTTTCCACACTGAGCAGAGTGAATAGGGACATAGGGAAATGTGTCGACCCAAAGTCCATGGCTCCCTCCTTTTAGAACATGCTCTGGGCCGGTCGCGGTGGCTCAAGCCTGTAATCCCAGCACTTTGGGAGGCCGAGACGGGTGGATCACGAGGTCAGGAGATCCAGACCATCCTGGCTAACACAGTGAAACCCCGTCTCTACTAAAAAATACAAAAAACTAGCCGGGTGAGGTGGCGGGCGCCTGTAGTCCCAGCTACTTGGGAGGCTGAGGCAAAAGAATGGCGTGAACCTGGGAGGCGGAGCTTGCAGTGAGCTGAGATCCGGCCACTGCACTCCAGCCTGGGCGACAGAGCAAGACTCCATCTCAAAAAAAAAAAAAAAAAAAACATGCTCTGGTGCTTGGGACCCCAGAACCTCACACTCAGTCGGCCCTGTGCCCCCTGGGAAGGCCCCTGTGGACCTTGTCCTTGGGTTTGATGTATATCCCCAAAGGCTTGAGGGGTGGTCAAGAGGTTTCCACAGGTGTACACACATTTCCTCCAGATGCCCTGAGGAGTAGGCGGGGAAAGGGAGGGCTCAGGGCTGGAACAGCTCTTCCCACCCTACCGTATTCTGAGCAGAACTCCAAGAAATCTGAGCATTCTAAGTTCAACTCTGGCCTTCTGAGTTATAAAGATACATTTGCCAAGATAGAAGGGTAGAACATATTTTATTTTACATGTTATTAGCTTGCTTTGTACACTTAAATATCAAGGCATATGGTAGGTAGGCCTCCATTTGTATTCTTGCCCTGAACCCTGGAAATGTCATGGTCAGGCCTATTTTCAACCACTCTTTCCAGCTTTTAAATATTTCCATGCGGCTGTCAGGCAAGACAGAGCAGGCAATGAAGTGAGCAAAGGCCTCTTCCCAGAATCCACTGGCCCGAGCTCTCTTCTGCTCTCTCTATTAATACTGATTGTTCACAATGAGGCACTTAGCAGACTGCCACCAAGGGACTGCAATACTCTGAAAACAGCAACAAAGAAGAAGCTGTGTCTGCCCCAGTGAGCCTATAACCCACAAACACTTACAAAACTATATACTTTGGTCTGCGATGGAGAAAATACAGGCGACTTTGGGAAGTTCCTCAGAGATGGTGTTCCAGGAATGAGCGCTGCTCTCACACTCTTGAGAGGACTGCCACTGGTCTCTGAGGATTCCATCAGCTTCTCACTGCAATGGGTTTGTTTTCAACTGCACATCCCCAGAGCTCAGGGTAGGCAGTGCACACTGAGCTGCCTCTTTCAGTATCTGGGAGTTGGGGGATTTTGAGGATCTTGATTGCAATGGCTTCAAGGTTTCTTCCCTTCATCAAGGAGTCCCATATCAACTGGAACAGCCATTTTTCATACAGTGAGCATGACTAGCACACTTCACACAAGGTGTCAAGAGATGAGCAGTGTGTCTTCCATGCAGTAGCAGCATGATCCCAAATGTCTACCGTGTTTGCTAAGATTCTTGAGAGACAGTAAATTAGGCACTCTGTGTTTCAAGTCATACATGGTAGCTTAGCAGGCATGTTACTCATTCTTAATCATTGTCTTAACTGGGATCAAGACTGGCTGCGGCTGCGGCTGTGGCTGCAACTGCAGCTGCTTAACTGGTACACCCCAGTCAGGGCATCAATATCCCAGAGAAAGCCCTGGCAGCCTTTGCCAAAGGAAGTATGGCATTGGTGAGGGACACAGAAGCTGCAAGTACTGAGAAGGAAGGTGAAGAGTAAGAGCAAGGGAGGCCTCACACTACAGCAGGGGTGGGTCACACTCTGCAAGTTTTCAGGAACAACTGGGGAGGGAACTTAGGGGAGCCTTAGGCCCTGTCTCAACACATAAGCTAGCAGAATGTTGGGTCATCAGCATTAATTTATCTTTACCAATGGACAAGGAAACCCATGAGTTACACATGCAGCAAGTGTATGGGATCCTGGTATGTGCCAACACTGGGAATTAACTGGCACTACCATGGTGGGCGTGGGGCAGGTCTCTCAAGCCGATGTCCTCCAGCATTTCTCCCACTCTCCTTGTTGCTGTCATCCGTTGATGCTCTGCCACTCAATCCCTGATGACTCTGGCAACTGCCCACAGGAAGCTTAAGTCCAGCTGAGAAGACAAATAGAAAATCTTTCCTCCCCTACTAGACTGAGGGCTCCATGAAACAGGGATTATTCTATTTTGTTTGCTCTTGTCTCCATCCTCTTAAATTAGCACATAAAAGACACTTAATAAACCAGGGCATGGCAAGTGCCTCTAGTCCCAGCCACTTGGAGGCTGAGGTGGGAAGATCCCTTGAACCCAGGAGTTTTAGTTAAGCCTGGGCTACATAGAAAGATCCTCCAAAAAAAGGTGATCAATAGGGATTAAATAACTGAGAGAGACTGATGGGAACGTAGAACCAGACCAGAGGAGAGGGAACACTGAAAATACAGCATGTCAGCCAAGATAGGAAGGGTGTGTGGAATGTAGTGAGACCAGAGGAGGGTGAGGTTGGGAGAAAAGCAGCTTCCAGGCAGGAGGAGCAGTGTGTCAAGGCCTGAGGGAGGAGGGGCACAGCTGGTTGTTGGAACTAACAAAGGTGAAAACTGAGCAGGAATGCAGGGACCTGGGACAGAGGCAAGCTGGAGAGATGGCAGGTCTCTAAGGACCTGTGGAACCACCTTATGGACAATAGGCTTCATTCTAGGGACCATGGGAAGCCACTGGATGGTTTCAAGCACGGGGTGTGATCTGAAAAATGCACATTTGTATCTTCAAAGAAATCATCTGGAATCGCATGTTGGAACTGGGTTGCAGGGACCAAAGGTGGAGGCAAAAAGAGAACACATAAGGCCACTTTGCAAGTCCAGAGACAGATGGTGGCTGGAATATGGTTATGGTGTGGAGTGGAGGAAGGGGAGGAGTCAAGGATGACTCCCAAGTTTTGGTCTGAAGAACTGGTGGCTATTCGTGGCATTTGCCGAGACAGGAAACACTGAAGGAGGAACCTGTTTTAGAGGAGCAGAGAGGATGATGAATTCTGTTTTTGCCATGTGGAGTGAAAGATGCATGTTAGCATCTGAGTTTACACTAGGGAAAGAAATTTTATATCCGGGTATGCTTTTTTTTTTGACAGAGTCTCCCTTTGTCGCCCAGGCTGGAGTTCAGTGGTGCAAGCTTGGCTCACTGCAACCTCCACCTCCCAGGTTCAAGCGATTCTTGTGCCTCAGTCTCCCGAGTAGCTGGGGCTACAGGCGGGCACCACCATGTTTGGCTAATTTTTGTATTTTTTTTAGTAGAGACGGGGTGTCACCTATATTGGCCAGACTGGTCTCGAACTCCTGACCTCAAGTGATGCACCCACCTCGGCCTCCCAAAGTGTTGGGATTACAGACATGAGCCACGGTACCTGGCCTTGGGTATGCATCTTTGGAGAAAGAGCCAGATAAGGGATGCAAATCTGAAAGTGGTCTGCATTTAGATGGTAACTGAATCCCCAAGAATTGGTGCAATGGCTGGGGAGAGTATTGACTGAGAAGGGCAGAGGGCCTTGAACCAAGCACCAAGGAACTCTCAATATGGAAGGATTCTGCGGAAAAGCCTGGTTTCAAACCTGGCTGATAGCTAGAATCACTTGGGAAACTTTTAAAACGTGAATCTGCAGGAGCATGTGACTATATATTTTGAAAAACCTGTAGTAGCATTAGAGACCATTTGGTAAGAGAAGACTAGCTAGAAAAGAGGGAAACGAAAAGATGGTGATGTTTTAGATACCAAGGGAAGAATTTCAGAAAGAAAGGAATCAGACAAGATCAGGACTGAATTTAGTAACAGGAAACCAGATGGCGGTGCATCCACTTGTCTGACTTTTTAAAAGTAGGGAGTTGGTGTTTGAACTCAATAAGGGATGACAGGAAGCAGCCCAGCAGGTCCCCCTGTGCTCACGTGCACAGCGTGAGGACAGGGAAGAGGAAGGGGAAGGAAGGTGTCAGATGGCAGAAAGCTTTTCATTGGAAGTAGCATCCGAACTGAGGCAAAATGGATGGTAATCAGGCAAGAAGCTAAGCATTCCTAGGAAAGGAAGTACAGAAACGAAAATATGCCAAGCTAAGAAAATATGTACACTCCAGGAAACAGAGTTAGTCCTTGGCTGGAACACAAGGAATTAAGTGTTGGGAACCAAGCAACAGAATGGGGCACAGCCCAGTTTTTGTTGTTGTTGTTTTGAGGCGGAGTCTTGCTCTGTCGCGAGACTGAAGTGCAGTGGCACGATCTCTGCTCACTGCAAATCTCCCGGGTTCAAGGGATTCTCCTACCTCAGTCTCCTGAGTAGCTGTGATTACAGGCGCGTGCCACCATACCCAGCTAATTTTTGTATTTTTTAGTAGAGACGGGGTTTCACCATGTTGGACAGGATGGCCTTGATCTCCTGACCTTGTGATCTGCCCACCTCGGCCTCTCAAAGTGTTGGGATTACAGGCGTGAGCCACCGTGCCCCGCCCAGAGCCCACTTATTAAGGACCTTGTTAAGGACAAGCTAAAACGTTCTTACCCTGAAGGTTTAAAAAAAAAAATAATTTTTTTTCCCTGAAGGTAAAAGGGCCCCAAAGAATGTAAGAAAGTCAGTGGTATGATTATATTTGTAATTTAGAAAGCCCATTCTGGCAGCCAGTGTGAAGGAGGGTCTGGGATCAGGAATGGATTAGGGGAAGATGGCAGCCGAAACTTCCACCTGGAGGCTGTTGCTGAGATGCAGACATGGGACACAGATTCACCAGGGCAGGAGCAGTGAAGGAGAGAAGCGCGCTGAGGAGGTGAGGAATGGGAGGAGGTGGGACATTAGTTTGCTTAGGTGACTGGCTTGTTGGAGGTGAGTCCTTGAGTTAAGGAATGAGGAAAAGACTAGCTTTAGATGAGGATAAGGATGGAGATGGGGTGTGGAAAAGAACATTTCAACACTGGTAGTCTTATTCCTTTCTCCAAAGGAGAAAATATGTCAGTAACAGTATCGCTAGTTTCCCTAACTGCTCCTTCTCTCTCACCTCTAAGTCACTGGGCAGCCTGTTTACTTCAAATATCAAGACTAATATAGATCCGCTTCCTATATTCAAACATAGTAGCTTCCACCAATCACTGCAGGGAGTTAGTTCATTCGTTAATTACATCATTAAAAATACTTATAATGCACCAATGACTTGCAAGGTACTGTGACTGGGGGAAACTGATAAGTGAACAAGACATAACTAACCCTTCCCTCATAGATTACATTCTAGCAGGAGCCAAAAAAGATATTAATCATCGGATTATAAACCATTTAGTTATATAATGTCGCAAAGGTTCTGTAAAAATATAGGGTAGAATGAGGCAAAGAACAAGGCGGGTACGGGGACCGAGGTTCCTAAACAGGTTTTAGTAGATCTGTGACCTCCCTGAAATCTGTAAGATTTTGTCTGTGTCTGTATACATTTAACGGGGTGGTGGGGAAGTGGGGATGGGGGGCGGGGGGAGTAAGCAGAGATTCCATGCTCAGGAGTCTGTGAATCCTAAGAGATTAAGAACCGGCCGGGCGTGGTGGTTTATGCCTGTAATCCCAGCACTCTGGGAGGCCGAAGCGGGCGGATCACCTGAGGTCGGGAGTTCGAGACTAGCCTGACCAATATGGAGAAACCCCTTCTCTACTAAAAATACAAAATTAGCTGGGCGTGGTGGCACATGCCTGTCATCCCAGCTACTCAGGAGGCTGAGGCAGGAGAATCGCTTGAACCTGGGAGGCGGAGGTTGCGGTGAGCTGAGATCGCGCCATTGTACTCCAACCTGGGCAACAAGAGCAAATTCCGTCTCAAATAAAAGAAAAAAAAAAGAGAGAGAGAGAGAGCGAGATTAAGGACCACTTTACCCTTCAAGTCCATCTGGGCACTATTTATATACAAACCTTTTCCGCGGGGGAAGGCAGGGAGGGATACAGGGGGAAGCCAGTAGCTTGGCGGTCTACTGAGAATGACCCCAGCTTTACGCTTACAAACATCGACAGTAATCACTCTTCTATGTGAGAAAAGGCAACACACTCATTAATTTTTAAAAACGTTGTTACTTAAAAAGATTGGGAGATTTTCTATTCCTCTATCAATGGAGATTTCCTGGCACGTGCCCCACCCAAGGCCCACGCCCAGAGCGCTAGAGTGGCAGGACAACAACCGCTGACATCTTCCCGTCCCGACGCCACAGGCTGCTCCGAGCTCCGCCTTTTAGATTGCACCCAGAGAAGCCAGCGACAGCTTTGAGTCCAGGCCGGGTTTTCAAGCATCAAGACGGAAGTAACAGCGGAAAGGAAGTTCCAGGGCCCGCGCTGGGAAAGAGGTGGGGGGAACTGGGGCAGACCCAGGGTGCGATGGCGGCGCAAATTCCAATTGTGGCCACCACTTCCACTCCGGGAATAGTCCGGAACAGCAAGAAGAGGCCGGCCAGCCCGTCCCACAATGGCAGCAGCGGCGGGGCCTATGGCGCCAGTAAGAAGAAAAAAGTGTCTGGCTCCAGCTTTGCGCAGGTACGCAGTGGTGCTCCCAGCCTGCGCGTGCGCGTCGCGGAACGGGACGGGGCGAGGCGGGACGGAGCCGAGCCAGGGCGCGTGCGCAGTGTGGGGCGCTGCGCGTGCGGTCTCCGGTGTGGTTGAAAGATGCGAGCCAGTGGAGTGAAGGACTACTGTTTCCCTTCGTTTGTACACATGGGCTTACAACGCCTTGTGTTGTAAGGAGAGAAGAGGAAGTAGGGAGGTTATTACTGACTTAGTAGTAATAGAAGGACTGCCTCTTCCCCTCGAGGTCGCCTTTAGCTTGAGGTTCAGGACTTCTGAGTGTCAGTCGTTCGGAAATGTGTGTGTCTTCCCCTCGTCCATTCTGCAGACATCTACCCAGTGTCTTTGAGGTGCATAGCGCCCTAATGTCCTGCATGGATGAATACAATATGTATTGATAAGTATGCTTTCTCTCATCCTCAGAAAAGTGCTTTTTTGACCCTGGGTTTCCCAATCCTAAAGCGAGTTTGGTCTTAACTCATGGGCTTGTTAAGATTATGAAGTAATGAGTGTAAAGCACTGAGCTCAGCGCCAGGCTCAGACTCCAGGGCCTCTGAGCAGTCTAGGCTCCGTAATTCCAGCAATGAATTTTCAGTAGGGAGTGGCTTGATTAGTGTTTTCTCTGGCTCCTGCATTTTATTCAAAGCGAAAAAGCAGAGATAGAGTGTATTACTTTGTGCTCCTCAGCATATGGTGTGACACCGTTCACCCAGCCAGTCAGTGGCTGTCCTAGAAATCTTGTTCCTTCTTCTGTAGGTGATTGGTAGTGCTTTTCTTCTTTAACCTTTTAATATTAAAAGCTTTGCTGTAGTAAGATTTACACACAGTACAATGCACAAATCTTCAAGAATACTGGCTGAACCACAGATCTTTAGGAATCCTGGCTCACACCTGTATCCCAGCACTTTGACAGGCCAAGGCGAGAGGATTGCTTGAGGCCAGGAGTTCGAGACCCGCTCCCCAACCCCCATCCAAATTTACAAATTAGCTGGGCATGATGGTGCACGCCTTCAGTCCCAACTACAAGGGGATCACTTAAGCCCAAGATTTCAAGGTTACAGCAAGCTATGATCATGCCATTGCAGTCCAGCCTGGGCAACACAGTGAGATCCTATCGCAAAAAAAAAAAAAGGTACAGATCCAGTGCCCTTTTACATTTGTATACACCTGTGGCCACTGCCTGGATCAAGATAGCATTTCTAAGAGCGGGTGACCTTTTCCTGTGAGTGCTGTCTTCCCTCCCTAACAGAGGTACCCACTATTTGGCCGCCCTTCACAATAGACTGACTTTGGGTTGGAGCATAATGTAAATGGAATAATACAGGACAATAGGGAACATACTCTTTTGCGTCTGTCTAGGTTCCTTTTTGAGACAATGTTTTTGAGAGTCATTCATTCAGTACATCTGTTGCATTGTATAAACATACACCTGATGAATATTTGAATGTTTACAGTTTTTGGCTTTGCACAGAAGCTGGTCTGAACATTCTTGTACAAGTCTTTATGTAGATAGATGCTTTCATTTCTCTTGAGAAGTAGTGGAATTGCTGAGTCAGAAGGTAGGCACACATTTAACTCAGAAACTGTTAAACAGTATTTCTGAAAGTAGTTGCACTGTTTTTGCATTCTTACCAGCAAAGTATGAGAGTGCCAGTTGCTCGAAATCCTCAACAATACAGAGCATTGTCAGTCTTTCATTGTCGGTCTTTAACTTTTAGCCATTTTGTTGAGTGTGTAGTAGTATCTCCTTGTTTTAATTTTTTCTGATGGCTATTGATATCAATCACTTTTCATAAACTTATTTGGCATTCCAAATCTTTTGTGGAGTGCCTAATTATTTTTTCTAATTGTCTTTTTTTTTTTTTTAATTATATTGATGTGTAGAAGAAGTTCATTACATTCACTTTCTTGACTAGACTCCTTTGCCAGATGTATGCATTGTGAGTAATTGCTCCCAGTCTGCGACTGGTGTGTTTTGATAACCAGTTGTGCCAGGACCAAGGAATGTCACTAGGACATATGGGGAGGAATAATTGTTTCGACCCCAAAGGGAGCATTGATCAACTTCCACTACCATAAGCTTCTGAGAGTGATCAAATGCCTTCAGGAGACTGAAAATTCCCAGTAATCCAATATGGTGGAAATCGTAACTCTCTATTCCCTGTGGGCCTTTTTTTGTATCCAAGCAGCAGCCTCTGGAGAAGTTGGAAAGGGCAGAGCATTTCCTGAAATAGTGCCTTCTTTTGTCCTGACTCTCCTTTTCCCAACTGATATTTAACTAAAGGAGACAAGGTCTTCTTCTGTCACCCAGGCTGGAGGACAGTGGCACAGTCATGGCTCACTGCAGTCTCGACCTCCCTGGCTTAATGGATCCTCCTAACTCAGCCTCCCAAGTAGCTGGGATGACAGGTGCATGCCACCATGCCCGGTTAATTTTTTTGTATTTTTGGTAGAGGTGGAATTTCACCACGTAACCCAAGCTGGTCTCAAACTCCTGGGCTCAAGCAGTCTGCCCACCTTGGCCTCCCAAAGTGTTGGGATTACAGGCGTGAGCCACCGTGCCCAGTTGTCTTAGATTTTTGCTTTGCTGTGATCCTTTCATTCTAGTTCCCTTTCCACAGTGTATAGGAAATAAGCAGGCATAAGCACAGTGCCCCTGAGGGTTGCCGGGAATCTTCTTGAGGTCACCCTCATCTGTGTCACTTGCTCAGCATTTCTGTTCTGTTTCAGTTCAGTTCATGTAGCAGTAATTTATTGTACTGTGTTTCTGTTCCATCCCCAGCAGTATGCTTAAGACATTTCAAAGGATTTTTGCTTGTCCCCACACTACCAAAAACATCCCAGGAGAGAATGACGTACATACATTGTATTTAGTTTTCTACTGCTGCCATTACAAATTGCCACACATTTAGTGGCTTAAATAACACCCATTTAGTAGCTCATGGTTCTGTAGATCAGAAGTCCTGACACAATGCGACTGGGTTGACTCTCTGCTCCAGGTATCACAATGCTGAAATCAAGGTGCCGGCCGAGTGTCTGAAGGCTCTGGGGAGAAATTTGCATGCAGGTGAATTCAGGTTGTTGGCAGAATTCTGTCCTTTTGAAGCGGGCGGCAGGATTGCGGGGCCCCTGTCTTCTTGCTGGCTGTCAGGTGCTGCCCATGTTCCCTGCCACATGGCCTTTTCCATTTTCAGAACCAGCTATGGAGAATCTCCCTTGTGTCCAGTTCTTCTCATGCTTCAGATATTTCCGACTTCTCTTATTGCTGACCCCTGGACTCAGATTTAAAAGATTTATGTGATTAGGCAGACCTACTTGGATAATCACCTTTTTAAAAAGTCAACTGATCTGAGACCTTAATTGCATCTGCAAAAGCCCTTTGTAGCTGAACCTAGATTAATATTTGCTTGAATAACTGGTAGAAGTTGTGTGCACACCAGGGGCAGGTTACTTGCAAGGTGGCAGGGGTGTACTGGAATTCTACCTATCACACAAATGAAACCATTAGGAAGATACAGTAATGTCTAACCTTGAGCCAAAGCTAATTATAGGTAATTATAGGTGTTGGTGCCCTATTGTGGTGAGACACAGGAGGATGATTCATCAGTGCTGGTGATGGTACTCAAAGGAGAGGTAGGGAGGCAGAGGGACTTGAAGTTGGCTTGGAGAGGTTTGCTGGGGAAGGCATTCCAGGCTCAGAGCTGTGCACATTGTAAGATTAACCCGGGTTGCCCAAGGTTTCATTAGTGGGGAAGTGAGTGTTTTTCTATAAATGATTGTATTTCTTGAGTTAAAAGAGATTTTATAGGTCTTTCATCACCTAAATTTCCCTACGTCAATAATTTTAGCTATTTTGATTCTTAAGTAAAAGCAAAGTATGTAAAACTTTAATGGAATTTTAAAATTTACAAAGCACATTTACATGTAGGACATTAGAGTGCTTTTTGAGATTGTTAAAGATAACTTGAATTATCATGAATTCTTAAGGTGGGTTTAACTTTCCTGAAATGTGCTTGCTGTTTCTAAAGTAAAATTGAGTGCTTAGTTGAAATTTAAAGAAGTTTAGAAATTTAGATGCTTAGAAGTCCTGAGGAGTTGAAGGGAATATTTTTCATCTAAAAGTATTCTGAGGAAAGCATTTATAGAAGCCTTCTTTACATCAGTGTTAGGAAATACATTAAATAATTTAGTAGTACAAAAACAACTTTGTTTTATCATTTCATCAAGATGGCTCTCTTTAGTTCAGCAGAAATTACTACTAATGTTCATGCTTGCTAAGGGGTGGTACAAATCATCTTAGAATCACAATTCTGTGGATTTATATTTTCAGCATAACAGTTGTTGATTAATAATGTTATAAAAGTGCAGTCTTCCTTTCACTCTGGTTGTTACTTTGAAGGGATTAATGTTGGTGGGTTGGGGAATAGATAACTGTGTTAAAGTGAAAGGAATAAGGATAAATAATAGTAATTAATATTTATCAAGCATTTACTACGTGCCAGGCACTGTTCTAAGTACTTTCTAAGTACGATGCCATTTAATCCTCCAAAAGACCCTCTGTGAATTGATCACTTAATTTTACAGATAAAAATGCCAAGGGCATAGAGAGGCTGTGAAAGTTGCCCAGGGTCACACAGTGGTAGTGTCGGGATTTGAACCCACGCATGCTGTCCAGAGTCTACATTATTTTTTCTTAACTGCCTCTCTTGATATCACTTTGTTACTTTGTATATTAGAAGATTATTAATTAGATCTCTGGTATAACCAAATTCATGGTGCAGATAAATGCTTTTGGGAACAGTTTTACTGGATCGATATAGGGCAATTTAGGCTTTTCAAATGTGTATTAAAGTTGATAAAATGTACTGAGAAATCTAATTAACCTATAGACTGAGAGTTACTTAATAGCCTTTTCATTTGTGAAGCAGCTAATAAAACATCTAAAATGCAGAGGTAGTAGTTGCATCTTTAGAAGGATAGTGCAGATGATAAGAGAATCTTCTAAAATTGGAGGGCAGCCAGAGAATGCTGGACTGATTTGGTTTATTCATTGAAAAAACACTCATCCTACTATTCAACTTCTGTAAAACACAAAAGCAAAAATCCAACAAATCCTGATAATTTTAAGTCTTAAAAGTTATTCTTTTCTATTTTAAAATTACCTTTTTTTTTCATTTTACAGTTGACCGAAAAGTCACCCAGTCTGTTTCCCCAACAACTATTATAATTTGTATTTTCTATATGTAGATACAGTTTTTCATCATTGTATTTGGTATATAGCATTACGTGCCCCATTTTTCACTTAGCATTATTTTGTGAACATTTCTGTACGTTGATAGTCTTCTCAATTAGACTTTTAAAAGTCAAATAGTCTTTTATGACTGTTGCCTGCATTATATTCCAAGGAATTAACCGCTCGTATTTAATTGACTTTATTATTGGATATTTAGGTTGCATTTTGAATTTTTGCTGTTTTAAGTAACTCTATAGTAACCTTGCAGTTTTAGACCAGGGTCAGCTATTTGCATCTATAATTCTATGACACAGATATAACTTGACAAATAAGACAAAGGATATTTTTCTCCTTTCTTTATAACCACAGACAGAATGCCCACATTATCCTTTAGTCTGAGTCAGAGTCAAGCACACTACTGCCTGGAGAGATGAAGCCATTGATTTGGGGTCTTCAGTTGGGCAGAGCAGAGCAGGGTGAGACCCAGGCCTTGTGAACTCCAGACTGTTAGCCATAGGCATGTGTTTCCTGAGTAGCAGGCTGGGTTTCTCTTCCCTGAGACTTACATCAGCTCTGTTAGTGCTGCAAAGAGGGGGCACCCCTTAGTGCTAGGCGTTCCTTCCTCTCCTCTTAGGGTGTTCATATCTTGGGGCGGGACAGTTCATCTTGTAAAGTCCTTAGTGATAATAGTGCTTTAGTAGCATGGAAATGATGCTTCATTTTAATTTTATCTTATTGCATCCAAGCCTCACAGACTTGATCTTCCCTTTGACTAAAGGTCTCTCTCCCTCTCATCCTGTTGTTAGTAGACACAGGAGTCTCAGCTTGGCTAAGCTGAGCAGAAGTGAAGAGTAAGGGTATAGTATTGTGGGGGTTGGGGAGAGGAAAGTGAAGCATAAAACCAGCTCTGGCTTGGGGCAGGGGTATCTCTGGTTAGAGAAGGAAGGGAGCCTGCCACAATCTCAGAAGCAAGAGGCAGCACGGGTATGATGTGGCTCAGTTCATGCCAGAGTGGCCTCCTTTCTCTGCCCTGTCTTTAGCCTGACGTCCCAGTAGGGGTCTGGCAGAGGATGGAGTGAGCAAGCCATCAGGAGGGGTCCCTTTCAAAAACCAGTGCTTCCTTGTGTCATTTTCATCCCCTTCTTGACTCTTCTCTAGCTTGCTGCCTGGAATGGCTGACTTAGACCTCTGGTCTTCTCTTCATACCACCCTCTCCTTACTCTCAGCAGATGTGCTTGTCTGCCTGAATCTGACGAGGGCGCCTGTCTGGCATTTTTCTCCCCCGTCTCCCTGGGGCCTTGGAACTAAATGCCTATGTCAGAAGAAACCCCTGTATTGCTTTCCTTTCACTGGGCACACAGCACCTTTGAGCTTCCTCACTGGGATTGGGGAAGTGGAATAAACAGAAAGGGAGAAATGTAGTATTTGGCCAGGCGCAGTGGCTGACACCTGGAATCCCAGCACTTTGGGAGGCTCAGGTGGGCAGACCACTTGAGTCCAGGAGTTCGAGATCAGTATGGGCAACATGGTGAAACCCTGTCTCTACAAAAATACAAAAGTTAGCTGGGCACAGTAGTGCGTACCTGTAGTCCCAGCTACTCCTGAATGGTGGCTGAGGTGAGAAGATGGCTTGAGCCCAGGGAGGTTGAGGCTGCAGTGATCTGTGATCATGCCACTGCACTGCAGCCTAGGTGACAGAGCGAGACCCTATCTCAACAACAACAACAACAAAATAATAATAAAAAAAGAAATGCCGTTTTTTAGCATCTCTGGAGTGGAAGAAAAAGCTAACTCCGCTGCCTGAGGATAGGACCCTGGGAGCTGGCAGATCTGTGGATGGTTCTGTAATCACTGTTGGAAGCTTGGGGGACTGCATTTTCCCCTTCCCTTTAGTGTGTCCTTTTTGCTCTTTAACAGTTCAGATTGTTTTTTTCCTCCCTGATGGCCACAGTATTATATCAGTAGTTATATTCTTTATGAGAAACTCAAACTATAAAGTTAAAACTTAAAGCATATCTGGCCCCAGGAAATCTCTTTCATAGCCTGCTTACCCTGAACTAGACCTGAGTTGTCCCTAGTGGTAGCTTCTTTTTTTTTTTTTTTTTTTTTTTTTACTTTTGACGTGGTGCTTACGGGTAGCTCCCTTGCTCATTTTATTTAGGCCACTCGTAGGCCCAGTCACCTGACAGTCCAGAGCATTGAGTAGTCCTGTGGCACACTCTGTGAATGGTTAGATGATTGGGAGAATGGTTGCTTTCCTTCTGCTAATGCTGGCGGGTCTCCTTGAAACAGCTCACCCCACGTACCTTCCAGTGGGCCTGGGCTTTCTCCTTTGCCTTTGCACCACCACCTCCTGAAAGAGCAGATCACTTGTCACCCTTCCTGCCCTGCATGCCAGCTCCACCTTCGTTCTCAGGAACCAGGAGTCATGACCTCTGGCTCATTCACAGCTGGGTGTGCCCCTTGGGGAGGCTTCACTTGGTCACTGTATTTTTTTTTTTTTAATCCTCTAAATATTTCAGTGTGAATTTCTTAAAACCAAAGTCATTCTCTTACATAAGGACAGCTAGGAAAGACTGCATATGGGGGAAGGATGAAGTGAGGGGCAGTCCAGACAGAAGAGGGGTGTGAACAGAGGAGGGCCCAGGTGCCCACGTGAAGAGGCCCTGGAGAGGAGTGTGGGAAAGTAGTGAGGAGAGATCGTTCCGAATTTTATCAAATTCAGGGAGTTAACTGATGCAACACTGGTATTGAATACACAGATTTTATTCTTGTCCCTTATCTGGTTCAGAATCCAATCCAGGATCACACGTTGTATTTAGCTGTATATCTTTTTAGTCTCCTTTAATCAGAACACTTCCATAGTCTTTTTATCTTTTACGACTGATATGGTTTGCCTATGCCCCCACCCAAATCTCATCTTGAATTGTAGCTCCCATAATTTCCATGTGTTGTGGGAGGAACCCGGTAGGATATAATTGAATCTTGGGGCAGTTTCTCCCATAGTGTTCTCATGGTAGTGAATAATTCTCACATCTGATGGTTTTGTAATGGGAAACCCCTTTCACTTGGTTCTCATTCTCTCTCTTGCCTGCTGCCATGTAAGCCGTGCCTTTCGCCTTCCACCATGATTGTGAGGCCTCCCCAGCCACGTGGAACTGTGAGTCCATTAAATCTCTTTTTCTTTATAATTTACCCAGTCTTGGGTATGTCTGTATCAGCAGCATGAAAATGGACTAATACAATAAATTGGTACTGGTAGAGTGGGTTGCTGCTTTATAAAGATACCCCAGAATGTGGAAGCAACTTTGGAACTGGGTAACAGGCAGAGGTTGGAATAGTTTGGAGGGCTCAGAAGAAGACAGGAAAATGTGAGAAAGTTTGGAACCTCCTAGAGACTTGATGAATGACTTTGACCAAAATGCTGATAATGATATGAACAATGAAATCCAGGCTGAGGTGGTCTCAGATAGAGATGAGGAATTTGTTGGGAACTGGAGTAAAGGTGGCTGTTGCTATGTTTTAGCAAAGAGGCTGACAGCATTTTGCCCCTACTCTAGAGGTCTGTGGAACTTTGAATTTGAGGGAGATGATTTAGGGTATCTGGCAGAAGAAATTTCTAAGCAGCAAAGCATTCAAGAGGTGACTTGGGTGCTGTTAAAAAGCATTCCATTTTAAAAGGGAAACAAAGCATAAAAGTTCAGAAAATTTGCAGCCTGACCCCTCTGCTGTGTGCAGCCTAAGGACTTGGTGCCCTGTGTTCCAGCCACTCCAGCCATGGCTAAAAGGGACCAAGGTAGAGCTTGGGCTCTGACTTCAGAGAGTGCAAGCCGCAAGCCTGGCCAGTTTCCACATAGTGTTGAGCCTGTGGGTGCACAGAAGTCAAGAGTTGAGGTTTGGGAACCTCCACCTACATTTCAGAGGATGTATGGAAATGCCTGAATGTCCAGGCCAAAGTTTGCTTCAGGGGCAGGGCCCTCACAGAGAACCTTTGCTAATACATTGCGGAAAGGAAATGTGGGGTTGTATCCCCCACACAGAGTCCGCACTGGGGCACTGTCTAGTGGAGCTGTGAGAAGAAAGCCACCATCCTTCAGAGCCCAGAATGGTAGATCCACCAACAGCTTGCACCGTGTGCCTGGAAAAGACACAGATACTCAATGCCAGCCTGTGAAAGCAGCAGGGAGGGAGGCCATACACTGCAAAGCCACAGGGGCAGAGCTGCCCAAGACCATGGGAACCCATTTCTTGCATCAGTGTGACTTGGATGTGAGACATGGAGTCAAAGGAGATCATTTTGGAGCTTTAAGATTTGACTGCCCAGCTAGATTTCGGACTTGCATGGGTCCTGTAGCCCCTTTGTTTTGGCCCATTTCTCCTATTTGGAATGAGTGTAATGCCTGTACCCTCATTGTATCTAGGAAGTAACTAACTTGCTTTTGATTTTACAGGCTCATTGGTGGAAGGGACTTGCCTTGTCTCAGATGAGACTTTGGATTGTGGACTTTTGAGTTAATGCTGAAATGAGTTAAGACTTTGAGGGACTGCTGGGAAGGCATGATTGGTTTTGACATGTGAGGACATGAGATTTGGGAGGGGCCAGGGTGGAATGATACAGTTTGGCTGTGCCCCCACCCAAATCTCATCTTGAATTGTAGCTCCCAAAATTCTCATGTGTTGTGGGAGGAGCTTGGTGGGATATAATTGAATCATGGGGGCAGTTTCCCCATGCTGTTCTCATGGTAGGGAATAATTCTTAGGACATCTTATGGTTTTATAAGGGGAAACTCCTTTCACTTGGCTTTCATTCTCTCTCTTGCCTGCTGCCATGTAAGACGTGCCTTTTGCCTTCCGCCATGATTGTGAGGCCTCCCCAGCCACGTGGAAATGTGAGTCCATTAAACCTCTTTTTCTTTATAATTTACCCAATCTTGGGTATGTCTGTATCAGCAGCATGAAAACGGACTAACACAATGACCTTGATACTTGAAGAGTACTGGCCACTTATTTTCTAGAATGTTCCTCAGTTTGGGCCTGTCTGATATTTCCTCAGGGTTAGATTTGCATTATATATTTTTGACAAAAATGGAGAAGTGATGCTGTCTTCTGAATGCATCCTGTTGTGGCACTTGATGTCAAATTACTAATGATGTTAGATTTGAGCACTTAGTAAGGTGGTATCTGCCAGGTTTCTCCAATGTAAAGTTATTCTCTTTATGTTTGTATTGAAGTATATTGTGGGAAGATACTTTGAGACTATAAATATCCTATTTTATTTCATACTTTGCCAGTGACTTTTAATATCCATTGATAGCTTTTGCTTGAAATAGTTATTATTGTGGTGGTTGACAAGTAGTGATTTCCCAATTTGAATCTTCATTCCTTTTAGATTTATTAATTAGAATCCTATTGTGAGCAACAGCTTTCTCTTCTCTTCCATTCATGCATTTTTTTTTCTATTTTACTTTTTTTTTTATTTTTTTATTTTTTATTTTTATTTTTTGTAGAAATGGGGTATAGCTGTGTTGCCTGGGCTGGAGTGCAGTGGCTATTGCCAGACACAATCATAGCGCAGTGCAGCCTCCTGGGTTCAAGTGATCCTCCCAGCTCAGCCTCCCAAGTAGCCAGAACTACAACAGGCTATTTATTCATTTTTTAAAATCAGTATTTATGTCATGGATTTTTATTTTATTCTATGGGTTATAATCCACTACTAGCTTTATTCATTCCTTCTTTTATAAATTTATCTGTAGTAGCTTTACTGAGATATAATTCACATACTATAAAATTCACCCTTTTAAAGTATGTAATTTAGTGGCTTATGGTATATTCACTGAGTTGTGCAATCCTCACAATATCCTATCTAATTTTAGGATATTCCTGTTACCCCAAAGAGAAACTCATTACCCATAAGCAGTCACTTCCCATTCCTCTGTTCTGCCAGCCCCTGGCAATCACTGATCTACTTTCTGTCTCTGAATGTGACTACGTATCTCATATAAATGGAATTATACAATACGTGGCCTTTTGTGTCTGGCTTCTTTTTGTTAGTGTAATTTTTTTCAAGGTTTATCCATGATAGAGCATGAATCAGTATGCCATTTTTGTGATTGAATAATATTACATTTTATGGACATACTACATGTTGTGTTTTATTTTTTATTTCTTTTGGAGACAGGAGCTCACTCTGCTGCCCATGCTGGAAGTCAGTGGCACAATCATAGCATACTGTAATCTTGAACTCCTAAACTTGCCTCAGCCTCTAGAGTAGCTGGGACTACAGGCACATGCTACCACAACTGGTTAATTTTTTATTTTTATTTTTTGTAGAGACGGGGTCTTGCCATGTTGCCTAGGCCACTTTTGAACTCTTGGCCTCAAGCAGTCCTCCTGCCTCAGCCTCCCAAAGTATTGGGATTACAGGCATGAGTTCCTGTGCTTGGCCCTACCACATTATATCTCTTCATCAGCTGATGGACATTTAAGTTGTTTATGCCTTTTGGCAATTATGAATAATGCTGCTATGAATATTTGTGTACAAGTTTTTGCATGGACATATGTTTTTCATTCTCTTTGAGTGTATACCTAGAAGTTAAATTATTGGGTCATATGATAATTCTGTGGTTAACATTTTGAGGAACTACCCAATTTTTTTTTTTTTTTAATGTTTAAATATTTTGTGTTATTTTTATTTTTTTTTTTTAAAATTGAAACAATTTTTTTTTTTTTTTTTTTTGTTTTTTTTTTTTTTGAGGGAGTCCGCCTGTCCGCCCACTGGAGCAATGGCCAATCTCACTCACTGCAAGCTCCGCCTCCGGTTTACGCCATTCTCTTGCCCTCAAGCCTCCCGAGAGCTGGGACTACAGGCGCCCGCCACACCTCGCCGGCTAGTTTTGTAATTTTAGTAGAGACGGTTCACCGTGTTAGCCAGGTGGTCTCGATCCCTGACCTCGTGACCGCCCGTCTCGGCCTCCAAAGTGCTGGGATTACAGCTGCCGCGCCCGGCCTCTCAATTTTTTTTTTAAATGGTGTTTTTGCACCATTTTATGTTCTTACCAGCCATGTATGAGAGTTCCAGTTTCTTCACATCTTTGCCAGTATGTGTTATTGTCTTTAATTGTAACCATCCTGGTGAGTGTGCATGGGCATTTCATTGTGATTTTGATTTGCATTTCCCTAATGACTAGTGATGTTGAGCATCTTTTCACTTGCTTACTGGCTCTTTGTATATCTTCTTTGAATAAATTCTTTGCCCTTTTAAAATTGAATTGTCTTTTGTTGTTGAGTTGTAGAGTTCTTCATATATTCTGGATTTATGTATATACGGTGTTGTTGCTTAAGTTTTTGAGATTGGTCCAGTAGAAGCCTCTTCCAACTGGCTCCTGTGTCCTTTAGTATGCCCATATAATTTTTTGGATGCTGTTATGGACTGAGTTTTGGTACCCCCATGCCCCCAGTATTTATTATTTTGTCCTGACCCCTAGTACACCTCAGTTACATTCTGGAGATAGGGACTTCAGGGAGGTAATTAAGATTAAATGAGGTCATCTGGGTGGGCCCTAATCCTGGATGACTGATGCCCTTATAAGAAGAGGGAGAAACTCCAGGATGCACACAGCCTCAGGAGAAACCAAACTTGTCAACATCTTGTTCTTGGACTTCCAGCCTCCAGAACTGGAGAAAATAAATTTCTATCATTTAAGCCACGCAATCTATGGTATTCTGTTATGGCACCCCAAATAAAATGACACAAGTGCTTTCTTTCTGACACCACAAGATGTTCTAGTCTTATACTTTTCTGCTCCAGCCCTAGAGTCAGCCATTTATTCATGGATAACTGGTTCTTAGAGAATAATACACTTGCCACTCAGTATATGTATGTGGTGGATTGGTTCCAGAACCGCCTGTGGATACCAAAATCCACAGAACCTCAAGTCCCTGATATAAAGTAGCATAGTGTTTGCATATAATTTGTGCATATCCTCCTGTATACTTCAACCATGTCTAGATTACTTATAATACCTAATGCAATGTAAATGCCGTGTAAACAGTTGTTATACTGTACAGTTTAGGGAATAATGACAAGGAAAGAAGTTTGTACATGTTTAGTCAAGATGCATTTTTCCCCCACCAAATGTCTTCCGTCTGCAGTTGGTTGGATGCATGGATGCAGAACCCCCCTATATGGAGGGCTGATTGGATTTAGAAAGGATGATCTGAATGTTGCTTTGCCTATTTTTCATTGTTTCCAGTCTTCTCAGTGGACAGAGCTAGGAAATTTGTGTGTGTGTATACCTGCAATCCCCACACCTCTGTATCTATGTCTGTAATTATCTGCCTGTGTATTGAAAACTGTGAGTTCATATTGATGACCTCTAGCTTCAGTCCAGTTCCACAGTGCTCATTCTGGCCTTCCCCCTTTTCTTATTTGCTTTTCTACATTTACTGTGTATCTTAGAATACATATAAAGTAGTTTCAGAATTATTAACATGTGCCCCTGTGAGAAACAAACTTATCAACTATGTGTGGTTCTTTTTGGCCTTTAACCTTGGATTATGTAGTCAAAATACCATATTCATAGTTACTCAGGTTATTTCTCCCTTGCCTCCCCTTCAGTGTGGTTATGTTATTTGAAACACAAATGAATTTGTGTTTATAAGGTTTTTAAAATTCTATTTTTTATCCCTTGCCCCGTCCTTGTTGATTTTATTATTTATTTTTTCAAGTATATGAAACCTTAACATGGTTCAAAAAGTCAAAACTCTACAAAAAGCTATACTCAGAGAAGATTTTCTCTCTTCTATTTCCTTCCCATCTCCCTCTCCATTCCACTGTGTTCCCCTCTGCCCCTGCAGGTAACCACACTCAGTTGTTTCTTTCCAAGTTATCCTTCCTGTGTGTTTGGCCACTGCATCCCAACCAGAGAAGCTTCCTTGTGAGGAGCTTCTCAGCATATACATCTCCAGTGCTGATGCTGGCATTCAGTCATGCCACCCTATCTTGTTCCTTAACATTGATCAGTTAATCAATGAATCACTCATTATTTGGTACCTACTCTGTGCTAGGCACTGGGTTAGAAGCAGGGACAGAGGCTGAACCATGAAGTAAAGCAGCATGTTTTGAGCCCTCTGTGTATCCTCCCTCTCTGAATCTCCCCCTCTCTCCTTGTCCCCCTTTCTTCTGATCTGTTGTTCCCTGCCTGTATCATAAAGCTGCTGTTTTGTCTAAACTATCAATCATATATACAATATATACTAGATGTTACTCTTACAAATAGTCAATGCAAAATAACATTGACAGCTGGCTAAAACTGCACAAGGTAACGTTTGTTACTGATTAAATGTGATGGGAGAATCAAATCTTCCTTATCAGACTGGGTCTCCCAGAGTACAGGTACCTGGTAGAAATATGATTACCATAAAGGAAAAAAAAATCGTACAAGCAATAAAAGTTATGTAAAAAAAATACTAAATCTAACCTTTGTTGTAAAATTAAAACTGACATGGACGAATCCCAATGAAAATAATCTTAGTACAGCATAAATGAAAATGGAAAAATTGGAGACTATTTTTGCTATATAGAAAATGGCTAAATGGATATGGCACCAGAAAAGACAAAATATAGGAAGGATGGGGAGCAAGAGGCAAGGCTGGAGAGGAGGCCTGAATTTGTTGCTAATCCCAAGGGAAGTAGAAATCACTGACCAGTTTTAAGTAGTGGAGCATCATCTTGCTTGCATTGGAAAGTGTGTCACTGGCTGAGCTGTAGAGAATGGGCTGGAGTAGGCAAGATGAGTACTGCACAGTCCTACCTCTGAATTTTGTAGCTCAGGAAGTTACCAGATAAACGCAAAGGACTGTGGGAGGAAGGGAGTGGTGGGTGCGAAGGGAGGGTGGGAGGAAGGAAGAGAGAGATCACTGTGGGTACAGATGGTAGGAAAAGGATGAGGAATGGGCAGCCTCTCAGTTCTTAGAGTTGACATTTGCACTGAGCTTGGAGGGAAGAAAAGCTAAGAAAGACCTGGGAAGTGGAGACGATGAGGTGAAGGGGAATCCAGACAGAAGGTGGCAGCCACAGAGGAGAGGGAGCGCAGGGCTTGGAGTCCTTGGCTGGAGCCCCGGCTCATGTGGAGAGACCTGGAGAGGCGTCAGGGAAGGTGTTTGAGGAGAGAGCACTCAAAGAACTATTGCAGCAGTGTGAGAGTGGTTCTTGTCTTCACCACTCCTCTTCCCCCAACATGAATGAATGTATATATTCATATTCCACCATACTCTGTTACTAAGTAAGAGTTTCACTTACTAAGTTGAGCAACTTATCAGCATAAGGGAACCAGAATAAGTTGCTAAAATTCCAGCTGAGAGTAGATAAGTTGTGTTTTAGTTAATCATGTAGTGTCTTCCATGTTCCATGTGACAACATGATGACTTTTAGCCTTAACTCTTTTAGAAGGAGTCTTGCTCTGTCACCCAGGCTAGAGTGCAGTGGCGCGATCTCGGCTCACTGCAAGCTCGGCCTCCTGGGTTCACGCCATTCTCTTGCCTCAGCCTCCCGAGTAGTTGGGACTACAGGCACCCGCCACCACGCCTGGCTAATTTTTTGTATTTTTAGTAGAGACAGGGTTTCACCATGTTAGCCAGGATGGTCTCGAGCTCCTGACCTTGTGATCCGCCCGCCTCGGCCTCCCAAAGTGCTGGGATTGCAGGCTTGAGCCACTGCACCCGGCCTTAACTCATTTTTTGAAGGATGCATGCAACCACTTTGGAAAATGATTTGGCAGTGACTTGTAAAGTTAAACATACACTTACCCTATAACCCAGCCATTCCACTCCTAGGTATTTGCCCAAGAGAAATAAAAACATCACAGAGGCTTTATTTATAATAGCTGAAGACTGACAGTGAACCAAATGTCCACCAACAGGAAAATGAATAAACAAATTGGGGTGCATCCTTTCAGTGGAGTACTATTGTGTTGAGTAGTGTGCAAATACAATGAAACAAACTGATCCATGCAACAATATGGATACATCTCAGAAACTTTTGTTTTTGAGACAGCGGAGTCTCGGAGTCTCGCTGTCACCCAGGCTGGAGTGCAGTGGCATGATCTCGGCTCACTGCAACCTCCGCCTCCCAGATTCAAGTGATTCTCCTGCCTCAGCCTCCCGAGTAGCTGGGACTACAGGCGCATGCCACCACGCCTGGCTAATTTTTGTATTTTTAGTAGAGATGGAGTTTCACCATGTTGGCCAACTGGTCTCAAATTCCTGACCTCGAGTGATCCTACCACCTTGGCCTCCCAAAGTGCTGGGATTACAGGTGTGAGCCACCATGCCCAGCCACATCTCAGAAACTTTATGCTGAGCAAAGAATCCAGACACTAGAGTACATGCTGTTAGATGCTATTTATATGAAGTTCTAGAACAGGCAAAAGTAATGTGGTAGAAATTAGAACAGCAGTTGCCGCTGGGACTGGAAGGTATTGGCGAGGATAGGAATTGTGCTAGTGTAAACTTTTGGCAAAACTCATGACAACTACATTTAAGATCTGTGCATTTCATTGTATGTAAATCACATCTCAATTTTTTAAAAGTTAATTGAAGTCTGGGAAGATTGGAAATTGTATTACAGATCAGAAGTGGCTTCTTACTTTGGCTTGTTTTTTCTTTGTGATTGTTAGCTTAAAGGTTTTTTGGTTTAAACCATATAGCCTCCTTGTCAGGGCACTCTGGCTGCTGCCAGCTGACCTGTGGCCCTCCAGCTTTTTTTCCATTTTCCTTCCTTGGAATGCCCATGTCCTGTTGTGCCCCTTAAGCATACCAGCTCCAGTCTGGGTTCTCTGGCCAACGAGACCCTTAAAGGGGCTGGACCTTTTTTGTCTTCATATTTTAAGACAGAGTTCATAAGATCAGTGGAAGTCAGAACTGTGTGGTATCATGGAGATTGTGAGGGCTTTAGAACTGGCCCAACCTAGGTTTGAATTCAAAAGTCAATCACTATGTGACCTTGAACCTGTTCCCCTGGGCCTCAGTTTTCGTTTGTGTATGCTGGGGATAATAGCGCCCACTGTGGAGTGGTTGCCAGAATTAAATGACCTTACTTGGGTAGGACAGGCAGCCCTGTGCTCAGCATTTAGGGTACCCGGGAATCATAGGAGCTGGGGGTCCTGGCCTGTTTCTCCTGTGGTTTCTGCACAGCAGGTGCTACTCCCCGTGTGGTGTGCCCTCCCCTGGGGCAGGCTACCTGCTGGAGCTCTGGGCACACTGTCTCCCTTGCATGCCCTGTGGCATCATCGTATGCCCTGTTGAGAGCAGAGGTGGGGAACTCAGCTGGAAGAAACTGACTTCTTTGAACTATTTGTATTGTGTTTGAAGGGTATCAGCATGGAAGCCATGAATGAGAATAAAGTGGTGTCCTCTGAGTTTAGCACAGGACCTGTGGAAAAAGCTGCCAAACCTTTGCCATTTAAGGATCCCAACTTTGTGGTAAGCATCGAAGGTATCAGCTGAATAAACAGCCAAATGCCATACCTCAGCCTCAGATCTTGCTGGGCCTGCAGGCAAGGTGGCACTGGCATTCTCTTCTCCCTCAGTCCCAGTCGCCTCCTTCTCCCCCATGGGTGAGATGGAGACAAAAGAAGAAGGGTTCTTCCTGTTGATCTCTCAATGTGCCATATCCCAAGGATTTGGGTGTCCTTTGTGGATTCATTCAAGGATACTGTTTGGAGGGTGGGTCATTTCTGTGATGATTGTTCCCCTAACCTTTTCATTGGTCTTGTTACAATCTTAGACAAAGCTTGAAATATTGAGCTAAATGAGAAGTATTTCCTCATCATTAGTTTCTTTTTTTTTTTTTTTTGAGCGGAGTCTCCTGCTCTGTCACCCAGGGTGGAGTGCGTGGCCGGATCCAGCTCACTGCAAGCTCCGCCTCCTGGGTTCACGCCATTCTCCTGGCTCAGCCTCCCGAGTAGCTGGGACTACAGGCGCCCGCCACCTCACCCGGCTAGGTTTTTTTTTTGTATTTTTTTTTTTTAGTAGAGACGGGGTTTCACCGTGTTAGTCAGGATGGTCTCGATCTCCTGACTCCGTGAATCCGCCTGTCTCGGCCTCCCAAAGTTGCTGGGATTACAGGCTTGAGCCACCGTCGCCCGCCTTCCTCATTAGTTTCGTAAGGTAAATCAAAGCTGTTGTGCTGTTGAGTGGAACACAGGGTACTCCCTTCCTTTCATTCTTGAGACTGGTAATAAATTGCAGCAGTTCAGATGATAGTGTTAATTTTTTTTAATGAATTAGTTTTGGAAATACAGTGTTACCAGTGTTTGCAACAGATTTTGGTATTCTTTTCCATTTTATTTTGTCATCTTTATAGGATTTAAAATAAAAAAAAAAAGATATCCAGAAGGCCTGCTATACTGCAGCTGGAGCTTTCTCAACTTTTCCAGGATCCCCAGTTTTCTTGGCAGAGACTTGCCCCGAGAAGGGAGTTTAGAGATGCAGTCATGGATTTAAATCTGACTTTGTAGTAAATTTATCTTAAAATATGAAGGAATTCATGAATGAATTCTACAAAGTTAGACCCAGTAAAGGCTTTTTTTTTTTACATGCATATAAAGAAGTAGCCTTTTATTTCTACTCCCAACACAAACTAACTCAAGGGTTTTGACAATCTGAAAACCTCTTTTTAAAAATAAGATTAACATGTTAACGTGTACAGTGAAATACCTTTTAAAAAAAGTCTCAGGGGTCTAAATGATTGTTGACAGATGAGCGGTACATTGCAGTTATGATTAAGCATAAATGTCAGATTCTGAAATGGTGGTCTCCATTGGTTTTTGTTTCTTCTAATCCATGCCTTCAATTCGAGCACTCTGGCCACGGTGGCGCAGTAGCTGGCAAGAAGAACAGAACCTGGAAGAACCTGAAACAAATCCTCGCTTCCGAAAGGGCATTGCCGTGGCAACTGAACGATCCTAACTGTGAGCTGGCTAGAGCCTTCCGTGTGTTTACAATGTTCAGAGTAGGAACTGTCTTATAACAAACCTACAGTATTTTATTGTGTTTGCATCATTGTAGGAAATAATTTTTAGCTTGAGAATTTTACAGTGGCATCAGTATGGGCAGATTATGTGTGTATTTTCTCATAACTGTATCTGTATTGAGCCTGTTTGTTTGTGTTGTCATGGATGTGTGGGTTTTAGTGTCATAGGTCCCAATATGATAATATTGGTGTTTCTACTAGACAAACTTCTCATTCAAAAGTCTACTCTTAAAATGTGTTTCCAAAAACAAGGTAGCCCAAGTATAATGCCAGATTTAGGAGAGTTCCTGACAACCAGCTTAAAGTCCAGCTCTTTTACTTTGTGAGCCAGTGTTTAGCAAGAGTAAATACTTCATGCTGCAATGTGTCCAGATTTATGTAAAACACTGTTATATGTTCTGTTCAGCTTCACTGGGAAGTACAAGTTCAAAGTTCTCACCATCTCCTGCTCCACTATACTTCTTTCATGGGGGTGACTCACATGGGTGACAAGTGAGCTAGTCATTCGTCTGGGTGTGGACACGAGGGTGTCGGAATGCTCAGATCCAGTTATTGGCTTGCTTGGCATTTCATCACCATCAGCCCATGTAGTGTGAGATTGTGAAAATAGCTGGTGGGCAGATGAGCTTTCCGGTGGTTCTGCTGAAATAGAGTATCCCTGGTGACAGGGCGGGGCTAGATCTGGAGCCTGCACTTGGCCTGTGACACACTGCATTGTTTCTGGAAATCCCTACTTCTCTAGTTAATCTCCAGAGACTTCTGTGACTGCTTAATCACAAAGGAAATTTTCAGGAATATTATCAAATACTATTTTAGGAAAAAAAAAGAGAAGGGATTTGAATGTTTTCAGTTTCGTTATCTTTTTTTTTTTTTTCCAGACTTCAGTATTGATGCTCCTCCATCCTTTAAGCCAGCTAAGAAGTATTCTGATGTTTCAGGTCTGCTTGTGAGTATATCTCTTATAACATTAAATGGAAAAGATTTCACAGTAATGTCTAATTAGACAAGTGTTGAATATTGACCACGGCTGGTCCTGCCTGGAGCCCGTCTACAGTGATAGGTGATAGGTTTGTGCAGTGTGTTCATTGCTGCAAACAGGCATCTGTGGGGCAGCCTGCGGGGAGGATTGAACCAGAAAGCAGGACACTCCAGTTTCTCTTCTTTACCTCTGCTAGTTAACTATATGAGATAACATGAAAGAAACAATTATGTATTTCTTTTTTTACTGCTGAAGTTTTAAAAACCTGCATTTTAGATGATGATTGTATTTACAAAACCATGTTTAAACTTCTCTAAATAGGTGCTTTGGCAAAGGTTGTGACATTCAAACTTATTTTTAAGCATCAGAACCCCTTTTCCAAATGAAATATTTTACAGAATCCAATACATAAACAGCCTGGAACCACCTTTCCCCTGTGGTCCCATGTGGATCTGGCCACCTGTCGTCTTCCCCACTTCTCACCACAGTGACTGCTCAAGTGCTTCTGGGGAACACAATTCAGGAACTGCCAGCATAGCTGGAAGAGTGGAAAGTAGGCAGGTTACTAAAGCTCCGGAACCTCAGAGCACCCCCATTTCCTTATTTGCAGAAGTTAGAACCTAAGATTCATCTTAATCCTTTTTCATCTCATAAATTTGGAAAATAATTTAAGTGCTTTACATTTTAATGAAAATATGATTCCAACTTATGTAACAAATTGGCCAAATTAATTATGTACAGAGGAGAATTGTCTCCTTTGTTATTATTATGTAATATCCCTGTTTCTCCCTGATAATAATATTCATTGTTCTGAAGTCTACTTTGTCTGAAATTAATATCGCTTTCATTCATGTGTGGACGGTATGTCTTTCTTGATCTTTTCACTTTTTTTTTTTTTTTTTTTTTTTGAGACAGATTCTTGCTGTGTCACCCAGGCTGGAGTGCATTGGCACACTCTTGGCTCACTGCAGCCTCTACCTCCTGGGTTCAAGCGATTATCCTGCCTCAGCCTCCCAAGTAGCTGGGATTACAGGCGCACGCCACCACACCTGGCTGATTTTTATATTTTTAGTAGAGATGAGGTTTTGCCATGTTGATCAGGCTGGTCTCAAACTCCTGACCTCAAGTGATCCTCCTGCCTTGGCCTCCCAAAGTGTTGGGATTACAGGTATGAGCCACCACGCCCAGCCTATCTTTTCACTTTTAAACTATCTATATATTTAAAGTGGGTTCTTGTTGAAAGCATATTGTTGAGTTGTTGGGTCTTTCTTTTCCTTTTTCTTTTGGAGGTAGGGTCTTGCTCTTCTGCCCAAGCTAGAATGGAGTGGTGTGATCATAACTCACTGAAGCCTTGAACCCCTGGGCTCAAGTGATCTCCCAACATCAGCCTCTCAAAGTGCTGGGATTGAAGGCATGAGCCTTTGCACCCAGTTGATCTTGCTTTTTATCCAGTCTATCAATGTAAGAACTGTTGTCCTCAGGCTATTCATATTTAAAGTGATTGCTGATATGGTTGTATTTAAATCTACCATCTCACTAGTTATTTGTTCCATTTGTGTTTGCTTATTCCTCTTTTTCTGCCTTCTCTGGATTTATTGAGCATTTTTTAATAGACTGTATTTTTCAGAACAGTTCTAGATTTATGAAAAATAGAGACAATAGTATAGAAAGTACCCATATAACCCAAACTCAGTGTCTGCTGTTATTAACATCTATGGTATATTTGTTACAATTAATGAACCAATAGTGATATACTATTATTAACTCAAGTCTATAGTTTATTCACATTTCCTTAGTTTTTACCTAAAACTATATCAAATTTAGTCATCACGTCTCTTTAGACTCCTCTTGGCTATGCCAGTTTCTCAGATTGTCCTTGTTTTTAATGACCTAACAGTTTTAAGGAGCACTGGTCAGGTATTTAGTAGAATTCTCCACTACTGGAATTCCTCTGATGTTTTCTCATGATAAAACTGGGGTTAATTGAACATTTTAAAATTCTGTTTTTTTATTATTTACACCTCTTTTAAAAATAATGAATGGTTACTTTCATGTTTAAAATATACATTTTAAATAACCTGAGTCTATTTTCAAATCCTATACCACTTTGTGTGTATTGTGAGGGTCTTCTGGTAGTGAATTTCTAATCCCAGTCTCTTAATTCTTTGTTGTCATATAGTTTAGTTTTACATATGCTGCAAACAAAATACTTGGCTGTTAATTTGTGCTCTAGACAGTTAGCTTTTAGAGAAATAAAATAAGAAAAAAAAAGAACTTTCTTTTATCTTCATTTCATTCTATTTCCACCTTTTTTCATTTTGTTGTTTATTTCCAAGTTGCAGTCTGATGCCATATTCTTTCTACTGGAACAATTTACTATGCTTTTCTTATAAAGTAGATTTGCTGCTAATGAAGCCCTTTCTTTTTTTATTTTGTCAAAGAGCCTTTATTTCTTCTTCTTCTTTTTCTTTTCTTTTCTTTTCTTTTTTTTTTTTTAAGACAGAGTCTTACTCTGTTGCCTAGGCTGGAGTGCAGTGGAACCATCTTGGCTCACTGCAGCTGTCTCGACCTCCCAGGCTCAGGTGATGCACCCACCTCAGCCTCCCAAGTAACTGGGGCTACAGGTGTGTGCCACCATGCCTGGCTAATTTTTTGTATTTTTTGTAGAGATGGGATTTCACGCTGTTGCCTAGGCCTGGTCTCCAATTCCTGGGCTCAAGTGATCCTTCCCGTCCTTGGTCTCCCAAAGTGCTGGGATTACAGGCATGGAGCCACTGCACCCAGCCTTGTTCTTCCTTTTTGAATGATATTTTCAATGAGTATTTTTGAATGACATTTTCAAGTCTGAGCTGACAGTTTTTTCTTTCATCACTTTTAAGATGTCAGTGATTAAATGTTGTCTTTTTGCTTCCATGGTGAGAAGTTTGATATAATTCTTACCTTTGTTCATCTCTACGTAATGTTTCTTGTTTGACGGCCTTCAAGATTTTCTCTTTGTCTTTTGTTTTCAGCAGTTTGAATATGACTGGGTATTATTGAATATGACGCAGGGTATTCTTTTTCTGGTATGTATTCTTGATGTTCTCTGAGGTTTTGGATTTGTGGTTTGGTATCTGTCAAGAATTTTGGAAAATTCTTGGCCATGATTTCTTCAAATATTTCTTTTGCCTTGTCTTTTTCCCTTCTTCTAGGATTCCAGTTACACACATGTTAAACTATTTGATAGTGTCCCAGAATTCTTGGATGCTCTGTTCTGGTTTGTTTGCTTTTTAAAGCTCTTTTATTTCATTGCGGTTCAGTTTGGATGGTATCTACTGATGTGTCTTCAAGTTCTTTACTCCCTGTATAGAGTATAACAATGAATAAGCCCACTGGAAGCATTATCTCTTTAACTGGGTTTTTAATTTCTGGCTTTTCTGTTTGATTATTATAGCTTTCATGTCTCTGATGAAATAACTTTCTTTTGAATTATTTATTTATTTATTTAGAGACAGAGTCTTGCTCTCTAATCCAGGCTAGAGTGCAGTGGTGTGATCACAGCTCACTACAGCCTCAAACTCCTGGGCTCAAGTGATCCACCTGCTTTAGCCTCCCAGGCAGCTAGGACTACAGGTGTGTGCCACCACACCTGGCTAACTTTAAAAAATTCTTTTATAGAGAAGGGATCTTACTGTGTTGCTCAAGCTGGTCCCGAACTCCCAGCCTCAAGCCGTCCACCCACCTTGGCCTCCCGAAGTGTTAGGATTACCAACGTGAGCCACTGTGCCTGACCTGAAATAACTTTCTGTCTTGCATGTTGTCTCTCCTTTAACTCCTTCAACATATTGATTGTAGTTATTTTTAATTTCCTGTCTGATAGTTTCAAAACCTACATCATATTTGGGTCTGGTTCTGGTGATTTCCTTGTCTTTTAAGACTACTTGGTCATTAAGTCATTAAGTCGTCAGACACATAATAGCTGCTTTAAAGTATTTATCTGCTATTTCCAACATTTGGTTCATCTTGGCCAGTTTCTATTGACTGCTTTTTTTCTTAACTGTGGGTCACATTTTCCTATTTCTTTTGCATCTATGAGTTTTTTTGTTGTGTACTGGACATTATGGATGATGTATTGTAAAAACTCTAGATTCTGTTATCTTTCCCTGAAGAGTATTTTTTTTTCCTGTGGTAGCTTAGTTCCTGACTGATCACCTTGAATGGGTGTAGGTTTGGTTTTGCACTTTTTTAGGGCAGGTCTGCAGAAAGCCCATGTTTCCCAAGCTTCTTTAACTTAGTTGTACTTAACTTCTAAGTTCTTTATCCTCTGCCAGTCTTATTGAAGTTTGGTGTTAGGCTTTGTTGTGGTGAGACTAGAATAGATGGTACTCAAGGGCATGATTTTAATTCCTAAGCTGTAGCCTTTCTGTTGTCTTAGCTAGGTGCCAGGAGTGTTATAGCAATCTCTATTCTGGCTGGGCTGGCACTTCAGCAACTCCCAGCACTGCTCAGCCTCTGGAGTTTCTGTTTCCCTCTTAACCACTCTCCAGTAAGACCTATATAGTCTTGCCTTGAACATGCATAGCCCAGCCCATGGTTATGGACTCATGTGGAATCCCAAACTGACTTTTGCCTCCCTTCCAAGGTAGCTTCCTCTTCTGTTACTCGGTTTTGCCAATATCAGGTGTTTCAGTAGCCCCTGAATATGATCTCTGCCTCCCCAGCTCAGTGGGTCCACTGAGCTCTGCATGAGCTCCACCTCTGCCCCACGGTCAGGAAATTGGCACAGGCAGAGAGAGTTTGGATGATCCTGGAACTTACCTTGTGAGCTTCTCTTTTCTCAGGCATTGCAGTCTTGTGCTACCTCTTGTCTGTTGCCTGAAAATGGCTACTTCATATATTTGACCTGTTGTAATAGTCGTTTATGGCAAGAGAGCTCATCTGGCACCAGTTATTCTGTTATGGCCCAAAGTGGAAATCTCTCCCTGTGTCATTTTGAGTTTCTGGAGGCCACAGTTATGGCCAGACCTGAGGGTGGTTCCTTAGACTGTCAGCTTTATCCTTACTGTTTCAGGAAGCTCATCTGCTAGTACAGTGGTTTTCACACATTAGGAGGAAGGAGAATCATTATTCCAGGCCCCTTTATGTCCTTGGCAGTGGACTTGTCATGTTACACATTACCTAAAACCTCTTGCCCCACTGTATGTAGGAAATAAGAAATTCTGAATAGACAAAGAAGTCTCCCAGTTCATTAAAGGACAATCCCACAGAAGAATCAGCAAAAAGGATATAAATAGGCAATTACCAGAGAAGAAATATAGATGACCAATAAGTAGATATTCAGCTTCACTGGTAATTAGGAGAAAGACCCATCAAACAGGGAAGAAATTAAGACATTTGCTTATACATTTTGGCACCAACATACAGAAATGGATATCTTCATATATTGCTGTTTTGAGGTGGGAACATACCCTGGTACTGCTTTTTGGGGGGGACAATTGGAACAGTCTGTTGAGATAAAAAAAAAAGCAAAAGCATCTAACCTTGCAATATGCCTTATAGGCAGCTCCCTAGAGAAATAGTGTGCACAAAGAACCTCATGCAGAAATGCTTATGAGAGGCTGCATTCGCAAAATGCTGGAAGCGACATCAAGGGCTATCGCAGCGGATATTTTCATACTGTTCTTGAGCTCAATGCATAGTAACAACATGGATAAATTTCCAGGATGTAATGTGGATTGAAAGATGCAAAGCAGTATAAATAGCATGGTGCTACATATATAAAATCAACACACACACACAAATTGAGTTATTTCTCTTGCGTGTTTACATATGTGTATGGGGTAGACATAAAAAGTCTGGAAAGGTGCCCACTTAGCGGTGGTTTCTCCAGGGGAAGGCAGAGGACTTTTGGATGGTAGACGGTGATAAATGAGGACTTTAGTCTTATCTGTAATGTTTTCTTTTTATTTTTTTTTAGGGGAGAATATGTTCGTCTGTTGCTTATATAATTTAAAGTTATGTAATTAAAAAGTAAAGCCTAGTTCACATTTACATGGACACACACCTGTTCCCAGCCAGCCATATGACTGTTTCCCCTGTGCCTAGGCACGGCAGCAGGACATGCAGGGTCACACCTGTGTTCAGCACTCATTACAGAGCTATGAAAAGTGTATTCTGGGTGAGACGGGCAAGCTGTGAATACTGCCTGTCACCCTGCAGCAAGGGGGGCCTGAAGCTGTTTGCTGGCTTTCCTGTAGGAAGTTGGCCTTTGCTTATTTCACTCAGGCTCGAGGGATGGCATCCAGAGGAGGGTGGACTGTAGGTGTGAAGCTCTTTACTTGTTCAACTCTGGGGTGTCACTTGGCATCCTTCCTTCTATTCAGAATCCTAGATGCTGGCCCCTGGGTCCAGTCCAGTCTGTTCAGGTTTTTGTTGGTAACCTTTTTGTTGGTGCCACAGGATCTCTGTATTCTGCACTGTTTATTCAGCAGCCCTCTTGGCAGTGAGGTCTGAATTTGGGCGGGCCGGCTCAGCACAGTTTGCTGGTAGGAGTGAGGCAGCCACAGACATGGAGCTCGGCCGAGGCTGGTTCGTCTACGGAGGCCAGATGGTCCACGCCAGACACACATGCCTGTGCTCTGCTCGGAACTGCAGGGCAGCCTCTCCTACTAGTTAACCTAACTTCCCTCATGGCCAGGATCCCTCAGAAGAGACTTGTCACTGTTTTTCTAATTAAGCCGTTCCTTATATTACTGTCATTAAAGGAAATGTGGTACAGAAAGGTAACATCTAGGTCAAGCCAAGGGATTGAAGTTTTATTTTATATAGAGCTATTAGTTAATCTTAGCCTTTTAGGAATAATCCCATTTCCTAACACACAGCAGTTAAATACTTAGGGGAGTCCCCAGTGGCAAAATGGAAGACTTTTTAGGGCATGAGAAGCCTATAAATAAGTTCCCGACAGCTCGTTGCTTTTTTATTGAGTGTTCCCTCCCTTCCTAAATCACAGATTACTGTGAGTCTAGGTCCACACAAAGATGATCCACATTAAAGCAGACATCTACACTTGAATAATTGGATGTTATCTGTCTAGACTTTAATGGCATCTTTTATAATTTTTTTAAAGGAGCTCAAAATGACTCACCCTCATGTCTTTTGTTTCAAAATCCATAGAAGCCTATGTACTTTGAGGTATATAGTTAGTGAATTATTTTCTCCACTTGGCACACGGGGAACAGAGACCAAGAGAGAATTTTGATATGTCTGGGAAACAAGTTCTCTTTTCCGTGATGGTCCCAATTGTCTGTTTGTTTATTCATTCATTAATCATTTGTTTTGTTATACAAACCCTGACTGGAGGCCCTCTGTGCACTCTGCATTGCACTAGGAGCCAGTCTACAATGATAAGCAAACCACAGGGTTCCTGTCTCATGGACCGTCATAGCCTAGACCATCATCAAAGAGTCATGTAGATAATAAACTTCAAAGCAACAGAGATGTGCATTCCACTGGAGTATTTTTGCTGCTGTGAGAGTGGAGGGTGAGGTTCTGACTTCCTGTGGGGGTACAAATAGGCTTCCCTCGAGGTGTAGCTTTGGGGCTGAGTCCTAAAGAATGAACTGGTGATTACTGAGCAAAATGGGCCACAGTTGGGGTCCCCTGCCAAGGAAAGGACAGATGGGGCATGGTAAAAGGGAGGAACTTAGAGGCCAGGGATAGTTGGAATCAGAGTGGGGACGTGTGGCTGAGGAGGAGGCTGAGGACAAAGGAAGGCCCAGAGCCGAGGAGCTGCACTGAGGACTTGGGCCTTTGTCCCAGGAGCAGAGGAGCCATTTTGAGAGATTTTATGCTAAGGAATGACATGATCAGAATTGCACATTGCAAAGAAGATCCCTGGCTGCAGTTCTAGGGGAAGGGTGGGTGTGAATGGTCAGTGATGCACTACAGAGTGGCTCAGGGAGGCGTGGAAGTGGCGCAGGGGGTGTTGGAAGAGCTGGAAAGGAGCATGCTGGAGGTAAATGGAGCACAGCAGGGAGGGGCACATGCCCAGCATGCAGGGCGTCAGCTCCTGCCTTGAGCACAGACCTGGGACATTTGTTGGAAAGAGGCAGGAGTCTGAAGTCAGAGAGGGATGACCATCATGAATTCACTCTTGGACCTGTTGCAGCCCTTGAGGCACCAACCAGAAGGGTCCCAGAGTCTAATGTGGTTATTCCCCTTCCTCCTGTCCATACCCTGAAGTGTTTCTGGAGTCTGGGAAGGTTAATGAGCCTGTGCCACAGTGAGTGATTTAGTGTTCTTGGTGGCGGAGTAAGACATAATGAAAATATATATCACTTTCAGTGAAACAGAAAAATTTTTAAAACTTACACTTGAACTTATATCCCTACCCGCAAAAACTTTCTGGTAGGGATATAAAATTTTTTTAAACTTATACTTGAACTTATATCCCTACCCGCAAAAACTTTCTGCCCTTCCCTGTGCCTCTTTCCAGGCCAACTACACAGACCCCCAGAGCAAACTGCGGTTCAGCACCATTGAAGAGTTTTCCTATATTCGGAGGCTGCCCTCTGACGTCGTCACCGGCTACCTGGCCCTGAGGAAGGCCACAAGCATCGTTCCCTGAGCCCGAGAAAGGGAGATGAAGTGGAAAGCTGTTTCAAAAACAGACTCTGGACTCGTGATTTTGTTTCACGGAAAACAAACTCGTTCTTCTGTCAGTCTGAAAATGCCAGTGCTGTGCCTTGGAAAGAATGTTTGGCTTTCATTTAAGGGTTTTTTTGAGTGTGTGTTTTCCCTCCAAGTGTGATATTTCCTGCTGAATTAAATTATACTTCAGTTGTTGCCTCAAGTAAAGGTGTTTGACAAGAAAATACAATAAAACTATACTTTTCATTTATCCCAAGTCCCTGAATTTTTGTTTTAAAGTAGTGAACCCCATATAACACATTGAAAGACTCTGCAGTGAATCCACAACAGGTCTGGATTACTTCCAATCCTGGTGACCCCCTTTTAGAGCATGTTAGTATTTGTCTCTGATCAGAATGCTTGGAAGAATTCCAAAATTGGGTCCAGAGAAGAAAGAGGCAAGTAACTTGTTCTATCCCACTGGGCTGGTTCTCACATGTGCCTCTGCCTCAGATCAGTCTCCCCTCATCTTTGGGAGTGTGGGGTACCAGCATTGACACTCTGTCCCAAAAAGGCTTTCATCTTGATAGAGGATGCCGCCCCTCTGGCTGCAGCCTGCTCCAGAAAGGGAGTGTTTGCATCTCCATCCTCCAAGAAGAGGAAGCATTTTCTTGGCCAGAGAAAGGAGAGTGTCAAGACAAGTCCTGGGCCTCTCTGGGCCCTAGGCCTGCATTTCCCCAGGGAGGACAGTGGAAACAGGCCCTGGGGCTTCTGGACCACAGCTGCCTCTGCTTTGGGGGATTAGGCACCAGGTGTCCTTTCTCTCTGGGGAAAGCCCTTCTTCAGGCTTAGAGAAAATAAAACAAAGCAAGTCAGCTGGGAGAGCAGCCTGTGCAGGTGGCAGCTGCCTGGAACCAGGCTCCTTTTCCTCCAGGTTGGCAGCCCCAGTATCCTTCAGCACCTTCCCAATAACCGTGAGAGCGGGGGAGGTGCTGAGGGGCCTCCCCCTGTCTCCATGACACGGGACCTAAGGGGATGGCCAGAAGACGTGGGGCCTTTCCTAAGCCCATAATCACCGAGCAAGCATCAGAATCACCTGGGAGCCTGCTGTGACACAGATTAGGGAGCCCATCTCCCTGAAGTACCTGATCAGTAGGTGGTCTGGGGTGGGGCCCAAGAATTTGCATGTTTGCTTTGAGGTCCACTTTTCTGATAAAATCAATGGTTTCTGAAAGACCAGAGGCTGCTGCTTGGTTTCCGCCTGCACTTCCTGCCAGCTGTCAGCCTAGGAAAACGCCAGCTTCCGTTTTGGTAGAAGCAAGGAGTGAATGAGCCAAGGGTCCTTCCTGCTTCACTTCCACCTTCTATTGTACAGAGAAAACTTGGGGCAGGTCCACTTCTTTTCCATGAAGGTCCCCAATTGGACAGTGCCCTGAAATCACTTCTAACGCTGATGCTAGGCACCACCTCAGACCTACTGCTGAGACCAGGGGCAGGGCCCAGGGTTGAAGAGGGAAGCCTTGCCCCGCACGTGTTCACCAGGAAGGGCCCACACACTGCTGCTCCTGGAGGCCTCTCAGGGTTTCTGGATGTGTTTGTTCCATAAACCCTCAGAGAGTCACCTGCAGACCTGCTAAAATGCAGGTTCTTGGGCCACATCCTAAACCTTCTGACCGACGTAGGGAGTGGGGCCCAGGAAGCTGCTTTTGACAGATATTCCCGTGTGATCACCATGCACAGAGGAGTGAGAGAACCAGTGTTCTCCCCGGGCAGAAGGGAAGCTCGTGTGTAGGACACGTCACCCCGCCTTTCCCATTCCCCTGCCAGTCTCTCCCCGCTGACGTTGTTTCACAGGAGAGCGGTGAATTCTGAAGATTAGGTTGCTTCTCACCCCAAGCTCCAGAAGTCTAGGCTGAGCCAAACCAAGCGTCAAGTTGTGAGTATTTTGAATAATGAGCCCTTGCTCATTAATCGATCCTGTACTGAAATAGCCCTTGCTGTCCATGCTTTAGCCCGGTGGTTCTCAGGCCGGGCTGCATGTTAGAATCACCTGTGTGGGTGGGGGTGTCCAGGAGAGGGACGGGGACGGAGGTTTAAAAATACCCGGAGATTCCGATTCCGCTAGCCTGCGCAGGGGCCCGGACAGAGTATTTTAAACTCCCAAGATGCTTCTCATATGCAGCCAGTGTTGAGAACATTTGTTGTAACTATGAAGAGAATATTTCGTGTAAGGTACCTTTTCTTATTCTCAGATCAGCTGGCTCTTTCCATCCTAGGGCCATGAGCAACTGGCAAGGGGTTTCTTTGGGGTGTGTGTGCATGTAAGTGTGAATTTAGGGTTCCTTTTTACATGGCATCCCACACTGGAGTCAGAAATATGAATGCCATTGCAGATTCCTCCCTCTTCATTCCTATATCACCCTCTTCGTCTTCTACTTGGCCCTGCTCCAATCCTCCTTCAGGATCACCTCATACCCTGCCTGGCTCTTTCAGTGTCCTCCTAATAACTTTGAATGACTTTGCCCATCACAGCATATCTACTGATCATTTGCCTCTGATACGAAGTCAATTCTTGTATTGGTCTGCAGGATCCAAAAGAAAAACTCAGCCCCTTTAAGAGAAAAACAATTAGCTGGACTTGAGAAATCCTCTTAAGACCAAACTCAGGTCCAGTCTGCTCTGACTGGAGTTTGACTCTTTCTTAATCTGGTATTGGGCATAGTTTAAAACAACCTGTAACGTTGAAGATATGCTCTTCAGAACCAGAAGGAAGTCCCTGTAGGTGAGGGGGACCCATTTTCCCCCATCTCCCAAGTTAAAGCATGGATCTGTCCAGATTTTAAATGTGTTTCATAATTGATTTGGCACCTGGTGGAGGGCTAAACATGTTTGCAATAAGAAATCTCTAATTTCTGAATCCATAGTCATTGGAAAAAGATATCAGACATTTGTTACTGTTTCCAGTGTCTGTAAATTGGGAGTGTTTAACTTAGTAAAAATAAAGGGCAACGAAAGAAATCAATGGACTATGGAACTTGATCCCATTATCAAATAGGACAGATATCCTGGGGAGAGATTACAAAATATGCCCTCTTACAAATGCGTGAAACAATAGTGCCATTTAAAATAATGTTCTATCTGATGGAAATATGTGGGCCTTATTTGGATCCTCATTCAAACAAACAAAAAAAACTAAAATTTTGAGACAATTGGGAATCTGATATATTTTGATATCTGATAATATTTTAGAATTCTCACAAATAGTTGTGATTATGCTATTGTAATGTTAAAATAAATAATTCATATTTTTAGAGACACCTACTGAAATATTTATGGATGGAATGATATGACATGTGGGATTTGCTTCAGGAAGATATGAGAGAGAGGAAGTGGATGAGAATCGTGTTGAAATAAGATTGGCCATGAGTCAATTATAGTTAAAGTTGAGTGATAAGTCCGTGGGGGTTCTTTATATTATTCTACTTTTGGTGTACGTTTGCATTTCTTCATAATAAAAAAGCTTTCAAAAGAATGTGATGTTTTATTACTAAAATGGTGATGAAATCTTACCCAAAATGAGTGCTTTGCATTAGCTTGCACTGGCTTACAGATGCTGAAAGTTTGAGAAATGCTGCCCAAATGGTATGAGGTCTTGAATAGAGGAAATACCCAATTCCTAAAACATCTAACAAAGAATATAGAAGAAAGGAACCAAAGACAGGTCAAGTTATCCTGTAAATGTTCTTAATAGAGGTCTTCATTGTGTGTTCCGTTGTCCCGGAGGGCTGTGTATTTAAGAGTATTTTCTCTGTAGAGGTTAGGAAGCCTGAGAGTGAGGAGACCAAAGACTTCAGCTTTGAGGTTCTAGTGGGGGATAAATCTTAATAGAGAGGGCTGTGGATGCATAGAATGACTGACTATGGTTTGAATAAATACCTGTTGTTCTAATTCCTGATAGAATCTGCAGTATTCATTTATGTGCATAGAGAAGGAAATTAGGTTATCAAAGAATGATGCACCTGCACAAATTGTTTGGCTTCAAGGAATTGCTTTTGCTGAATTTCAACAGGGTTTATGCTTTTGTGCCCATATTAAGGAATTGCATTGAAAGAGGTCAGGAGATATGGTCCTACAAAAATGCCTATTACGTTTGTCTCAGAAATGTCCCACAGAACCCCACTCCCCCACTGTGGTCCTGCAGGGTGAGCTTTTTGGTTCAGGACCCAGACATGGAGCCTGATAGCCTGGGTTTGAATCTCATTTCTACAACTGAGTAACTCTGTAGTCTTGGGCACATTACTAACTTATTCTTGAATTCTTAGTTTCCTTATCTGTAAAATGAGTGTTATAATAATGTCCACCCCATGAGATTGTCAGGATCAAATAAGAAAATATCAGAGAAGCACTTAACTCAGGACTGTGATCACCCACCTCCCCTCTGATCTGTGCATTAGAAAGGCAGAGCTTTCCTGACTTGTACCTTCAGCTTGGTTATATTTCTCATTTCCTTGGCTCCTAGGACTCTTGGCTCATGCCTGCTTGTAGTAACTGAATAACATCATATGATAGATGTTTCCATGTGCTCATCTTATTGCTGGCTCTATCAACTATTTTCCTTGCCTTCTTCATTGCTTATTTTGACCATTTTTTTCATCCTTTATTCTGTGTATTCTAATAAGCTTGCTCAACTTTTTTATGAGACAAGGGAAGGAGTAAATAGCTAAAGAACCAACGATCTGTGATTGAGTCCAGGGGAGAAAGAGGGGTTGAGGGATTTGTGGGGTGAATAGCAGAGGACTTAAGTGAAGGAAATCCTCTAGAATAATGAGGGAGAGAAAGAACCAATAGAAACCACCCACTGGACCTCTTAAAAATTACTCATGTTTTATGCCTTCTTTGGTATTCACCATGTATACTACCGTGTTTCCTATGTAATAGCAAACCTTAAAACCCTAAAAACAAAAAAGGAGGGGCTACTTGTTTACTTGTTTTGATGACCAGCTTGAGCAGGAAAATGAGGGATCCATCTTCCTGTTGTAAACACAGAACTGTATCCAGCCTGGTTTTCTTCCATAACTCAGTGGCCTCTGTCTACTTGTACTTCTGTTCCAACTGCCGTCAAAGCCTTTCCTGAGAAGAGTCAGTGTTTTCCTGGCCTACAGGATGCTGACTACTGACAGGTGCACAGTGTGCACCAAACACACCACTCTCCTCCCCTGGGGTCAGGAAGATGAGTCACATCCACCAGTGGCTTGGAGCCTTGGGTCTTTCCAGTGTGAATCCTGGAGGGCATAGCCTGGGGTTCTGCAGTGTGGAATACTGCAAGGGCTTTTATCAGGGAGCCAGCCAAGGCCTTGGTGACTGATATCTCCCGTAATAACATCTGGAAAGGAAATTGCTCACTAGAGATAAAGATGAGAGTTTCTGCTCTTTGCAATGGAAAATTATTACAGGCAACGTCAGACCTCAAAAATGAGGTTCCTCAAAGTATGCATTTGTACAATTCCCCCCAAACTCCTTGCTTGGCTCTTTGGAAGGTTTTGTAGAAAAACAGTAACCTGGCCAGGCGCAGTGGCTCACGCCTGTAATCCCAGCACTTTGGGAAGCCGAGGCGGATGGATCACCTGAGGTCAGGAGCTCAAGACCAGCCTGGCCAATATGGAGAAACCCCGTATCTGCTAAAAATGCAAAATATCAGCTGGGCATGGTGGCGCATGCCTGTAATCCTAGCTACTCGGGAAGCTGAGGCAGCAGAATCACTTGAACCTGGGAGGTGGAGGTTGCAGTCAGCCGAGATTGCGCCATTGCACTACGGCCTGGGCAACAAGAGCGAAATTACGTCTCAAAAAAAAAAAAAAAAAAAAGAAAGAAAGAAAAAAGAAAGACAGAAAAACAGTAATCTAAGGATTTGTGTGCACTTGTTACCATTTTCTTTGAAATTTAATGCTGCCATTTGTTTGCTTACGGAGTGGCACAGAGCCCACAGCATTTGGCTCTGCCTCAGAGGCAAACGTGGCTACAGGAGCCAAAGAGAAACGCAAAGGAGGACACTCTAGGAATGGGATCTGTAAGTGGGGACTTCTGGGTGCACATGGGGTCTTGGAGAGCAAAGGCAAGGCCTCCCGGTAGCATCACCTGGGCCAGGGCCCTTCTCAGAGAAAAGGGGACTGAGCAATGTGGATGCTTTCCCAGAAAACTGATTTCATTGGCCTGCAACAAGGTTTATATGTTATTTGTAAGAAGTCTTTTGTTTATTTTTCTTCTTTATCTTTCTTCTCTATTTTGAGTAGAAAGTTAAAAAAGCCTACTACTACACAAGAAGTCAGATTTAGATATTGAAAAATACATACAATACGTTGGTAAGTGAACAACAATAAAATCACAAATATAGACAACCACCTTTTTGTAATTAAAAAAAAAATCTTTAAGAGAGAGGATGTGAAAACGATTTATGCTAAGGAGTTAATGATTGTCTCCTTCGGAAAAAGGAGTGGATTTGGGGTGGGAGGATGAAGAAGGAGAACTTGAACATCTTAGAATTTTTGGAAAGAGTACAATATAATTTACAAAGAGTGAGAGAGACTCAATTTAGGAGCTCTGGGCTGGGAGGATTGCTAACACTTTCCTGTGAGCTCGGGAAAACTCCTTGAGGTTGGACCATCAGTCCTCTGCTGCCTTTGTCCATAAGGGAAGCCCACTGCCACCCATCAGGATCCAGGGTCGCTCTGCCCTGCTCTGTGTCAGAGCCCCTAGCCCTCCTGATAGCACAGCCACTGCACCTGATGGCACACCATGCACCCCACGCACGTTGTTTCCATCTAATGCCTACAACAATATTGAGGCAAGTGTAGCCGTGGGCTCACTCTACACCTAAGAAACCTGAGGTTTAAGAGAGAAACTAGAGGCAGGGAAGGCTGTGAGCTGGGCCCCTGCATCCACGCCCAGGACTCCTTCTCAGCCCCTGTGTCCTCTGGCAGGAGAAGGTTGGCTTAGAGCTGCGTGCGGAGGGCGAAGAGAAGCAGAGGAACACTGCCTGGACACGCATGAGAAGCACATCACCCTGTGTCACGTTCTGTGATGGTTAATTTCATGTGTGAACTGGGCTAGGCCAGAGTACTCAGATACTTGGTCATATGTTGTCTGGATTTTTCCTTGAGGGTATTTTTTAGATAAGATTAAGATTTAAACCAATAGACTTGGAGTAAAGCAGATTACCCTTCATAATATGTGTGAGCTTTATCCAGCTAGCTGAAGGCCTTCGAGGAAAACAAAAGTGAGGTCTGCGAAGAGAGGAAAGAAGCCTCGAGGCCCTCCTCAGACTCACATTTCTCCAGCCTGTCCACCTGCCCTGCAGTTTTCAGACTTGCCAGCCCCAACAATCTTATGAGCCAATTCTTTTTTTTTTTCTTTTTTTGAGCGGAGTCTCCCTATCACCCAGTGCTGGAGTGCAGTGGGCCCGGATCTCGCTCACGCGCTCCCGACTCCGGGTTCACGGCATTCTCACTGCCTCACCTCCAAGTAGCTGGGACTACAGGCGCCGCCACGATCGCCCGTCTAGTTTTTTGTATTTTTTAGTAGAGATCGGGGTTTCCCGTGTTAGCAGGATGGCTGGATCCCTGACATCGTGATCCACACCGTCTCGGCTCCCCCACAGTGCTGGGATTATAGGCTTGAGCCACCGCACCCAGCCGAGCCAATTCTTTAAAGTAAACCTCTCTCTATATATATATGTATACACACAGCCTATTGGCTCTGTTTTCCTGAAGAAACCTGGCTAATACACTTTGTTTAAAGCAGAAGGGTAGGTGGACACATTTAATTTAAACTACCTTCCACTGGCATTACCACACCTAGCAGTGAGCATTGCACATCTTATATGCTTCATAAATATTTGAGTGGAAACCAACAGTAAAATGCTGAATGGCGTTGCCAGATGTAGTGTTTATTTAAACTATTGTTTTATTCTCTTATGAGTCATTGAATGGGAAGGAACCGAAATTGTCTGGATGAAATTGTGAGGCGATAGAGAGGGCTGGGAGCAATAGGTGGTGAGGTGTCCCTCATTTCTAAAGATTCTATGACCCACATTATTCCAGAAATTCTAGTTTGTGTTTTGTGTCTTTCTTTCTCTCTTTCTTTCTTTCCTCCTTCCTTCCTTCCTTCCTTTCTCTCTTTCTCTTTTTCTCTCTTTCTTTCTTTCTTTTCTGTAGACAGGGTCTTGCTCTCTCGCCCAGGCTGGAGTGCAGTGGTTCCATCATAGCTCACTGCAACCTGGAACTCCTAGACTCAAGGGATCCTCCTGCCTCAGCCTCCTGAGTAGCTGGGACTATAGATACACTTGGCTAATTTTAAAGTTATTATTATTGTTTTGTAGGGACAGGGTCTTGCTTTGTTGTCCAGGCTGGAATGCAGTGATGCAAACATAGCTCACTGCAACCTGGAAACCCTGGCCTCAAGCAATCTTCCTGCCTTGACCTCTCAAAATGCTGGGCGTACAGGAATAAGCCACCATGCCTGGACTGTCTTTTTACTCAGAGTAAGCAGGGACAGGGAAAACCAGAGGGAGAGCTCTAGGACAGGCAATGTTGGCCTCTTCCCCGACCCTAGCTGCCCTGAGCCTCCTGCTGTGCAGGTCCCTCCTTAGGGAGAGGCCTGATCCCATTTTGTCATTAGTCACAAACACCACTTACTGGCCATTTGCATAAGCAGGGCTCTGCACTGTTCCCTCAGGACTTCCTCAGTACCCTCTGTGGCAGGCACTACTGCTTCCAATTTAACCCTGGGGGAAACTGAGGCTCAGCAATTTTGGGCCCTCTGCTCAAGCACGACAGGATCATAGTCCAAGCTTGCCTTGATCCTGCTGGGAAGAGGAGAGTTGTCTAGGAGGATATGGCCTGGGTTTCCTTCCCTGGGATCCCCATCCACCCAACCCCACTGCCTTTTATTTTTTTAAATTTCTTTTTTTGAGATCAAGTCTCATTCTGTTGCCCAGGCTGGAGTGCAGGGGTACGATCTCGGCTCACTACAACCTCTGCCTCCCTGGGTCAAGTGATTCTCCTGTTTCAGCCTCCCAAGTAGCTGAGATTACAGGTGTGTGCCACGACATATGGCTAATTTTTGTATTTTTTATTAGAGACAAGGTTTCACCATGTTGGCCAGGCTAGTCTCAAACTCCTGACCTCAGGTGATCCTCCCGCCTTGGCCTTCCAAAGTGTTGGGATTACAGGCATGAGCCAGATGTACATATACATCTGGCCCCCCACCGCTTTTTGAAGAGAAGGTCCTAACAAAGGGATCAAGACTTTGCATCCTAGCTGCACCATCCTCAGAATTCCATCCTGGGTATTGAAGAGTCCTTTTTAATTCCCGTTAAAATTTCTGGCTTAGTGTCTCCTTAAATGAGTTTCATTCAACACAGCATTTCATTTCCCACAATGTGGCAAGCTCACCCCTATCCCCTTTCACCCAGAGCACTCCCTTATCCCCCAGCACTTAGCTCAGCAGTCGCCTTCTCCAGGAGGCTCTCCTGCCCCTCCTCTGCCCTGTGCCTTCCTCCATGGAACCCTGGCAGTCCCGCATCTCCACAGTTGTTGCCTTGCATGGTCACCAGGGTAAGCTCTCAAGGGCAGGGACACTCCACAGTGTCTGGCAAATGATGGAATGGACAGTGGCCTGGTCCATAGGTCAAGCTGGAGGTCCATAGGCCAAGGCAGCCTGTGGCCTGGGACAGTGACTCAGGCAGGAGGAATGTGGCTCAGGCTGCCTGCAGCTGCGATAAGGAGGACAGGATGGGGCTCTGCAGAGGACATCCTGCAGCAGCCAGGGGACTTTCCATGCAGGAGCACATGTGGAAACCCACAGCCTGAGAGAATCCTGGCCTGCATACTGCACAGAGTCCTTGAGGGTGAGCAAGAAGAAAAGACTGGAAATGCCATCCGTCCATCACTGATCCACAGTGGGTTTGGGGAGGAGGCATGGCCAACATCCACTGGGCTACACAAACAGTTTTATTACCACCCCACCTGGCTCCTGCCTTCTGGGGCCCTGCAGCCCATGAATTAATTCCTTTGTAGGCTAGCCTGGGGTGCATCCATCCCCTTTGGCTCCTAACGCATGGGGTCAAGCCTCAGGCACATTTCTCCTACCAGCCTGGTTTGGGCCATATCTATGTAATGCTTTTGCCTTAATTTACTTAGGTTGCTCCCTTAAACAGGCTCACATTTTAAATATAACCTCTGCCTCCTAAGCAAATACTCATATTCATAAATTACTCCCACCTGAACCACCACCACTGCTACCACCCACAGGATTCCTGGGCTTCCTTGCAGCATAGCTAAAAGCCTTTTTGGGCATCCACTTACCAGGCACTGGGTGGGAGCAGGCGGCAGGGCACATCCTCCCTCCTTGGGAGCAATATTTACTCAGCAGTCCTTCATTCAGCAGTGTAAATCACTGTGGCTTCCCAGCAGGCATATGATGTCTGCCTGGCCGGGTTTCTCTCCCTTTTCCGTGACTGAATCTGAAGCTCAAGCCCCTTTCCCCACAGCCTCTCCCACATATGCCTGGAAACTGAGGTCTGGTTCATCCTTCAGGGAGCTCCATGCTTCCCTAGTAAGGTAAAAAATCATCCTATTAATGCCCATAGTGATGTCATGTTGATACGGTGTACCCTCGATAGGATGTGATGAGAATGGCATTTCACCTCTGCGGTCTTCTTCCCAACACCCAATAGCCTAATTATGAGAAAAACGTCAGACAAATCTCAACTGAAGGACATTCTAAAAACTACCTGACCAATAGTCTTTGAAACTGACAAGGTCATCAAAAATAAAGAAGTCTGAAAAGCCGTCATGACCAAGAGAAGCTTAAGCAGACATGTAAGTGAAATCTGGTATCCTAGAACGAACCATGGAACAGAAAAAGGACACGAAGCAAAACATAGGGAAATCTGAATAAACTAGACTTCAGTTAATAATAACACATCACTACTGGTTCAGTAATTCTGACAAATGTGTCACACTAGTGTTATGATGTGAATAATAGGGGAAACTTGGTGTTGGGGCTATAGAGTTCTGTGTAGTATCTTTGTAACTTTTCTGTAAATCTGAAACTGTTTTAAATTTGAAAGCTTATTTTAAAATAATAATAAAGGTTACTGCAGGAAAGAATGGAGCAGCAACTGCTTGGTCAGATGTCATGGAAGAAAATCTTACTCATGAATCCCAAATGCTGCCTTTCAAACTTTAGTTACAATACAGTATCAGCTAGTTACTAAGTGGGAAATCCACTTTCTTTCTTTCTTTTTTTTTAACTGCTCTTTTAACTATTACACAATCCACAAGAACTATTATTAATATGTACTTTTGAAATTCTGGTTTGACTTATTCTGATTCAAAATGTAATGTATTACTTGTTAGGACTTGAACAGATTGTGAAAGTTGCTCCTACCTTAAGAAATAGTATTATTTGAAGAACATCCCTTAAAAGAGTTTTTGGAAATGACTCAGAATGCCCACTTACTCCACCACATTCTACCCTGTAGGAATTGTGAAAAAGAAGCAGTAATTTCCAGTGATAGCTAGGTGCAATAAACCCAAACAAGTAGATTCCATACCTCATCGTGCATATGCAAAGTCTAGCCCATTCTTTCCTGCAGTAGTTGGTGAGGTTATCAACATGTGTCTGATTTTCGTCCATCAAATGTTTCTTGGGCTGCCATTGTTTTATGGGGAGAGGGACAATTTGAGAAGGGGAGAGATGCTCTCAAAGGGAAATTTGGGAAGAAGCTTCTCTTGCTCTCAGTACAAATATCTCAAAATATAACATTAGTGTCTTGATTTGCCTATTTGTGGTACATAACACATTATAATACCATTCAAGTTATAAAATACTTTCTCTTTCTTTTTCTTTTTCTTTTCTTTCTTTCTTTCTTTTTTTTTTTTTTTTTGAGACAGAGTCTCACTCTGTCACTCAGGCTGGAGTGCAGTGGTGCCATCTTGGCTCACTGCAACCTCCCTCTTCCAGACTCAAGCAATCCTCTCACCTCAGCATCCCTATAGCTGGACTACAGGCATGCACCACCACACCTGGATAATTTTTGTAATTTTTTGTAGAGACAGAATTTTTCCGTGTTGCCCAGGCATGCCTCAAACTCCTGGGCTCAAATTATCAGCCTGTCTCAGCCTCCCAAAGTGCTGGGCATACAGGCATGAGCCACTGCCACACTCAGCCATAAAAAAATAAATTAAAAGAAATAAATGGAAAAAAAAGTCCTGGCAACGTCTTTGAAAAACTGAAATATACTCCATGAACCCTCTCATGCAGACCTGCCCAACTCTGCAATCCTAGCATCTCACCGTTTTGTTTTCCCTGTTATGTCCACAGCTCATCTGTCTCTTGGGCTTCTTCCTATCTTGGTCCTGGTCCCCCTCCCCTGTGTTCTACTCTTTGCCAGCTTTTTTTCTGGTTTTATGTTCTTCCTTGTCCAGAGCACTACCTTCATCGGTGTATGAGTCAACACAGAAAACCTGACCCAAAAGGGCCAGGTCCAGGAAGGGTGCAGCTCAGCTTTTACTGAGTGTCCTGTATGCCCAGTACTTTGTGAAGTCCTCCTTACGAGTCGTCTCATTTAGTTAGCAATGGATTTGGCATTTCAAGAGGAAACGAGGATTAGAAGGCTCACAAAACAATCAGCCAGTCAAAAAAGCCATAGAGCTACTGAGTGACTTCAACATCTCCAAACTCATTTCTGAGTATGGCCCACACCTGGAGAATGATCTGATAGGGTTCATCTCTCTGGGCTGTTTCCTCATTTTCCCTTGACTAGTAACTAGTGAATCAAAGGATCCCCAAGTTAAGCAAAATCCAACTCATCTGCTCCTAGTTGGAGGTTCTAATGCTGCTCATTTCCATAAAACAAAGATTTTCCAGAGCCTGCAGTGGCTCCCTGTTGGCTACTTAAACAGCACAACATATGACAAAATCAGACTATTCATTTCTACAAAAAAACTTATATATATATATATTTTTTTTTAAAAAAAGGCCTACTAGAATTTTGATTGGAATTGCATTGAGTCTATAGATCAATTTGAAAAGAATGAGTATCTTAATATTGAGTTTTCTGAAACATAAACTTGACTCATCTTTCCATTTGTTTAGATCTTCTTTAATTTCTCTCAGCAATGTTTTCTAGTTTCCAGTATAGAGGGCTTGCACATATTTTATTAAATTTATTTCTAAATATTTTATGGTTTTTGGTTGCTATTATTAATGGTCTTTAAAAAATTTATTTACAAGCAGTAGTATTCACTTTTGTGATAGATATTTCTATGATAGATTCTCTTTTTTTTGGAAAAATTGGGATATAAATTACATATATTAAAAGCCTTTTAAAATGTCCAACCCAGTGGTTTTAATATAGTCACAAGGTTGTGCAACTGTCCCGACTATCTGATTTTAGAACATTTCTATAATCCCTGCAAAGAAGCCCCAATCCATTAGTAGTCATTTCCCCCTCCCTCTAGCCCCTGCCAACCACTAATCTGTTTTCTGTCTCTGTGGACTTACCTATTCTGTTTATTTTATATAAGGAGAATCATATAAATAGAATGATATAATATGTGACCTTTTGTGTCTGGCCTCTTTCACTTAGAATAATGTTTTCAAAGTTTATCTTCATTATGGCATATATCAGAATTTCATTCCTTTTTATGGTTGAATGATATTCCATTGTGTGGGTAAGCCATATTTTGTTCATCCATTGTCCATCAATGACACTTGAGTTTCTCCCACCTTTTGGCTATTATAAATAGTGCTGCTATAGACACTCATGTACAAGTTTTTGTTTGAATGCTTGTTTTCAGTTCTTTTGAGTACATATCTAAGAGTGAAATTGCTGAGTCATATTATAATTCTGTGTTTAACTTTTACAGGAACCACCAAACTGTTTTCCACAGAGGCTGTATCAATTGACATTCCCACTAGCAATGGATGAGGGTTCCAATTTTTCCAGACACTCACCAACACTTGTTTATTCTGGTTTTGTTTTCATTATAGCCATCCTAGTGGGTGTGAGGTAGCATCTCATTGTGGCTTGATTGCATTTCTCTGAGTAAGGATGTTGAGCATTTTTCATGTGCTTGTTGGCTGTTTGTATATCTTCGTTGGAGAAATATCTTTTCAAGTCTTTTGGGCATTTTAAAATTGGGTTGTCATTTTGTTGTTGAATTGTAAAGTTCCTTAGATATTCTGAATACTAGACCCTTATTAAATATATGATGTGAAAATATTTTTCCCATTTTGAAAGTTATCTTTTCATTTTTTTGGATAGTGTCTTTTGGTGCACCAAACTTTTACAATTTTTTGAAGTCCAATTTATCAGTTTTTTATTTTGTTGCCTGTGCTTTTGGTGTCATATCCGATAAGTCATTGCCAAACCCAGTGTCACAAATATATTTCTGCTGCTTTCTTGTCACAGTTGGACAGTTTTAGCTCATATGTTTAGGTCTTTCATCCATTTTGAGTTAATTTTTGTATATAGTTTAAGATGAGGGTCTAACTTCATTCCTTGGCATGTAAATATTCCATTTCCCCATTAAATGATTTGGCATCCTTGTCAGAAATCAGTTGTCCATATATGTGAAGGTTTATTTCTGGGCTCTCAATTCTATTCCATTGGTCTATACATCTGTTCCCATGCCAGTACCACACTGTTTGATTAATGCAGATTTTTAGTAAGTTTTGAAATCGAGAAGTGTGGTAGTGTGGCTACCTAGAAGTATGGCTCCTCCAGCTTTGTTCTTTTCAAGATCATTTTGGCTATATGGGTTACCTTAAGATTCCATTTGAATTTTAGGATGGGTTTTTCTATTTTTGTAAAACATATCATTGGGATTTTGATAGTAATTGCATTGAATCTGTAGATTGCTTTGGGTAGTACTATCATATTAACAATATTAAGTCTTCTGATCCATAAACATGGACTGTCTTTCCATTTATTTAGATTTTCTTTTTTTCAGCAATGTTTTGCAGTATTCAGTGTACAAGTCTTTTGCCTCCTTGGTTAATTTATTCCTGAGGATGCTATCCTTTCTGAAGCTAGTATAATTGTTTTCTTAATTTCATTTTCAGATCATGCATAACCACCACCATAAACACGATTCCAACACCCCAGAGTATTCCCTCAATCTGACCTTACAAAAAGTGGTTTTTAAATTTAATTTTCCAATTGCTTGTTCCTAGTGTATAGAAATACAATTGATATTTTTATATTGACCTTTTATCCTGAGACCCTGTTAATTCACTTATTAGTTCTAGACAGTTTTAATTCTTTCTTTCCAATCTTTATGCCTATTGTTTCTGTTTTGTTTTGTTTTTTTAAACAGGGTTTGGCTCTGTCACCCAAGCTGGAGTGCAGTGGCTTGATCCCAGCTCACTGCACCCTCCACCTCCTGGGCTCAAGTCATCCTCCCACCTCAGCCTCCCAAGTGGCTGGGACTATAGGCATGAGCCACCATACCCAGCTAATTTTTTTTCTTTTCTCTTTCTTTTTTTTTTTTTTGAGGGTGCAGGGAGCAGAGTCTTCCTCTGTAGCCCAGGCTGGTCTCAAACTCCTGAGCTCAAGCAATCCACATGCCTTGGCCTCCCAAAGTGCTAGGATTACAGGCATGAGTCACCATGTCTGACTATTACTTCTTCTTTTTTTTTTTTTTTGAGACAGAGTCTTGCTCTGTTGCCAGGCTGAAATGCAATGGCATGATCTTGGCTCACTGCAACCTCCGCCTCACGGGTTCAAGCAATTCTCCTGCCTCAGCCTCCCATCTGGGACTACAGATGCCTGCCACCACACCAAGCTAATTTTTATATTTTTAGTAGAGATGGGGTTTCACCATGTTGTCCAGGATGGTCTCGATCTCTTGACCTCATGATCTGCTCATCTCAGCCTCCCAACATGCTGGGATTACAGGCGTGAGCCACTGTGCCTGGCCTATTATCCTTTTTTTGCCCTATTGTTCCAGTGGATAGTGATGTCCACTACAGCGTTGAATCAAAGTGGTAAAATTGTACATCCTTGCCTTGTTCTCCACATTAAGGTGAAACTTTGAAGATTTCATTATTACATATGATGTAAGCTGTAGGTTTTCATTTATTTATTTAGAAACAGGGTCTTGCTCTGTCACCCAGGCTGGAGTACAGGGGGATGATCACAGCCCACTGTAGCCTTGACCTCCCAGTCTCAACAGTCCTCCCACGTCAGCCTCCCAAATAGCTGAGTCCACAGGCATGTGCCAACATACCCTACTAATTTTTTATTTTTTGTAGACTTGGGATCTTACTATCTTGACAAGGCTGGCCTCAAACTCCTGGGCTCAAGTAATCCTCCCATCTCAGCCTACCAAAGTGCTGGGATTACAGGCATGAGCCACTGCACTTGGCCTAGCTGTAGTTTTGTTTGAAACGTCTTTTATCAGGTTGAGGAAGGTCCCTTCTATTCCTAGTGTACTGAGAGTTTGTATCATGAAGAGGTATTGAATTTTGTCAAATGCTGTTCCTGTATCTATTGAGGTGGCTGTATGGCTTTTCTCTTTTTTTTCTGATAATGTGATGAATTATATGGATTTATAAATGTTAAAATAATAAAACAACACTGCATTCTTTGGAAAACTTCACTTGGTCATGTTGTATTATTCTTTTAAAAAATGCTGGGCTCAATTTGCTAATATTTTGTTAAAGGATTTTTGTGTCTACATTCATGAGGAATATTGGTCTGTGGTTTTCTTTTCTTGTAATGTTTTTTGTCTGGTTATGGTATTAGGATTGTGCTGGCCAAAACATTTAAAAATTGGGAAATGATTTCCTCCTCCCCTATTTTCTGAAACAGTTTATGTGCAATTGGTATAATTTCTACATTGCAAGTTTGATAGAATTTAGTAGAGCCATCTGTGACTGAAGTTTCCTTGCAAGTAATTGCACATTCAATTTTTAAAATCAACTTGGAGATTTTCAGATTTTCTATTTCTTCTTGTGTCAGTTTTGGTATGTTGGTTTTTTGGTTTAAGGTATTATAAATATGTTTAATATACTTACTTGGCATCCATCTTTAGGCCTTACATAAGTTGTTTGAAACCCAGCCATACCCCACCTCCTTTAGCCTAGTTAAAACTTCCCCTTCCTGTGATGGTTATTTCTGATATAGCCCACTTGTTCTTCATCCCACTGACCCCAAATCCAACACACCTCAGAGCTGCTAACCATGATAAAACCTAATGGTCAACACCAGAGTCATGAAAGTAAGTTCCCCTCTTTGCTCGTATTTTGTTTAAATTAGGTAATCCACAATCCCTGTGAGAAAGCCTAAAAGGTAACACCTATGACCTTAATATAGGCATAGCCTCATAGGTCCTTCCTCCTACCCCTTTCACTTTCCATCTCCTTCCCCATTTCCCTCTCCCTCTTCCCCATCTCTTGCTAGTTGAGCTCCTTACTGCCTCTACACTTCCCATCAGCCTCCCATCAGCACTCCTAATCTCCCTGGGAACTATAAGTAATAAATTGCTTCTATCTCATACATTTTTGGTTACAATTCTTCATTGTGCCTCATCTGACACACACACTTGAACCTAACTTTACCCTAGTCAAGGCTGTCCTAGAGAGTGGATATCTTGGCTTATGGACAACTTTCCAGAGACAGCGCTCAAAACCAAATTAGATCAGGTGCAGGGTGCAGTAGCTTACACCTGTAATCCCAGCACTTTGAGAGTCAAAGGCAGGTGGGTCATTTGTGGTTAGAAGTTCAAGACCATCCTGGACAACAGAGCAAGACCCTGTCTCTATCAAAAAAAAAAAAAAAAAAAAAAAAACAGCATAAGGAATTTGCATATCTTGTCTAAGTTGTCAATATTCTTGAGGATAAAGTTGTTCAAAATCCTTTATTTAATGTTTCAATGTCTGCAGCATTGCCAATAATAACCTCCTTTTGTTCCTGATGTCTGGAATTTATTTTCTATCTTGTTAACTTGCTCAGTCTGATGTCATTTTCTATCAGTCTTAATTAAGGATTTTCTTTACCATTTCTTGGAGTGCAAATCTGTTAGAGATGACTCCTTTTGTTTAACGAAAATGCTTTTATTTTTGCCTTGATCTTTAAAAGATATTTTGGTAATTTATAGATTCTGAGTTGCAAATATTTTTCTTTCAGCACTTTAAAGCTGTTGTTCCATTGTCCTCCGGCATTCATTGTTTCTGATGAGATGTCAGCCCTCATTTTGTTTATGTATATAATGTATCTTTTTCTTCTTTGGCTGCTTTAAAAATTTTTGTATTTAACTTAGGCTTTTCAGCATTGTGACTATGAAGTGCCTGGATGTGATTTTCCTTGTATCTATTCTGCTGTGACTTGCTCAGCTTCTTGGGTCTGTGGGCTTATGTTTGTCTTTATGAACTATCATGAAAAGCTTGGCTGCCTCTCGTTCACATAGTCTTCCTCTGTGGTGAGCCTGCTCTTCAGCAGACGAGGTGCTAGCCTCCACTAGGCCTTTTGACTCAACCATGACGGGCTCATCACCACCTGAAATTCAGTTAATCAGGGATTCTTTGCATCTGCCACTTATTCACCAAATGGAAAAGTACAATTTTTGTTTCCTCTAGTTTTATCTTGTGACCATGATGGTGAAAACCTTTTGCATTCTTCCTCCAAACTCTGAAGCAGAATTCATGGCATTTTCTTATCATCCTCATTCTGTAAACATGGAGGGATTGTACTTTCTACCTTATAAAAGTTAGGTGTGGCCGTGTGACTTGATTAACCAATGAAATGTGAAGGGCATGAAGTATCCTCCTTCTGGGCAGAATATTTAAGCCTTGTGTGTGATTGGGCACTACCACTTCTCTCTGTGTGATCAGCTAATAACAGCCCCCCAGAGAAATCCACGTTAGTCCCCAGAACCTGTGAATATGTTACTTTACATGGCAATAAGTATGATGCAGATGTTAAGTTAAGAAACTTGAGATAGGCAGATTATCCTTGATTATCCAAGTGGGTTCAACATCATTACAAGAGGCCTTTTTAGAGAAAGTAGAAGAGTAAGAGAATAAGAGTAACAGAATAAGAGAAGATATGACCTTGGAAGCAGAAGTTGGAGAAGGAGAAGTTGGAGAAAGAGAAGATGCTACATTGCTAGTTCTGAATATGGAGGGAGGAGTACTGAAACAAGGAATGCAGGTAGTCTGTAGAAGATAGAAAATACAAGAAAAAGGATTCTCTCTTAGGGCCTCCAGAAGGAAGACAGCCCTGCCAACATGTCTTTATTTTATTTTATTTTATTTTATTTTATTTTATTTTATTTTATTTTATTTTATTTTATTTTATTTTATTGAGAGAGTCTTGCTCTGTCTCCCAGGCTGGAGTGCAGTGGCTTGATCTGTGCTCACTGCAACCTCTGTCTCCTAGGTTTAAGCAATTCTGCCTCAGCCCCCCTAGTAGCTGAATTACAGGCATGCACCACCATGCCTGGCTAATTTTGGTATTTTTAGTAGAGACAGGATTTTGCCATGTTGGCTAGGCTGGTCTCGAACTCCTGACCTTAAGTGATCCGTCTGGCTCGGCTTCCCAAAGTGCTGCTATTACACACATGAGCCACCACACACAGCCCCAGCATCTCGATTTTAGCTCAGTGAGGCCCAATTCAGACTTTGACTTGTATAGCTATATGTAATACATTTGTGATGTTTTAAGCCACTTAAATTTGATTTTAATTTGTTATAGCAGCAATAGGAAACACATACATGCTGTCATGAGAACAGCAATGCTCCTGGTGGGAAAGGCTCTGTCACCTGTACTCCTGAAGGCAGGTGACACTCAGCAAAGCAGAGCCTCCACCTGACCCTGATGGATGGAGTATGAACAAGAAATAAGGCTTTGGAGGGCTAGGCGCAGTGGCTCAAGCCTGTAATCCCAGCACTTTGGAAGACTGAGGTGGGCGGATCACTTGAGGCCAAAAGTTCAAGACCAGCCTGGCCAACATAGTGAAACACTGTCTCTACTAAAAATACAAAAATTAGCTGGGTGAGGTGGTGCTTGCTTGTGATCCCAGCTACTCGGGAGGCTGAAGCAGGAGAATTGTTTGAACCTGGGAGGTGGAGGTTGCAATGAGTCGAGATTGCACCACTGCATGCCAGCCTAGGTAACAGTGCAAGACTCTGTCTCAAAAAAATATATATATATATAATAAGCCTTTTTTTTTTAAGCAACTGAGATTTTGCAGGTGTTTGCTTTTATAGCATAGCTACATGTCAGTACAAATACCATCAAATACCATATAAAGAATTTAAATCTATCTAACTGTGCTGTGGGACTTGAAAATTGTTTTCAATGGGCCCTGAACCCTTTTCACGCCCTAGAAGTGATGAAGTATTGGACTATTTTTGCAGGAATCTTACAGATGGTTGAGAATTTATAAACCAAAAAGTACTCGAGACAAGTCTCAATCAGTTTAGAAATGTATTTTGCAAGGTTGAGGATGCACGCCCGGGAGACAGGTCTGTGCCTTTCTTCAAAGATGATTATGAGGGTTTCAATATTTAAAGGAGAAAGGGCAGATATTGGGGAAAGAGGAAGAAATTTTAAAAAACTGTAGGTAGATAAGAGGCAAACGATTGTTCTTTTGAGTCTTTGATCAGCTGTTCACATGTGAGAAGGGTAAAGGAATAGTCACTTATGCATTAATCTAGCTCAGAGAATCTGCATTTTTACATAAGATGAAATAAACATAGGGGCAGAGGAAGCAAACAGGTATGCATTTGTCTCAGGTGAGCAGAGAAATGACTTTGAGTTCTGTCCTTTGTCCCATACCCGTGAAGATAAGCTGTCAATTCACATCGTCAGGGTGAAATTCAACAGAACTGTTCTAGCGTAAATATCTTGGGGCCCATGAGAAATTTCCTGGTGGGCAAATTATGAGGGAGGTAGGTTTGCATGACACAGTTTCCAGCCCGACTGTTCCCTCTGGCTTAGTGAGTTTGGGATCCTGAGGTTTGTTTTCCTTTCACAAATTAGCTCAGCAAGTTGGTTGGGGACTTTGTGTGTTGTGGCTCCTCAGTTCCATAGGGGATAAATACAGAGATTTATGATGTTCTGCTGCTTCTCTCAGGGAGTGGGTAGTTTAAATGGAGGGAGAATCTGTGGATGCATGAAGCCCAGGTAACAATAGGTGGTATGGATTTAAGTCACTTCAGAGGGCCCTGATAACAGTGAAGAAGAGTTACTATGGGGAAAAAAAACTTGTTGAGAGAAGACAGCCTCTCTTAATCAGTAATAAGTTTTATCAAATGTTGCTGTTCAGCAGGTCAGAGAGCTACAGTCTTCATTTTACTTTATTTCAGAACAAGTCAAATGACAAAAACAAAACACCAGGCTGAAATCACAGGCTTCTACAAGCAGGTATGCTTCAGGGTTTGTCCCGGGGCCAATGTACATATAACCCTAAATTTCCTTTGCTTATCTGTAGAACAGAGCAGTAAATGTTCTCAAAGACCACATTACGATTCTATAGTATTGTAATAAGGACTTGGCAGTTTGCAAAAGGATAAAACCTTCATTGCACTAGATCCTAAGGTAGTGAGGAATGCATTACATTTTTAGAGATTTCTCTCATAATCATAGGATACAAATCCTCAAAAATATCTAATGAATCATTGACTTTAATGCCCTGTGAGGCCCAGAGGGTCTCATAGGAAAACCCTGGGGGTGGGAGTTGTCTTCTAGGTTCTAAGATGAATAATTTCAGGGACTGCACGGCACTGGGGGGTTCCTAGGGTTGGGGATGAAGACAACAAGCCGAGTGAGGAACAGTGTGAACCAGGGCCCTCAAGGGAAGAGACAGATTAAGCAGAGACAAGGAAGGATTGCCCTAGGGAGAAGAGGAGGCCTTAGCATGTCTGTGGGTTGGGCCCATTGTCACAAAGTCTGTTCTGTCTCCAGGTGGCCTGGGACTTGGAGAATCAGGAGGTAAGGGGACTACTTGAAGATCACATGGAGGAGGAGTCTGATCCAGGCCCAGGTGGGCATCCATCCTCTTCCTTCTTGGCCCAGTGAAGACTATACATGGACCCCCATTTACGTGCCTTGGGGCCTTTGTGCTTGCTCTTCTTTCTGGTTGGAAACCTCTTACCCCATATGCCCTTGGCTCATAATAGCTCCTCCTTCTTTTCTCACCTGTCACCTCCTCCTTCTTTTCTCGCCTGTCATCTCGCCCATGAGACTTCCCTGACCACAGCTGTACCTGCCTCATACACCTTGCCACTGCGCATTCTTTTTTTTTTTGTCAGGGGCGGGGGACACAGTTTCACTCTTTGGACAAGGCTGGAGTGCAGCAGTGCAAACTCGGCTCACTGAAACCTCTGCCTCCCAGGGTCAAGTGATTCTCTTGCCTCAGCCTCCCCAGTAGCTGGGATTACAGGCGTGCGCCACCACAACCGGCTAATTTTTGTGTTATTAGTAAAAACAGGATTGCACCATGTTGGCCAGGCTGGTCTCGAATTCCTGACTGCAAATGATCCCCCTGCCTCAGTCTCCCTAAGTGCTGGGATTACAGGCATGAGCCACTGCACCTGGCCTAAGCCATTTTTTATTTTGTTAAGAATATCGTGACTTGACCAAAGGCTTGGGTCTTCTTTGCTCCCTCCTGCTAGGTGTGGAAGCAGACATCCCCTCCACGGCTGGGAGACTGTGCTGCAGAGGAACTACATTGTCATCCCTACCCCCACAGGAATCAGGGCAGGGGTCACACGTTTCTGTGTAAGCTTCTTCTTGGGTTATCCCTCCCAGAGGGACAGGAGAGCAAGGAGCTTAGTGTTACAGCATCCACTCCCCCAACTGCCTCCCACCTCTGTCCCCTCCCCGCCACACACACACCCCTACAGAGAGCCGCTGGGGACATGCTGCTCAGACATCTGCCACAATATGTGTCACCCTCTCACTGGGCTCCCCCGGTGTAAAAGGACAGGCACTGCAACTCCTGTCCTAGCCACACTTCGGGGCATTGCCCTAGGCCAGGACGAGAGGCCTTTGGACACACTGAGACCCAAGACCCTGAATCTTGCTGTCAATTTAGGATATGTTTGCAGCTTCCCAAGGCCATGCCCAATTGCTGGAAGAACTCATGGCTTCAACACACACACACACACACACACACACACACACACACACACACACACCCCATGTCCTTTTTCCTGAAGCAGGTGGCTCTCCCTCTGGTCTGCAACAGCTTCTAAGTTTGCCAAGCTGCCCTGCACTTCCAGCCCACATGCTGGCTTGCTCTCCATTCAGCAGCAGCAAGAGCAGCAGGCCTCTAATTTCGGTTGCTAGACACGTGGTGGATCTTTCAGAGTCTGGGTTTAGAGACAGACACCAGGGAGGCATAGTGCCAGAGACAGAGATGGCAGCTGGGGTTGCCAACCCAGGGGCGGGCTTCCCATGGTGCCATGAAAAAGTGAGGAGACGAATCTCCTTATGCCTTTGCCTGCCTTCCCTTCTCCCTCCACTTCTTCTCAGACTCCACATATGTCATCTCATGCAAGTGCCACAGCAGCCCTGCACGGCATTTGCTGTATCATCCCCACTGCACCAGGGAGGGAAGGAAACAGAGGATGCCTGGCCTTTTCATATGGAGGCCATCCACGATACATTGATGGTCCACCTCTCTTTCTGTCCAGCTCTCAAGACTAAGCACCGGCACACAGTTCCTATGTCTGCACATCAACCTTGGTGGGGGTTGTAGCTTGATTTGGAAGGAACTTGCATAGCATAACATCCCACATTCTTAGCTGAGTCTTTGCCAGGGCAGGGGTACTCAAGGTGCCCTGACTTCTTTATGGCCCAGAGCAGTGACTGACATGGTGCATGTGCAGACCTTAACCAAATTGATGCCCAAGGAATCCCTGGCCTTTACTTAGGAAAGTCGAACACCATTTCCTGGGGAGCTGCTGTGGACCAAATCGTGTTACCCCAAAATTCATATGTTGAAGCCCTAACCCCAAATGTGACTGTATTTGGAGATTGGGCCTATAAGGAGGTGATTAAGGTTAAGTGAAGTCATAGGGTGGGGCGCTGGTAGGATTCACGTCATTGTAAGAAGAGAGCTTGTTTCTCTTTCTCTCTCTCTCTCTGTCTGTCTCTCTCCTCCTCTCTCTGTCACTCTCTCTCTTTGCTTATGTGTGCAGGCACGGAGGAAAGACCATACCAGGGCCTAGGGAGAAGGGCAGCTGTCTATAAGCCAGAAAGAGCCTTCACTAGAAACCAAATCAGCCAGAACCTTCATCTTGGACTTTCCAGCCTTCAGAGATGTGAAAAAATAAATTTCTGTTGATTAAGCATCCCAGTCTATGGTGTTTTGGTAAGGCAGCCCAGGCAGACTAACATAGGAACCACCATGAGCCTGGTCCAGTATGGCCTGGCCCATGAATCCAGGCCCTGGGGCCTCTGATGGACTCTGAAGACAATGGTGTTCCCCATGCTTCTTGACCCAGGGCTGCAGGCTGGGGCAGGCACCTGCCTTTCCTCCCATCCATGTCCTGCACTGCTCACTAAGCATTTATAGTTTAGTCTTTGAAGACTTCCTGGAAATGACTTCGGCTTTTCTTTCACAAATTGATAATCTTCCCCAGAGATTGTGTTGAAGCCTGCCATGAAACTTCCTCAGACCCTCACCTTCCTCCCTAAGACACTGTAAAGAGTGATTTTTTACAGTGATTGCTCCTTGTAGTTCCCATGATACTGTGGAAGGAAGCCCAGGGCTGCCAGGACAGGTCCAGGTGGCACTGGGTATGGTGTGGGTCTGGGCAGGGGCAGGCTTGGGTTCGGGTTGGAGAGTAACACTGAGGTCTGCACCTTGGCATAGGCCACTCTCTGGGCCCAGACATCCTCTCCTTCCTCCAGTTGCCCAGGAATGAGTCGCGGCTCTCTGCAGAGCGTGGCAGTGTATTGCACTGAGTCTGTGCCTCTGTCTCCACTACAGAGGCTGATGCTTCTGGGCTGAGACCTCATTGGTTCAGTTAGTTAGTTTAATGGATTCAGCTTAGTGTGGGAGGAGAAGGGAAAAGAAAAGGAGGGATAACATGGGGGAGAGAAAAAGGCAGGGAAGAAAAGTGGGGAACAGGAGTTGCAGGAGTGAAAGCACTGTGGCCTTCAAATCCCACAGCACAAGGCTAGGAGGGGACACAGACCTCTGCACTCAGTGATACTCAAGCCATCTCTCCAGTCTTTGGTTTCCTCTTCAGATAATGAGACATGTGAGTTCCCAACACCCAGAGTCACCGTGCTTCAGACATCCACCACACTGATCGAAGCGCATGGGCTTTGCTGCTGGGGCCAAATAGCAGACAGAAAGAGGGTTTAGAGAGACAAAGCCTCTTAGAACCTCAGCTCACTTTAGATTGTTTGTGAATTCTTTTTCCAGCCTAGCAGGTTTTTTAAAAAGCAGCACGATAATCAGGCTGACATCATCTGGCATTAGTGGGAACACTATAAATATTTCTATTTTGAGTCAGGCCAAAATATTATTTTACAATATCATTTAATCACTTCTTCCAGCATTCACCTAATCACTACAAATGTCAAGCAAATGTTTGAAATGAAAGGAACCGATATGTTAAGACATAAATAAATTTAGGGAATAACAACCACCCCCGGTCAGGCTAAGTACAGAAGGTTCTGGATTTCTTCCAGGGGCTTCCACAGAGCCCAGGAATGTTTTTGCCATTCACTTACACAGCTGAGCTGACCAGTTGCTGTGACAGGGAGCTTTGTTTATTTGGTTTTCACTTTTCGGCATGAAATACAGTTCTTTTGATCCCCCTGCCTCTAGGGGTCTTGGAATGTTTCTAACTAGAATGTTTCTGCTCATTTGCAAAAGTTCTTGCTCCCCTGGGACTGGTGGGTGCCTGGAAACACTGCTGGTGAGGTGAGGTTCTGCTTGGACCACAGCTCTGCTTGGTCAGCTCACAAATCAGGAGGGTTTCTGGAGTTAGAACTTTCCTGCAGTGGTAAGTTTTCATGAAAGATAGCACTAACTTAACTTTTGAACTCAACGTGATTTTCTTGTAAATCTAGCAAAGTGCTTCAGCTGGGGAATTCTCGCACGGGTTCTGTCTTGTCATCATGACCGCATTACGCAGTTTGTGGGCATGTTGGCTTTTGTGTGTGCTGGTGATTCCAGCAAGCTTTCCCCTGATAGAGGAACACTGGTCAGAGGTCTGACTTCATATCTGGTGTCTGCATCAGTGCTTCTAAAAAGCAAGCAGGGCAAAAGGTATCAGATGTTTGGGGAAGGGGCTGGGGGCCAGGGAGAGTACAGTCGAAAGTAAAATAGCCACAGCTTCCTTAAAAAGTAAATACGGGCCGGGCGTGATGACTCACGCCTGTAATCCCAGCACTTTGGGAGGCTGAGGCGGGTGGATCACAAGGTCAGGAGATCAAGACCATCCTGGCTAACACGGTGAAACCCCATCTCTACTAAAATACAAAAAATTAGCCGGGCGTGGTGGTGGGCGCCTGTAGTCCCAGCTGCTGGGGAGGCTGAGGCAGGAGAATGGCGTGAACCTGGGAGGCGGAGCTTGCAGTGAGCCGAGATTGCGCCACTGCACTCCGGCCTGGGCAACAGAGCGAGACTTCGTTTCAAAAAAAAAAAAAAGTAAATATGTAGATCTGGGTTCAGTGGTTCACACCTGTAATTCCAATGCTTTGGGAGGCTGAGGCAGGAGGATTGTTTGAAGCCAGGAGTTTGAGCAACCTGGACAATAAAGCAAGACTCAGTCCCTATAAAAAAATTTAAAATTAACCAGGTACAGTGGCATGTGCCTGTAGTTCTAGCTACTCAGGAGGCTCAGTTGGAAGGATCACTTGAGCTCAAGAGTTTGGGTCTCCAGTGAGCTATGATGGCACCACTGCACTCCAGCCTGGGTGACAGTAAGACCCTGTCCCCAAAAAAAAAAAAATTTTTTTTTTAAAGTAACTATGCAACTAATAGGTGATCCAGCAATTGTTGTCTTAGGCATTTATCCCAGATAAATGGAAACTTGTGTTCAGATTAAAGCATACACATAAATTTTCACAGCAGCTTTATCTATAATAGCCCCAAACTAGAAACAATCTAGCTGTCTTCCAGTTGGAGAATGGTTAATCAAACTGTGGTACATCCATACCATGAAATATGACTCATCAATAAAAAGAAACTGACTGTGGATACACACGACAACCTGATGAATCTCCAGGATTTATTCTGAGTGAAAAAAGTCCATCCCCAAAGTCTGCATACTGCATGGTTCCATTTCTATAGCATTTTTGAGATTGACAAAATCATAGAAATAGAGAAGAGGTGATGGGTTACCAGGGTTTATGGAGGGATTGGCGCAGGAGCAAAGTGTTTGGCTACAAATTGGAGACGCGGGGATCCTTGTGGTGGTGGAAATACCTGGTATCTTAATTGTATCAATGTCAATATCCTATTTGTGCCATTGTACATAGGTTTACAAGATTTACCACTGGGGGAAACTGGATAAAGGGTACCAGGCATCTTTCTGCATTCTTACAACTGCATGTGAATCTACAGTTATCTCACAATGAAAACTTTAATTTTAAAAAAATAGGGTGGCCAAGGTGGGCTCATTGAGAGGGTGACATTTCAGCTAATACTTGAAAGAGGTGAAAGAGATGGCCGTGCAGGTATCTGGGGAGACAGTGTCCCTAGCAGAAGCCCCACTTCAGGTGAGCACCTGGCCTGCTCAGTGGCACTGAGGAATTGGTGTGATGAACAAGGTGATACATCAGGGACATAGCTGGGACTGGACCCAAGGGCCCCAGTAGGCATGGTAAGATCCTGGGCTTTTACTATTAGTGGTCTGGGGAGCCTCAGAGGGTTCTGAACAGCAGAGTGATGTGAGCTGACTTCAGTTTCAACAGATTTCTGTGGCTGCTGAGTAACTAGACTGTAGCGGCCAATGGGGGATAAAGCTGGCATCACTGTTAGTTCACCATAAATGGGCAAGCGAGTAAAATAGTGAGGAATAATAATGAATGTTTTGAGACAAGCAAAGACTGGGCTGGAGAGGATGCGTATGGGGAGGGGAGACAACATTGCTCCCTTAGGGAAGAAGGTGACACTTAGGCGAGGCACAAAGTAGGAGAAGGAGCCAGGTTAGAGAGTTCCCAGCAGAGGGAACAGCCTGTGCAAGGGCCCTGCACGGTGCAGGGAGGAGGCAAGACAGAGTCCAGAGACAGAGTCGCTTGCCACCATCATCACCAGTCAGCCATCGCTGCTTGGCCTCTCCCAAGGACAGCATTTTGCATCCAGGGCACTGGTCTCACACTCCTGCTGTTTTCCTCAGACAGAGTCACAGAGCCAGGTCTGTATAGCACTTCACTAGGGGCCCAAGAACAGCCCTGATTTCACAGTGAGCATGAGTTATACTCTCCTCTGTGAGGGTGAGAAGTTGTGGGAAAAATGAAATTCAATCTATTAAATGTGCCTGCTTCCTAAAGCTTCAAACCCACACATGGCAGGACCTGGTGGCCCAGGAGAGAAGGACAGGGCAGGTGGGCTTTTGTCCCAGGGAGCAGACACAGGACTGCTATCTTGGATACGTAGAAGTCAAAGTCAGAGTGAACAGACTTTAACAAAATATGCATATCATGTTTATCTGTTTTCTAGGGCCGCTGTAACAAAGCATCGCAAACTGGCTGGGCTGAAACGACAGAAACTTATTCTCTCACAGTTCTGAAAACTAAATGTCCAAAATCAAGGTATGATCAGGGCATACCCTCCCTGAAGTTCTTAGGGGTGGATCCTTCCTTGCTTCTCCCAAATTCTGATAGCCCCAGGTATTCTGTGGCTTATGGTAGCATAACTCCAATCTCAGTCTCCATTTTCACACGCTGGCCTCTCTCTGTGTCTCCACATCACATCATCTTCCCTCTTTTTTTTTCTTTTTTTCTTTTTTTGAGATGGAGTTTCACTCTTGTTGCCCAGGCTGGAGTGTAATGGCACAATCTCGGCTCATTGTAATCTCTGCCTCCTGGGTTCAAGCAATTCTCCTGCCCCAGCCTCCCGGGTAGCTGGGATTACAGGCACCTGCCACCACACCCAGCTAATTTTTTTGTTTTTTTAGTAGAGATGGGGTTTCAACATGTTGGTCAGGCTGGTCTCGAACTGCTGACCTCAGGTGATCTGCCTGCCTTGGCCTCCCAAAGTGCTGGGATTACAGGCGTGAGCCACCACACTCGGCCTCTTCCCTCTTCTTATGAGGACACCAGTCATATTAAATTAGGGCCCACACTATGACCTCATTTTCACTAATTACATCTGCAATGACCCTATATCCAAATAAGGTCACACTCTGAGGTACTGGGGGTAGGACTTCAATGGATCCTTTTGGAGAACATAGTTCTGACCATAATCATGTCACACCAGGAAAGGGATAGTGATGAGAAAGGACTGGCAGCTTTTGCTTTGCAGGATCAAGTCACAGATTTTGCTCCAGAGAAGCCATTCTGAGCTCATGTCCACACCCTGTGTCTGCTGACTCTGAATCACTCCCACTAATACCTTTAAAAATACGCTTCAGTCTGAGTGCTTCTGTTATTGATTTTGTGTAAAACTTATTTTTATGCTCCTAAAAGCCAGGAAATTTTTGTTATAGGTACACTGCTTTATAGTCACACAAGGCTGAATGACTGGTCTTTTACCCCTTCCTCTGCCATGGCCACAACACCTCCCAGTTGGGAAGTAAGTGGGCATAGACAAGGCCAGGACAGATTATGGGAGGCCCAGGAAGCCAGGGGAACTTGAACTGGCTTAGGGAGGCAGTAGGGAGTCATTCAGGTCCCGAGCAGGGGAGTAATATGGGAGACACAGAGTCTCCCAGGGTTGGGCAAGGCAGGATGAAGGAGACAAAACAGGGAAGTGAAGTGTAAATGACAGGAGCAGGAATTAAGCCATCAAGATGAAGTTGCAAGCATATTATCTGATATTTTCAGACTTGGGGAGACAAAGATGAACCTTGAAGCTCCTCTTTGGGAGACAGTGAGACTTAGGGAACAATGTGTTGTCAGTGATAAAAACCAGGGCATGCAGTAAAAATAGAGAAGGAGAGTTTTAAGTAGAAGGGGAAGCTTAATGGCTTTAAACTTCATCCGAAAGCAAGCGTGTGGTGGTTCTTGAAGAAAAATCTTCTTCTTCAGATGTCTTCTTCCTCCTCTTCAGAGATGGCTCTTTGCTCTGCTTCCAGGCTCCTGGATGTCTCAGTCTCCCCAGGTGACCATGTGGCCCCAGAGGCCAGAGCTAGATGTGCTCCTGATCTTGCAGTCCCTCGTCCTATGTCCTCATCCAAACCAGGGGTCATTGGAATGGGTTAAAGAAGAAGAAAACTAGTAAGGATCTGAGTGAAGTGGTCTGGCTGAGAGCTTGACATGGACAGAGTCCTGGCTCTCAGGCAGATAAATTCTCCTGGTGCCACAGACATCACAGCTGAATCCATTTAAAAGAGGATGGCAAATATATAAATCATGACCTCAAAATTCCTTCAATCTCTCACAGGACACCAGGGAAATATTTGTATTATCCCTCAATAACAACCAGGGTCAGGAATAAATTTGGAATTCTTTAATTTAGGCTCCAGTTCATTCATATGCTTGTTGCTAAATTAAACACTTGAAATAATTTCCTGCTATGAAAATATGAGACTGTTACTATTCAGATAAATAGACTTTTCAAATCAAAGCCTTGAAATCTTTTTTTTTTTTTTTTTTGAGGCGGAGTCTTGCTCTGTCGCCCGGACTGGAGTGCAGTGGCCGGATCTCAGCTCACTCCATGCTCCGCCTCCCGGGTTTACGCCATTCTCCTGCCTCAGCCTCCCAAGTAGCTGGGACTACAGGCGCCCGCCACCTCGCCCGGCTAGTTTTGTATTTTAGTAGAGATGAGGTTTCACCGTGTTAGCCAGGATGGTCTCGATCTCCTGACCTCGTGATCCGCCTGTCTCGGCCTCCCAAAGTGCTGGGATTACAGGCTTGAGCCACCGCGCCCGGCCAAATCTTAAGAATTATCTCAAAATGCTTTTTGAAAAAACTTTTCTGTTTTGGATCATAAAATGTCAAAGGCACACTATAATGAACCACCGTTTCTCTAAATTTAGCTTTACTTATTAGTATGCAGTCATGTCTAAGTTAATAAGATGTCATGCTTAAAATAAAATCCATTTCTTTGGAAATATACTGTATATAGATGGGACTACCAGCTATGAAGGAGTGAAGTGGTTAACAAATCCTCTCCCTGCAAAGCAATTATAAAACTGGACAAAATTGTCAAAAACAGTTATTTCATTTGGGAGACCGAGGCAGGCGGATCACAAGGTCAGGAGATCGAGATCATCTTGGCTAACGCGGTGAAACCCTGTCTCTACTAAAAATACAAAAAATTAGCCAGGCATAGTGGCAGACGCCTGTAGTCCCAGCTACTCGGGAGGCTGAGGCAGGAGAATGGCATGAACCCAGGAGGCGGAGCTTGCAGTGAGCCGAGATAGCGCCACTGCACTCCAGCCTGTGCGACAGAGCGAGACTCTGTCTCAAAAAACAAACAAACAAACAACAACAAAAAAAACACAATTATTTCAGGGCTCTGGAAATTGACAAGGGGCAAAAAAATTGAGAAATTTATATTCTCAAGAAACTATAGAGATTCAAGTAAACACAGTGGAAATATATGGCATTCTTGCTGAAACTGCCTCCACCAGTCAACATGGTTGTTTGACCTGGACAGCACAGGTCTTCACTTGATTTGAAGTGAAGAGTAGAAACCTACAGCCAGCAGCAAGTGGGAAAAGCTTGCAGATTTCCTAGCCTGAAGTTGCAATCCTGGTTGGGATGACCAGAAATTTAACAAGATGGTCATGGAAATGAGCTAGCATTGAGGGCTTGACAAGCATTCCATATCCCTGTCTAGGAACCTGTATGCATGCACAGTGGAGACCCAAGAGGGCCCAGTGTTAATGTAACACCTGGGGCAGAGATGAAAACTGGCCCAAATTTGAATACATTTCCCATTTCAATCACAGATCCACCAGCAGCAAAGTATGGTATTTGAACACAATTTCTGACCAATTATTGAGTCTCATTAAGCTGTGCAGACACAAAGGTAACCCATAAGAAGCCAACCCTTCCACCTGTGCAAAAAAACAGTAAGAATTTTTTTTTTTTTTTTGAGATGGAGTTTCGCTCTTTCGCTCAGGCTGGAGTGAAGTGGCAGGATCTTGGCTCACTGCAATCTCCGCCCACTCTCCCAGCCCCCACTCCCTGGGTTTAAGCTATTCTAACTGCCCCTCCGAGTCCCTGAGGGTACTGGGGGCTGATAGGTGCCCACCACCACATGCCTGGCTACCCTTGTTCGTGTGTATAGTATATCAGTATATATAGTAGTACTATATACTTTTTTTTTTTTTTTTTAGTAGAGACGGGGGTTTTCGTCATGTTGGCCAGGCTGGGTCTCGATACTCCCTTGACGATCCACCTGCCTCGGCTGCCCAAAGTGCTAGGATGACAGGTGTGAGCCACCACGTCCAGCCAACAAATAAGAATTTTTAAAAAAACTGATAGCGATATCAGCAGATGCATACTGAAGGGTAACAGATTCTGCAGATCAAGTCCAGGCAAGTAATAAACTAAGGTAGCAACAACCAAGACCCTCTGAGAATGAAAGGAAAAATGAATTCAGAGTTCTTATATTATCTAAAATATGAAATTTTCAATAAAAGTTTATGAGTCATAGAAAAAAAGTGAAGAAAGTACTATCCATACTAAGGGTTGGGGTGGAGGGCAGGAGAGACGTCAACGGAAATGGTCTTTGAGTACTCTAGATGTTGATTTAACAGGCAGATTTCAAAGCTACTATTTTAAATATGTTTAAAAAATTGAAGGAAATCATGCTTAAATAATTTAAGGAAAATATTATGAAAGTGACTCAACAAGCAGGAATATCAATAAAGAAATAAATTTTTTAAAAAAGAACCAAATGGAAATTCTAGAGCTGAAAAATGCAATAACAAAATAAAAAAAAGATTGTATGGAATCAGTACTAAAGATAGATAGAATGTTATCCAATCTGAAGAACAAAGAGAAAAAAGATTGAAGAAAAGTGAGTAGTCTCAGAGACCTATGAGACAGCATCAAGCATAACAACTGTGTAAGAGGAGTTTCAAAATGAGAGGAGAGGAAAAGGGCAGGAAAATAAAAGTTGAACAAATAATGACTCAAATCCTCCCAAATTTGAGGAAAAACATCATAGATCTAGGAACCCCACTGTACTCCAAGTAGGAAAACCACAGAAATCTTCACTTAGTCACATCAAACTGTTGAAATCACAAAGCAAAGAGAAAATCCTGAAGGCAGCAAGAGGAAAACTAATCATCTGTAAGAGAACACTAGTACGAATCATGGTTAAATCCTCATTGGTAACAGTGGAGGCCAGAAAGCAGTAGAATGACATATTCAAAACACTGAAACATTTGTCAGCCAATAATTTTATATCCAGCAAGATTATCTTTCGAAAAGGAAAGTGAAATAAAGACATTTTCAGATAAACAAAAACTGAGATAATGTATCGCTAATGACCTGCCTTACAAAAAATACTAAACAAAATCCTTTAAGATGGGAATAAAATTACTCCAGTTGATAACTTGAATCCACAAGAAGAAATGAAAAAGACTGAAAATGATTAACATATGGGTAATTGTAAAAGACTTAATGAATATACACTTTTCCTTCTATTATTTCTTTAAATGGTATAATTTGCAAAAAAAAAAAAAGAAAAACTGTATTTTGGGGTTTAAAGTATAAATAGATGTCATAATGTATGATACTAATAGCACAAAAGTGAGAGTAGAGTAGGGAGGAAATCGAGCTGGATTGGAGGAAAGTTGCTATATTTTACTGGATTAAATTAGTTTTCGCTTGAGGTGTGTTGTGGTATGTTAAAATGCATATTGTAATTCGTAGAGCAAATGCTAAGATGATAACCCAAAATTATAGTTTAAAAATCAACCAAGGAGTTAAAGTACCATACAAAATTATTTGCTTAACACAAAGAAGGGAGTAAAGGAGGAATAGAGGGACAGAAAAGACACAAAGCATATGAAAAACAATTAGCATAATGACACATTTAATTCTAACCATATTAATACTTACATTAAAGGTGAATGGAATAAATACTTCAGTCAAAATTACAGAGTCTCAGACTAAATTTAAAAAGCAAATCCAATTATATTTTGTCTATAAAACATACATTTTCAATTCAAAGACATGTGTAGACTGAAAACCAAAGAAGATCTGCTCTAACCACCCTTATTCAGTGTAGTACTGGAGGTTCTGGTCAATAAAAGAAAACAAGAAAGAGCAATACAATGTATTATATACAGATTGGAAAAGAAGAGGTAAAATTTTGTTTTTATTCACAGACAGTATGATCCAGTATGTAGAAAACCTTTTTACACATATATAGCATATATACATATACATACTGGTACTAGGTCTGCAAATGTTTCAGGATAAAAGATCAATATATAAAATATAAATATTTCTGACATATTTCTTACATATGCACAATGAACAATCCAAAATGAAATTTAAAAGTTTCATTCACAATAGTATACAAAATAATAAAATACCTAGGGATAAACTTAACTAAGAACTACAAGACTTGTACATTAAAAGTACAAAGGATTACAGAGAAATCAAAAATCTATATAAATGGTGACATACTCCATTTTTATGAATTGAAAGACACACTATTATTAATATGGCAGTACTCCCCAAATTGACCTATAGATTCAACAGAATCCCTATGAAAATCTCAGTAGGATTTCTTATAGAAATTGGCAATCCAATCCTAAATGTATATGAAATGCAAAGGACCTAGATTAGCCAAAACAATTTTTGAAAAGATGAACAATGCTGGAGGACTCAAACTACTTGACCTCAAAACTTACCACAAAGCCACAGTAATCAAGACAATGTGCTATTGGTATAAAGGTAGATGTATAAAGCAATGGGACAGAATTAAGAGTTCATAAATACATCCTAACATTTATGGTCAATAGATTTTTCACAAAGGTGCTAAGGTAGCTCAGTTAAGAAAGAATGGTCTTCAACAAATATCGCCAGGACATTTCCATATCCATATGCAGAAAATCAATTTAGACCCTTACCTCACAACCTGTACAAAAATTAACGCAAAATGAATCACAGGCTTAAAAGTAAGAGTAAAAACTATAAAATTTCTAGGAGAAAACCTTGTTGACAATCTTTGTGGCCTTGGATTAGGTAAAGAGCTCTTAAGTATGGCATGAAAAGGACAATATGTTACCAAAATAAGCAATTAATTGGCTTCATCAAAAATTAAAAACATTTGCCCTACAAAAGAGACCGTTAAAAAAAAGATGAATCACAGACGATGAGAAAATATTTGCAGATCCATGTCTGATAAAGGGTTTGTATCTAGAATACATAACAAACTTTTATGATCCAATAATAGAAAGTCAAACAACTTAATTTTAAAATGGGTGAAAGATTTGAGTAGATATTTCACCAAAAAAAAAGATATTCCAATGACTAATAAGTGCACAAAAATACGTGTCTACACAAAGACTTGTATGTGAATGTTTATAGCATCTTGGCACTGGGGGCTGGCTCTGCAAGTGGAAGGAATGGAGGCTTGGAATGTCCTGCTGAGCTTGAATAGATCTGCACTGCACAGACCAACTCTATCATGAATAGTCAGTAATGATGGTAAGAACAACAGTATTATATATTTATTCGTGGTGACCATGGCATTCTGTTCCAGTATAGGCTTTGCCATTTCTAAGGCACATTGTTGGCCACCATGTTATCTGAGCCTCACTCACCCAGTGGGTAAAGTTCTTCCCAAGACTGGCCTCCTTGTACACCTAGTTACCACCTTACACACCCCTCCCACCCCCATCACCTAGTCACCTCCTCACCTCCCTCCCTTAGCCTAAGAATATCCCAAGTGGCAATGGCCAAGTCACCTAGCCTGTTGTTCCTGATAAGGTGAATCTTTTCTGGTTAAGACTAAACTCTCCCACTCTTCTAATCTCTGTCTCTTTGAAACAAAAAAATAAGTCTTATCACCCTGACATGTCTTATGAAGAGTAGAAAGGAGAGAGAAATAAGAACATTTACTATGACTGAGTTCCATCGCTGGGACTTGTAAAAATCAGTGCAAAACCACAGTAGCTAAGGAGGAGGGAGAAATGTGGTTTACTGAGATTTGCTGAAAAGAAAGAATTTCTCTCATGGGGCAACTTGCTTGGAAATAGAAGGAGCTGAAATTTAGACATGTGATTCTCATTACCAACTACATCCTTTCAGACAGGAGGCAGAAATAATTGGATCAATTTCTATTTTAATTATAACTCTTTGGCTTTAAAGAAATTGCCAGTGGAAATCTGCAGGCCACTACAAACACTGCCATTTCAAATTCCCCAGATTTTAATGTGGCCTGGATTTCCTTCAGCAGGGCTGAGGCCACCACCACAATAGATGTTTGTTGCTGTTATAGACTAAAACTTTCCCCCCAAACAAAGATGAACTGATCTCTCTCTCTTTCTCCCTTTTCCTCCCCCTCCCTCCCTCATTCTATTTTTCCTTTTGAAATAAGTAGAAAGACCTTTTATATTTTGCCAACCACAAAAAATAGGAAAGAGAAGGAAGCTTTTCACTACGAATGACAGTAGAGCGCTGGCACACAGCACTTCCTTTCTGTTGCCCTTAGGTGTCTGGGGTGGTCCCCCAATCTCTCTAAAGTCTCAGATTGAGGAATAATCATGAGTTCTGAGAAGTGTTTGAAATTGGAGGATGGGGTCCCAGTGAAGTCAAACAGCACAACCAACACTAAAACCTCTGCGGTTGAACCTCATTAGAGCTGGTCCTGCTCACTTTCTTCCCATCAGTCTCTCTGTCTCAAAGACATTCTTGGCAGATTTGGAAGGGAATTCCAGCAAGATAATACCATCCAGTGCCCAAGGCAAGGGATGCATGTGGCCCCCAAAAGATCACTGCTCCCACGTTCCCGAGAGAGGAACCTGATGAGTATCTGAGGTCCCCATGCCAGTCCTCTGATATTGGCCCGACTGATGAGATTGGTGGCTTGTTGACCACAGCCTGCCCAGGATAAAGGCTGGACTAGTCTTACTTTTGAAGCTGAGCAAACAAATATAGAAGCACAAATAAATACAGAGGCACAAAACAAATTTAAATTTATTTTAATGTAAATTTAAATCCCAAAAACAAATGGCCAGAGACATGCACCATTATTGGCTTTGAAGATGAAGAAGGGGCCATGAGCCAAGATAAAATGGTTATGTATGCTCGAATGTTTTGCTTGCTCTAATTTGCCCTGCACTTAAATGTCTTACTCAAATTCACTAAAATGTAATTCAATACGTCTTTAAAAGTCACTTTAGTAGGGAAGTAGAACTGCGTTTGTTTATTTGGTTGCTTTCTTGCTTTATACACATATGCAAATGAAAGTGTGAAGCATGCATGGAACACACACACACACACACACAAACCCTCCAAGAAATAAACATAGCAAAGCATTGCTGTGTAATTAAACCAAACACAAGGTTCGCACCACATTAATAATACAACTTCAGAATACAGAAAGTATATAAGTGAGAATGCCAAAGTGTTAGTATTTGGAAATGTTAGTGTTTGAAAACTTTATACTCAAGAGGTTTTAGCATGAGCAATAAGCAGCAAGGAACAAGTATAGATAACTGTATGAGTATGCATGTGCCAGCAACGTCTGGCAATCAGCTATCCAAAAACAAGGAAGTCTGGGAGATAAACCCTTGTTTACAAAAAGACAAACTTTGCCTAGAAATGATGCCCAAGAGACAGTTGTGCGTCAACCAACCACAGGTGTTTTTGTTCTTGTTTCGTTTTTTAGTTTTTCCCTTTTCCACACATTCCCTAATAAATCTGAACAAACTAACTTTGACATTTCCTAATGTTTCAAAAGAGGAAGTAAGCGAAAGTCATAAAACACCGTGCTCAACAATAATTTTCTTGGGTTTTTAATCTTGTTTTCAGTAGGCATGATTCACATCCAAGTCAACATGGCCTTTTGTAAGCTGACTCACAGAGAGGGAATGCTGGGGACTCTACCCTCATCCTGATGGCTCTTCTCTATTTGAGCCCCAGCAAAGGCCACCAGCAGTGGGCACCAGCTACCTTATCAGATGGGCCAAAGACTTGTTGTCATCACTGATTTATATTTCTATAATTTTTTAAAAGTTACATAGTCATTTTTCCTATCAATGAGGGCCCATTTGGCATTACTGAATCTCTGTTTAGAGAGAAAAAAAGGAAGGGCCTTTTCCTTCTCCAAACAAATTCTGAATGCAGCCAAGACTGGCATGTCATGCAAAGGAGTTTTCAGTTTGCCTTGCACCTTTTGTGGAGATTTCATATCTTGTTTCTTTACAATAGGGACACTGGAAAACTTCCTTTAAATTTTTTTTTGCAGAACTTGAATCCCTCCTCTCATGGTTTTTCCTGTCCTGTTATTATTTTGCATCTCCTGACTCCTACCCCCAACCATATGCCTAAACCTATGGATAAGTAATTGAGGAGGGGACTGTGGTAGACACAACCTCAAAAATGTTCATGTCCTAATCCCTGGTACCTGTGACTGTGCTAGGTTACACGGCAAAGCAGAATTAAAGCTGCAGATTAAATTATGGTTGCTAGTGAGCTGACCTTAAAATATAGAGACTAATCTAGATTATTCAAGTGGGCCCAATGTAATGTTAAGGGTACTTAAAAGTGCAAGAGAGAGTCAGAAAGGAAAATGTAAATCCCAAAACAAATGGCCAGAGACATGTACCATTGCTGGCTTTGAAGATGAAGGAAGGGGCCATGAGCCAAGGAATGTGGTGGCTTCTAGCAACTGGAAAAAGCAAGGAAACACATTCTCCCTAGAGCCTCCAGAAAGGAAGCAGGCCTGCTGTCACTTTAATTTTAGCCCACTAAGACTGATTTGGACTAGGCGTGGTGGCTCACACCTCTAATCCCAGCACTCTGGGAGGCCGAGGCAGGCGGGTCATCTTAGGTCAGGAGTTTGAGACCACCCTAGCCAACATAGTGAAACCCCATCTCTATTAAAAATACAAAAATTAGCTGATGTGGTGGCACATGCCTGTAGTCCCAGCTGCTTGGGAGGCTGTGAAGCAGGAGAATTGCTTGAACCTGGTGGGTGGAGGTTGCAGTGAGCTGAGATGGCACCACTGCACTCCAGCCTGGATGACAGAGTGAGACTCCATCTCAAGAAAAGAAAAAAAAAAAAAAAGGACTGATTTGGACTTCTAACCTCCAGAGCTGTAAGATAATAAATGTGTATTATTTTAAACCACTAAATTTGCTGTAATTTGTTACAGCAGCAATAGAATATGAATACAAGATTGAACATTTCACTGCTAGCCTCTCTCCTTTGATACCACCATGCCTAATGGTCCATCTCAAATCATTAACTTTGTTAGGTTTGATAATGTCATAGGAAAAATATTTTAAAAATAATATCCTTATCTGATGGAAATCCACACTCAAGTGTTTATAGGAGAAATGACATGGTGTCTGGAATTTGCTTTAAAATATACCCATGGTAAAACCAAGTTGTGGGGAGAAATGAAACCAGATTATGTTGAAGCTAGATGATGGGCACGTGAGAGTTTGTTATGTTATTCTCTCTACTTCTTGTATGTGTTTGAATATTTCCATAAAACAAATTTGAAAAAATTGTAGATGGAACAAAATTTAAAATATCCACCTGACATGATTTGGCTCTGTGTCCCTACCCAAATCTGATCTTAAATTGTAACCCCCAGGGTGTCAAGGGAGGAATCTGGTAGGAGGCGACTGGATCATGGGGATGGTTTCCCCCATGCTGTTCTCATGATAGTGAGTTCTCATGAGATCTGATGGTTTTATAAGTGGCAGTTCCCCCTGCTCTTCTCTCTCCTGCCATCTTGTGAAGAAGGTGCCTGCTTCCCCTTCTGCCATGATTATAAGTTTCCTGTGGCCTCCCCAGCCATGTGGAATGTGATTCAATTAAACCTCTTTCCTTTATAAATTACCCAGTCTCGGGTATGTCTTTATAGCAGTGTGAAAACGAACTAATACACCACCTTTATAGACAGCTATTTTATTTTGTGTAAGCGAAGAGGTTTTCAATTGTTTTACATACAGCTTAGTTCATGAGACTCTTTTATTATTAACCTCAATTGTGCTAGAGAGGCTGGCCATGACCCTGGCTCTTGATTTTTACCATCTTCCTGAGATGTTGGGAGAAAGGAAGATATTAAACCTAAAGCACATAATAGGTGCAGTGCTACTGTCTTCCTCTGTTGGCTGAAAGCATGCTGGGGGTTCTGACAGTTGGAGGAGGTAGAATAGGAGCAAGGTCATGCTGGAGGCAGGTGAGCAGGACATCCTCAGGGCCTAGCACCAATCAATCTTCTTAGTGCCCTTCCACCTCCCTTCTTTAGAACTTGACTTAGTCCCGAAGTTTAAACAGAAATTCATCTTTTAAGAAAAGGTTTTAGGCATGGGGCTTCACTCTGTCACCCATGCTGGAGTGCAGTGGCACAATCATAGCTCAAGGCAACCTCAAACTCCTGGGCTCAAGCAATCCTCTCACCTCAGCCTCCTGAGTAGTTAGGACTACAGGTGCATGCCACCATGCCTGGCTAATTTTTAAAAAATTATTATTATTATTATTTTTATAGAGATGGGATCTTGCTATGTTGCTCAGGCTGGTCTTAAACTGGTTTCAAGTGATCTCCCTGCCTCAGCCTCCCAAAATGCTGGGATTACAAGTGTGAACCACCATGCCTAGCCAGAAGTTCATTAATTTTAAAATTCATATTTTAATATCTATAAAGTAGGGATGTGTCTTACAATCTGTAGTGTCTGTGACTGGATGATAGGTGGCATATGTTCCTGCTTCTTGTGATCTGTATCTGGGAGCATGATAGTGCCCAGGATTGTATACATCAGGAGCACCTCAATTTATAGTCATCTCATTTGTTGACTGCTTTTTTAATATTTATATAAAGCTCCGTGGTAGTTTATATTGCTGCAATAATAAGTTACTATAAACCCCATGGCTTAAAACAACACAAATATATTATCTTACAGTTCTGGAAGTCAGAGGTCCTGTATGGGTCTTACTGAGTTAAAATCAAGGTGTCAGCAGGCTTCATTCCTTTTTGGAGGTTCTAGGAGAGAATTAATTTCCCGCCCATTTGCACTGATGGCAGAATTGAGTCCCTTGGGTGGTAGGACTGAGGTCCCTGCTTTCTTGCTGGTTGTAAACTGAGGACTGTTGCCAGCTTCTACAGGCTGTCAAATTTTGTGGCTTGAAGCCGTCTTCCTCTACCTCCTTTTTCTTTCATCTCATCTCTCTGACCTAACTAGAAAAGGATTTCTGCTTTAAAAGAATTATGGAATTAAATTGGCCCACCCAGATTATCCAGAATAACTTCAGCTTCTCAAGCTCCTTACATTAATCACAACTGCAAAGTCGCTTTTGACATGTAACGTGACATATCCACAGGTTCCAGGGATTCGGCAATAGGCATCTTTGAGGTGGCCACTATTCTGCCTCCCACAGGGTCCTCTACGTACATCCCCATAGATGGGGAAAGCTGAACTAAAGCCATATGTCTGCTCCATCTTCTGAACAGGCTTTGTCTAGGTGGACACATGAGCACCTAGGTATATGGTGCATGGTAGGGAATGATGAATTTCCTGAGAGACCTCATGGAAAATGGAAGTCTTGTAGGTCTCACTGTACTTGTCTGAGATTGGTGAGAGTGAGTAAAAATCCTAAAGTTTACTTCAGGGAAAGAGAGAAACTTTGGGTTAACCCATATGTTTTCATCTGAGCAGCAAGCTTGTGTTGACACACTCACACTTGTAGACTGTCCAGCACGGTGTTCTTCCATCACTTCTTTCCCAAAGAACCCCATCTCCTGCAGCATCACTGTGTTTCATAGACATTGCAAGCACATTATGCCACTTCTGAGACCCAGATGTGCCTGGGCTCCTCCTTTACCAAGCCAAACATTCCTGTGAACGGGTTTGAGTGGAAGCCCTGGGGAGGGACACAAAGGCAGGCATCTCTGTTCCAACTAGATGGAACCCAGGTGACCTGGAAACCTTTGTGGGCAGGGATGCATGCCAATCTCCCATTGTCTTTGACTCTTAAAATTTAATACCTCATAATAAGCTCTCTAAGAGCAAACTGATGAAAAATTGTGATGATTCTGTGGTTGGATGTTTCCTTCAGCTGCAGAATCTAGTATGCAGGGTGCTCAGTGACTGGCCTCATTAATCTTGTGGTGGGAATTACAACCCTGGCTGTAGGCAGGGTTTAGTTACATGGTATTATCAAACCCTTCTCTAAAAAGAGATCTGGTATCATGGCTTCATTAGGGATATCTGAAAAAGAGAAAAAGATACCACTCCAGAGAACCTGCAGACACCTCCGAACAAGACACACATCTGACTTGTCAACAGCAACTGTTAGTGTAGGAGGATCATGGAGTAATGATTTTGAAAGTGTTTCAGAAAAAGAATTGAGCTAAAATTTTTTATTTATTTTTATTTTTTTAACTTTTATTTTAGGTTCAGGGGTACATGTGCATTTTGTTATATACATAAATTGTGTGTCACAGGGGTTTGGTATATAGGTTATTTTGTCATCCAGGTAATAAGCATAGTACTTGATAGGTTGTTTGTTTGTTTTTTGAGATGGAGTTTTGGTCTTGTTGCCCAGGCTGGAATACAATGGCACAATCTTGGCTCACTACAACCTCCACCTCCCGGGTTCAAGCAATTCTCCTGCCTCAGCCTCCTGAGTAGCTGGGATTACAGGCATGTACCACCACACCTGGCTAATTTTTGTATTTTTAGTAGAGATGGGGTTTCTCCATGTTGATCAGGCTGGTCTCGAACTCCCAACCTCAGGTGATCCATCCACCTTGGCCTCCCAAAGTGCTGGGANGTTTGGTATATAGTTATTTTGTCATCCAGGTAATAAGCATAGTACTTGATAGGTTGTTTGTTTGTTTTTTGAGATGGAGTTTTGGTCTTGTTGCCCAGGCTGGAATACAATGGCACAATCTTGGCTCACTACAACCTCCACCTCCCGGGTTCAAGCAATTCTCCTGCCTCAGCCTCCTGAGTAGCTGGGATTACAGGCATGTACCACCACACCTGGCTAGTTTTGTATTTTAGTAGAGATGGGGTTTCTCCATGTTGATCAGGCTGGTCTCGAACTCCCAACCTCAGGTGATCCATCCACCTTGGCCTCCCAAAGTGCTGGGATTACAGGCATGAGCCACCACACCCAGCCGATAGGTAGTAGCTCATCCTCCTCCCTCCCTCCACCCTCAAGTAGGCCTCAGCATATGTTGTTCCCTTCTTTGTGACCATATATGTGACCATATACATACATATATGACATATATGTATATGTTTAGCTTTCACTTACAGGTGAGAATACGCAATATGAACTAGAACTTTATATTCAACTATATTACCATTTAGGGTGAGGATAAAATAAAGATATCCCCAGATACACAGATCTCATAGAGATTTACTATACAAAAAAAAAAAAAAAAAAAACACACACACACACAAACAAACAAACAAACAAACCTCTTTTTGATAACACTCTTAGAGGAAGAATTCTAGCAAGAAGAGAAGTAGTAAAGCCAGGAAGGCACCTTGGAATAAGGGATATAAGGATGAGTGTATAATTTGGTAACATTTACTGTTTATAAATATAAAATTTACTGTTGTGTAAGTAAGCAAAAGCTTCCAATTTGCTTGTAAGTGTCTCCTCTTACATGTGAATAAGAGAGCCAGGAGCAGTCGCTTATGCCTCTAATCCCAGCACTTTGGGAGGCTGAGGTGGGTGGATCACCTGAGGTTAGGAGTTCAAAACCAGCCTGACCAACAATGGTGAAATCTTGTCTCTACTAAAAGTCCAAAAACATTAGCCCGGTGTGGTGGCACATGTCTGTAACCCCAGCAATTCCAGAGGCTGAGGCAGAAGAATCACTTGAACCCGGGAGGAGGAGGTTGCAAAGAGCCAAGTTCGTGCCATTGCACTCCAGCCTGAGCAACAAGAGTGATACTCTGTTTCAAAAAAAGAAATGATATATATATATATGAATGAGAAGCCAGAATTCACCTTATAATAGAAGAAAACCTTTAACATAAAATATATAAATCAAATAAACAACTAGAAAAAGGGAATTTGGAAACTAAGACAATGCAATGAGTAGAAAAAAATGTGTTAAAATATAATTAATATTCTAGATAGATGTGATAGTTCATCCATTAAATAAGAAGAGGAGGCTATAAAAAAAGCAGCATTCAAAAAATAAGAGAGATCTCCTAGAAATTAGGAATATAACAGTAGAAACTAAAAATTCAACAGAATATTTAACAGATAAAGTTGAGGAAGTCTCCAATAAAGTAGAATGAGAGAGAGAGAAAGAGAGAGAGAGAGAGAACAGAGAGAAAAGAACTATCAAGGAAATAATTCAAGAATATATAAGATATTTATAAAGACTAAAATCTCAAATTAAGAAAATAAAGGAATAAACATTTGCTTCTACCCAGGATGGGGTAACAGGAACCGCATTTACACTCCTGCCTCAAACAAACAAGCAAATAAATCAAGACAAAATATATGAAACAATGGGTTTTAAGACATTGGACATCAGGCAACAAGAAAGATTAACCCCGAGTGACAGGAAACAGATGAGGTGAGCCCTATGGTTGTACCAACTTACTGCCTTGAGAGAGTTCCCAGGCTACAGCACTGGAAGAGGAAACCCAGGCAGAGCCTAGCAGTCTCCGTGAGTCAGAGTCAGAACTGAGAGTCCCAGGTAGATAAAAGTGGCTAAAGTTCATAAGACAAAGAGAGAAACCCAGATATTTGTAGATGGTCACCTTGCATATTCAGTGGAGGCTTGACCAGCACAGGAGTGAGAGGAACCTGCCCAAGACTGGCGGTGGGGGGTAGGAGGAAGCTAGCTGAAAGGATTAGAGAGCAGTGCATGGCACTAATACTGAGCTGGGAATAGTGCTTATTCTCACCAGCCAGATTGGAAAAACTTAATTCACAGACTATTGGATAGGATACCCTATTGGATAGGATACCCAGGAAGGTCTTGCATTAGTAGTGGGAAATAATTAGCTGTACACGGAGCACTACTCTGGCCCATTAGAATCATAAAAGCAAGACCTGAAAAGATGAGACTGTTTCTAAGAAACTTAACTGCATCCCAGAACAGACCACAAAAATATTCACAGAATAAAAAAGTATCGGCCGGGCACAGTGGCTTAAGCCTATAATCCCAGCACTTTAGGAGGCTGAAGCGGGTGGATCACGAGATCAGGAGTTCAAGACCAGCCTGGCCAAGATGGTGAAACCCCATTTCTATTAAAAATACAAAAATTAGCCAGGTATGGTAGCAGGTGTCTGTAATCCCAGCTACTTGGGCAGCTGAAGCAGAGAATTGCTTGAACCCAGGAGGAGGAGGTTGCAGTGAGCCGAGATCATGCCACTGCACTCCAGCCTGGGTGACAGAGCAAGACTCCATCTCAAAACAAAACAAAAAAAAGTATCCAGCACCCAACAATGTAAAATTCACAATATCTGGCATCAAAACATGGTCATCAGGCAATGAAAAGATGTAGGAGAATATAATTCACAATGAGAATAATGGATCAGTCAAAACTGACACAGGTGTTAGAGTAAGCAGACGAAGACATTAAGACAATCTTTAAACCTGTATTCTGTATTTTCAAAAGTTATATAAAACATGTGAGATTTTTTTTTAAAGACCTAAACCAAATTTCTAGAAATGAAAAGCTACACTGTTTGCAATAAAAAATGCCCTGGAAGAATTAATGGCAGATTAGACTTGACAGAAGAAAAGGAAAAAAAAAATAGCGAGCTTCATTAAACTGTGGAACAGCTTCAAGCAGCATGACATATGTAGAACAGAGTGCTCAAGTTCCCACACTGAAGCATGATGGCCAACTAGAAGCCCCTAGCACTCATTCCTCTCACAAAGACAGCCAGAACAATGAATAAACAACTACATTACAATGAGATTAACTGAGGAAGAGCACCAGGGTGCATCAGAGGACTAATAGAAACCCCAGTGAGCACAGAAACTTGGGATAGCCACAGAAGGAAACACTGGGCCTCTACAACCCCACCCCTCAACTGGGATCAGCTGGGAACCAGCAAGAACTTCTCCTTAAGGCAAGGAGGTAAGAAAGAGGATCCCAGCAACCCCCATCAATACCTTGGACATCTATAGACCTCATTACCAGGTCCCCTGCAGTCCTCACAGGCACTGAGCTCAGGTGAGGAAGCACAGTCCAAATACCCGTGCTTCTCCAAGAGAAGGTGCTGACACTGTGCCCTGCCCACTGTGGCTCATGTGGCTACTACATTATGCCATCTTGGAATTGGAACTACAGCTGAGGTGTCTTACTCCGGGTGTGTGTAGCCATAGCTCCCTTTCATCCCTAAAGCTAAGCCACCACTAAACCACTCCACCCCAGTGCTGAACTGAAGTGGCACATTGCCGCCTGGTGAATTGGAGGCCTGACCACACTGAGCAACTGTGTATCCCAAGGCTGAATTAACATAGTACCCTGCATCCCAGGAAAATAGAGCAGTGGCTGAGGTGAGACGCCCTACCCTACAGGCCAAACAAATCTAGTATCCTGCTTCCCTGAAGTTGGACTAGCCCCCTAGATTCTGAGCCCTGGAGAGTTGAATGATCACTGTCCTGTGCTCTGCCTTCCCCAGGGCAAAACGACAGCCGTGCTTCACCATTCTGGGGTACTTGCTGCTAATGCACCTGCCCTCACAGTCTGGGATGCTGCCAAGCCCCACCATCCCAAGGTCTATAGTCACTACTACATGGTGCCTTATCTCCTGGTGCTCACGACACTCAAGGTGTTACTGAGCCCTATTGGCTCAGATTCCTGAATTGCAGCCAAACCCTTCTCCCCAGGCCCAAACCTCCAGAGCATCCCTTATTCCCTGGAGTTGGGCCAATGCTGTGCTCTGACCCCCAGGGATATAATCATAGCCACAACCCAGCCCTCTGGGCCTGAACTGCTAGAAGTTACCTCAAAGTGGCAGATTCTATCTCTCTGAGCAACCTACAACCACGGAGAGCAAACCAGCACCCCAACACCCAGGTGCCAAAATAGGTTCACAAGATACTGAGCCTAGGACCCCAGCCCCACAACTACTCCAAGCACCTGGAACCCAGTATCATTGCAGCTGCTTGTAGGCTGTATCAGACCTGACACCAAGAGAGATTTCCTTGGCTAAATCTCCCCATTGTGTGGAAAATGAGAATAGAAGGACCCCCAAAATCCCATATTACTGAGGACATTAACCTGCACCATCACCATTACTGCCATAAACTTCTACAGCTGAGGCCACTGACAAAAAACAAAACAAAACAAAACAAAAGCAAAAGCAAAATCAAAATCACAACACAGTTATTGCTGACAATGAATGCAGCTGAAGAAGCTACATGAAGACTACACCACTGCACCTATCAGTAAGCAAAGTCACCACATCTTTCCCAACAGGCACACTGAAACCCAATTGCAGGTGAATGTCACTGTGAAAGTCATTCTAGAAAGTTTAGAAGAGGTGATTGTACCACCAGAAGCACAGACATCAATGCAGGGTCACAAGAAATATTAAAAAGCAAGGAAATATAATACCACCAAAAAAATTATAACTTTTTAGTGACTTTCGTGTTTCCCAATGAAAAGGAAATCAACAAGTTGCCAGAAAAAGGAATTCAAAATAATCATCTTAAAACAGCTTAAAACTGAAAAAGGAAATAAAAAAGAAGAAAACTCAACAAGACACAAAACTCAACAAGATACAATAAAATACAGATAGACAATTCCATGGAATCAGGAAACAATTCATGATGTGAACAAGAAATTCAACAAGGAGAAAAAAATCAGAAAACAACAAACAGAAATCCTGCAGCTGAAGAATTCAATGAAATGAATCAATGAAAAAATACAATAGAGAGCTTCAACAGCAGACTTGATCATGCAGAAGAAAGAATCTCTGAATATGAAGGCAAGTTGTTTGAAATTACCTAGTTGGAGAAAAAAAAATAAGAGTGAAAATGTGAAGAAAGCCTACAAAAGTTATGAAACAACCTTAAGTGAACATTTATGAGAGTTCCAGAGGAAGAGAAGAGGTATAGAAAACTATTTCAAATTAATAAAATAATAGCTGAAAAACTCCAAGTCTGGGGAGAGATATGAATATCCAAATTCAGGAGGCTCAACTGTTCCCCAAATAAAGGAATACCCCAAAGAGGTCCTCCCTGAGGCACATTATAGTCAAATGATCAAAAGTCAAAGATAAACAGAAAATTCTGAAAACAGCAAGAGAGAAGCATCACATCACATAAAATGGAATGCCCATTCGACTAACAGCAGGTTTATCTCCAGAGAGCTTATAGGCCAGGAGAGACTAGGGTAATATATGCAAACTGCTGAAAGAAAGTAACTGTGAGTCAATAATACTATATTTAGCAAGGCTATCCTTCACAAATAAGAGATAAATAAAGGCATTTCCAGGGAAACAAAGGAGGAGAGAATTCATCACCACTAGACAGATTTACAAGTTATGCTCAAGCGAGTCCTACATCTGGAAGTGAAAAGACAATCACTCTCATGAAAATATGTAAAAGTATAAGACTCATTGGTAGAGACATACACAAAGGAGAAAGATAAAACAGTCAAACCTTATCACTACAGAAAAGCAGCAAACCACAATAATAAACAATAAGAGAAAGAAACAAAGGATATACAAAACAACCAGGAAGGAATGAACAAAAGGACAGGAGTAAGTTCACACCTATCAATAATAGCCTTGAATGTAAACAAAGTAAATGCCTTTACTTAAAGGATGTAGACTGGTTGAATGGTCAAAAACAATAGCAACAACTAAAACAGGACCCAAATATATGCTGCCTACAAGAAATTCACTTTACCTGTAACGATGCATATAAACTGAAAGTAAAGCAATGGAAAAAGATATTCCATGCAAATGGAAACCAAAAGTGAGCAGAAGTAGCTATACTTATATAAGACAAAACAAACTTTAAGTCAAAAGCTGTTAGAAAAGACAAAGCAGGTCATTATATAATGATGAAGGAAACAATTCAGCAAGAGAATACAACAATTTTAAATATATATGCACCAAACAACAAATACTCAGCTATATAATGCAAATATTATTAGATTTAAGGAGAGACATAGACTCTAGTGCAAGGACTTTCATACCCAACTTTCAACAGATTGTCTAGACAGAAAATCAGTGAAGAAACGTTGGATTTAAACTACACTTTAAACCAAATGGACCTAACAGATATTTACAGAACACTTCACCCAACAGTGGCAGAACACACATTCTTTTCATCAGCACATGGAACATTCTCTAGGATAGACCACATGTTAGGCCACAAAAGAATCTCAAAACATTGAAAATAATTGTAATTCTATCAAGTATAATGAAAATAAAAGCACAATGGAATAAAAGTAGAACTCAATAACAAAAGGAACTTTCTAAACTATACAAATATATAGAAATTTAAACAGCATGCTTTTAAATGAAAAATGGATCAATGAGGAAATTAAGAAAGAAATTTATAAATTTCTTAAAATAAATCAAAATAGAAACACAACATACTATAAGACAAAGCAAATGCAGTACTAAGAGGGAAGTTTATGGAAATAAATGCCAACATGAAAAAAGTAGAAAGATTTTAAATAAACAGCCTAACAATGTGTATCAGTCTAATCTTGCATTGATATAAAGAACTACCTGAGACAGGGTCATTTGTAAAGAAAAGAGGTTTAATTGACTCATGATTCCACAGGCTGTACAGGTAACATGGCTGGGGAGGCATCAGGAAACTTTCAATCACGGCAGAAATTTACTAGCTTGAATTCCTCCTTAGAAAATGGTTTTTCTTTTCTACCACATGGTCAGGCTGCAAATTTTCCAAACTTTTATGCTCTACTTTGCTTTTAAATATAAGTTCCAGTTTCAGATCAGGTTTGCTCATGAGTATGACCATACTCTGTTAGAAGCAGCCAGGCCACATCTTGAATGCTTTGCTGCTTAGAAATTTCTTCCGCCAGATACCCTAAATCATCACTCTAATATTCAAAGTTCCACAGGTCCCTAGAGCAAAGGCACAATGCTGCCAGTCTCTTTGCTAACACATAACAAAAGTGACCTTTGTTCTAGTTCCTAATAAGTTCCTCATCTCCATCTGAGACCTCCTCAGCCTGGACTTCATTGTCCATATCACGATCAACATTTTGGTCACAGCAATTTAATAAGTCTCTGGGAAATTCCAACTTTCCCTCATCATTCTGTCTTCTTTGGAGCCCTCCAAATTCTTCCAACCTCTGCCCATTACCCAGTTCCAAAGCTGCTTCCACATTTTCAGGTATCTTTATAGCAATACCCCACTTCTGGTACCAATTTTCTGTATCAGTCCATTCTCGCATTGCTATAAAGAACTACCTGAGACTGGGTGATTTATTTTAAAAAGAAGTTTAATTGACTAATAGCTCCATAGGCTGTACAGGCAACATGGTTGGGGAGGCCTCAGGAAACTTACAATAATGGCTGAAGGGGAAGGGGAAGCTGGCATGTCTGAAATGGCTAGAGGAGGAATAGAGAAAAGGGGGAGGTGCTGCACTCTTTTAAACAACCAGATCTCATGAGAACTCACTCACTATCATGAGAACAGCAAGGATGAAGTCCACTCTCATGATCCAATCACCTCCCACCAGGCTCCTCCTCCAACATTGGGGATTACAATTCAACATGAGATTTGGACAGGGACACAAATTGAAACCATATCACAATGCATATCAAGGAACTAGAAAAGCAAAAGCAAAACAAACCAAACTCAAAATTTGTGGAAGGTAAGAAATAATAAAAATCAGAGCACAAATAAATAAAACTGAGACATAAAAAGATATAAAATATCAATGAAACAAAAGGTTGGCTTTCAAAAAAGATAAACAAAATCAGCAAACCATTAGCTAAACTGACCAAGAATAAAGATCTAAATAAATAAAACAGAAATGAAAAGGAGGTATTGCAACTAATATCACAGAAATACAAAGAATTATTTGAGTCTATTACATTACAAACAACTATATGGCAACAAATTAGAAAACTGAATGGAAATAGATAAGTTCCTGGACATATGCAACCTATCAGGATTGAAATAATAAGAAATAGAAAACCTGAACAGATCCTTTATGAGTTATGAGCTTAAATCTGTAATTAAAAGCCTCCCATCAAAGAAAAGCCTAGGCCCCAGTGACTTCACTGAGGCATTTGACCAAACATTTAAAGAGCCAATAACAATATTTCTCAAGCTATTCCCAAAAAGTAAAGAAGATTCAAGCTCATTCTTTTGGTAAAAGAAAAATTAAAAGTAAAGAGGAGGAACTACTTCCAAACTCATTCTATGAGGTCAACATTCTGCTGATACCAAAACCAAAGATACAACAAAAACAGAAAACTATACACCAATGTCTCTGATGGACTAGTATGCAAAAATCTCAGGTGAAATACTAGCAAACTGAATCCAGCAGCACATTAAAAAGATTATTCACCATGATCAAGGGGGATTTATCCCAGGGATACAAAGATGGTTCAAATCAATAAATGTGACACATCATATCAGCAGAATGAAGAACAAAAAGCATATAATCATCTCAATAGCACAGAAAAGGCATTAGACAAAATCCAACATCAATTTTTGTGGGTTTTCTTGTGTTCGTTTGTTTTTTTTGAGATGAGTTTACACTTCATTGTTCAGGCTGTAGTGCAGTGGTGCGATCTTGGGTCTTGGACAATCTCCACTTCCCAGGCTCAGGTGGGCCTCCCACCTCAGTCTTCTAGGTAGCTGGGACCACAGATACATGCCACCTTGCCTGGCTAATTTTTGTATTTTTGATAAAAACAGGGTTTTGTCATGTTGCTCAGGCTGGTCTCAAACTTCTGAACTCAAGTGATCTGCCCACCTGAGCCTCCCAAAGTGCTGAGATTGCAGGTGTCAGGTACCGTGCCCAGCCAATTCTTGTGGGATTTTTTGTTTTTTTGTTTAAAAAAATATCCAAACCTCACCAAACTAGGAATATGAGGGAAATTCTCCAACCTGATAAAGGCCATCTATGAAAGACTAATAGCTAACATTATACTTAATGGTGAAAGACTGAAGAAGCCCTAATATTAGGAACAGGACAAGGACAACATTTAACATTGCACAGGAGATTATGGCCAGTGCAATAAGAAAGAAAAAGAAGTAACAGAAACAAAAATAAATTCCTTTTTTATATACTAGGAATGAACAACCATATATTGATATTAAAATACAATGACACTTCCAAAAAATGAAATACTTGGGATACATATGACAAAAGACGTGAAAGAGCTCTACACTGAAAAATATAAAACAATACTGAGATAAATAAAAGAAAATCTAAATAAAAGGAGATTGTGGCCGGGCGCAGTGGCTCACGCCTGTAATCCCAGCACTTCGGGAGGCCGAGGCAGGTGGATCATGAGGTCAGGAGATCGAGACCATCCCTGCGCCTACATGGGAAACCCCATCTCTACTTAAAAATACAAAAATTAGCAGGCGCATGCGTGGCGTGGGCCCTGCCCTGTGTCCCAGCTACTCAGGAGGCTGAGCAGGCAGCAACAGTGTGAACCCCGGGAGGCAGAGCATGCAGTGAGCCAAGATCATGCCACTGCACTCTAGCCTGCGGCAACAGAGCGAGCGCTCTTGTCTCCAAAAAAAAAAAAAAAAAAAAAAAACGGGAGATTGTATTTTGTTCAGTGGTAAGAAAACACAACATATAGTTGTGATGTCAATTCTCCCTAAATTAATCTATATATTCAATGCAATCTCAAAATCTCAGTATTATTCATATAGAAATTGATATTTTGATTCTAAAATTCACATAACAATGCAAAAACCTGAAATATTCAAACAACTTTGAAAAATAAAAGAAAAATTGCAGTTAACTCTACCAGACTTCAAGATATTGTAATGCTGTGATAGTCAAAACAGTGTTGTATTGGCATAGCAATAAACAATCAGATAAATGGAACAGAATACAGAGTCCAGATATAGACTCAAACATATACTGACAGGATTTTTGACAAAGATGCAGGAAAATCCAGTAGAGAAAAAATATCTTAGTTCATTCAGCCTGCTATAACAAAAATACCTTAGACTGGGTAATTCATAAATAATAGAAATAATTGCTCACAGTTCTAGAGACTAGGAAGTCCAAGATCAATGCATTATCAGATTCAGTGTCTGGTGAGGGAATGATCTCTTTTTCCAAGGTGGCACCTTGTTGTTGCATCTTCACATGGCAGGTCAAGCCAGTTCCTGTCAACCTTTTTTATCAGGGCACTAAGTCCATTCATGGCATCTCTGCCCCATGACTTAATCACTTCCTAAAAGTCCCACCTCTCAATGCTATCACATTTGTGATTAAATTTCAACATCTGAATTTTGGGAGGACACATCCAGATCATTGCAGATAGGCTTTTAACAAATGATGCTGGAAAATTGCACATCCACATGAAAACAAATGAACTATTCATACTTCACACTATATACAAATATTAACTCAAAATGGATCTATATTATTCCATTCTTACACTGCTATAAAGAACTGCCTAAGACTGGGTAATTTATAAAGAAAAGGGATTTAATTGACTCACAGTTCCGTATGGCTGGGGAGGCCTCAGGAAACTTAAAATCATGGTGGAAAGGGAAGCAGGCATGTCTTACATGGTGGCAGGCAAGAGACAGAGTGTGTGTGAGAATGCAGGAAAAACTACCACTTACAGCCATTTATAAAACCATCAGATGTCATGAGAATTCACTCACTATTACAAGAACAGCATGGGGTAAATGGCCCTCATAATCCAGTCACTTCCCTCTCTCAACACATGGAGATTCTAATTCCAGATGAGATTTGGGTGAGGACACACAGCCAAACCATATCAGGGTCATTGACTTGGTAAGAAGAATTAAGTCCACCAAAAAGTTTCTATACCCTGATCCCCAAGACTGAACATGTTACATAGCAAAAGTGACTTTGCAGAGGTAATTAAGGTTACTAATCAACTGCTTTAGAATAGGGAGGCTACCCTGGATTTCCATGTGGGTCCAATGTAATCCACATGTGTCCTTAAAAGCAGAAGAAAAAGACAGAAATGGAAGTTAGAGGGAGTCAAAGCATGAAGATTTGGTGTGCCATTGCTTGTTTGAAGATGGAGCTGGGCCATGTGAGAAGAAATATGGACAGCCTTAAATTGCTGAGAGAAAGGCCCTTGGCTAATAGCCAGCAAGGAACAGGGATCTCAGTCCTATGACCATAAGTAACTGAATTACTTCAATAAGGTCTTTGGCCAATTTCAATTACTTGCGTAATTACTTCAATAAGTAATTGAAATTGGCCAAAGACCTTAGTTTGCTTGGAAGAGGACCTAAAGATCCAGAACTGCAACTTTAGCCATTATCTTGATTTTAGCCCAAAGAATACAGTCATGCCATGCTGGATTTCTAACCTATAGAAACAGTAAGATAATCAATTTGCATTGTTTTAAGCTGCTATATTTCTGGTAATTTGTTATGCTGCAGTAGAAAAGTAGTAAGTAGGCCTTAATTTAAAACCTAAAACTACAAAACCTCTATAAGAAAACATGAAATATTCATCATAAACTTGAGTTAAGCAAAGACTTCTTACACACAACACTTACACACCACACTTCTTATATACACAGTTCCTTTACATACAGACATGTTTCATAAAAGAACAATTTGATAAAGTAGACCTTATCCATAAAACAGTTGCTCTTCAAGAGACTGTTATGAGAATGAACAGACAAGCCAGAGACTGGGAGTAAATATTTGTAAATTACATATATAATAAAGAACTGCTATCTGGAATATATGTAGACTTCTCAAAGCACAATAAAAGAAAACCAGACAAACCAATTTTAAAAGTAGGCAAAAGACTTGAACACTCATTTCACTGAAGAGGATACATGGATGGCAAATAAGCAAAATATGCCCAACATCTTTGTAATTAGGAAAAATGAAAATTAAAACCACAATAAGATACCTCTGCACACCTGCTAGAATGGCTAAAATTAAAAAGACTAATCATACAACCTGCTGGCAAGGATTTGAAGGAACTAGAACTTTACACTGCTTGTGTAAAATTATACCAACACTTTTGAAAACAGTTTGGCAATTTCTTAAGAAGTTAAACATAAACCTACCCTCTAACCCAACCATTTCCTTTCCATGTATTTACCCAAAAGAAAAGAAAGCATATGTACCTGCAAACAATTTTATGCAAATGTTCATAGCAGCTTTATTTGTAATAGCCAACAACTGAAGACAACTCAAATGTCTACTGACAAGTGAATGGGTAAATAAATTGTGATATATCTGTACAGTGGAATACTACTCAGCAATAAACAGGAAGGAACTGTTGATTCATGCTACAAGATGAATGAATCTCAAAATTATCATGCCAAATGAAAGAAGCCAGACAAAAAAGTACCTACTGTATGATTCAATTTACTAAAAACTTTAGAAAATGCAAACTAATCTATAGTGACGAGAGGGCATCAGAGGTTACATAAAGACAGGGATGTGGAGAGAGATGGGAGAAAGGAATTATAAAAGGACACAAGGAAGTCTGAGGGAATTATGGATTTGTTCATTATCTTGATATTCATGATGGTTTCATGGGTTCATCCATATGTCAAAACTTACCAATTTGTGTACTTTAAACATATGCACTATTCATATGACAATTTTATTTCTATAAAGCTCTTAATTATGAAATAAAAGAATATTTACATAAATGTACATGGATGTAATGAGAAAACTTTACAAAGTTGTTTCTTCCAAACTAATCAGTAAATTAAATGTAATCCTTACTAGAATTGCAACAAGATTTTTTAAAGATTTGGCAAACTTATTTTAAAATTTAGTAGAATACTAACGGTTCTCAAATAGATTAGTCAATTTTTCTTTGAGACATGGTCTCACTCTATTCCCCAGGCTGGTGTGCAGTGGCATGATCATGGCTCACTGCAGCCTTGAGCTCCCAAGCTAAAGCAGTACTCCCACCTCAGCCTCCTGAGTAGCACAGGCACATGCCACCATGCCAGGTTAAATTTTTATTTTTGTCTTTTGTAGAAATGAGGTCTCACTATGTTGCCCAGGCTGGTCTCAAACTCCTGGGCTCAAGCAAATCCTCCCACCATGGCCTCCCAAAGTGCTGGGATTACAGGCATGAGCCACTTTGCCCAGCCTGATAAGTCAATTTGATAATAAAAAGCAAAGAAGGACAAATTGTCTTACTAATTAATTGTGAAGACATACTTAGACACAATATTAAACCGGTGGATACTGGCACAGGAGCAGGTAAATGGACCAGTAGTATAGAATATAGAGCTAAAAGATGTATGTGGGTATTTTTGGAACCCAGTATAGGATCTTTAAAAAATGCTCCCAGACTAGGCACAGTGGCTCACATCTATAATCCCAGCACTTTGGAAGGCCAGGGTGGGAGGATCCACATAAACCCAGGAGTTCGAGACCAACCTGGGCAAAACAGTGAGTCTCTCCAGAAAAATTTTTTTAATTAGCTGGGGTGGTGGTGCATGCCTGTATTCTCAGCTATGCAGAAGACTGAGGCAGAAGGATGTCTTGAGCTCGGAGGTCAAGGCTGTAATGAGCCATGATGGTGCCACTGAACTTTAGCCTGAACGACAAAGCAAACTTAACTCGAAAAAAATAAAAAAATGTTGATAGGGAATTTCTTTCTGAAGAAGACCTCCTTCCCCAAAAGCCAACCATAAAGCAAAAAAGGATGTATATATTTGAGCTCATCAAAGTTAAAGAGTTCTATTTAATAAAGGACTCAGTAGATGAACTTATCAGACAGTTGACAGATTGGGAGAAGATATTTATAATGCCAAAAGCTGACGAGGGATTAATACCTAGATGCCATACTGTCCAACATGGCAGCCACTAGCCACATATTCCTAGCTACGTTTAAATTAAAATTAAATAAAATTTAAAATTTAGTTACTTAGTTCCACTAGCCACATTTCAAGTGTTCACTAACCACATATAGCTAGTGGCTACCACATTGGACAGAACAAATATAGAATTTTTTATATATCATAAAGTTCTATTGAAGAGCACTGCTCTAAAATATACACCAAAATTTTGCAAAACAAAGCAAAAGATAGGGAATTTGTTAGAAAAATGGGCAAAGGATATAACAAAGGCAAACCCAAATGGCAAATAAGTATATGAAGAGAAGCTCAACCTCATTTGTTATGAGAGAATAACGCCTCACCTTGTACTCATGTGATTGACTAAATTTGATAGTTGGATAATACCAAATGTTGGTGAGCTTATATAAAATAGAACCAGCTGGGTGTGGGGGTGCATGCTTGTAATCCCCACACTTTGGGAGGCTGAGATGGAAAGATCACTGGAGGCCAGGAGTTCTAGGCAATCCTGGCTCAAGCAAATCCTCCCACCACGGCCTCCCAAAGTGCTGGGATTACAGGCATGAGGCACTGTGCCCGGCCTGATAAGTCAATTTGATAATAAAAAGCAAAGAAGGACAAATTGTCTTACTAATTAATTGTGATGACATACTGTAGACACAATATTAAAAACAGTGAATACTGGCACAGGAGCAAGCAAATGGAAGATCATTTGAGCCTGGGAAGTCAAGGCTCCAGTGAGCTGTGATTATGCCACTGCAGTCCAGCCTGGGTGACAGATGGAGACTGTATCTCAAAAGCAAACAAACAAAATAAATTAAAAACTCTGTGCTTTGATGGTGGAAGTGAACACTGATGCAGCCATTTTGGACAGCAATCTGACACTACCTGGTGCAATTAAATGTGTACATATATCTGCACACTGAAATCCCTTTATGTATACCCTGTCTGGAAAGCTGTACATTGCATACAACAATTAGAAGTGGAGTACTGTCTCAAATTTATGGCATAAATTTTAAATCAGCAAAAGTTAAAGTTGAGAAATCTTAAAGGAAGTGAATAATACCAAAGCCAAAAACCCCAAGAAATGCAAATAAAAGAGAAAAGATTGGAAAGTTAGACTTTCAGTTCAGGAGGTCATATTACAGGATTCTAAAAGCACACTGCCATTAATGTGATTTAAAACACATAATAAAGAGCACCACAGATTTTTTTTTAAGATTTGTGAATTATACAAGGATGTACACCAGGGATGTCAGAGTAGGACTCTGGAGGAGGGAGCCAAATAGGAGTGACACTCAGAGATGAGAAAAACACAGTTAAGCAAGACGGAATTGATGTGGGCTGATGAAGACCATGTGGGTTTATAAGGAGCGTCTGCCCTTACAGAGACAAAAAGGGAAAGGTTATGACTAAAATAAGTGTGGTGCTTAGAGAGAAAATAAATCGAAAGGTCAGCCATGTGAAAGCAACTTTGAAAGGGAACTTCTATATTTTCTCTTCCCTTCCTAATCTACTGTCTTTATCTGGCTCCAGAGGAACAAATGAAAGAGGAAATAAGATTCACTGCAACTGAATTCTTTAAAAATGGTAATTCAATAATATGCTCTAAAGTACAGAGCAGGCTGAACCTGGCACTTATCTAAATTTCATTTCACTCATAGTAAAGTGGCAAGAGACAGTGTGATTTATACCTACACCAGGAAAATGTGAGAAAGGTTTTACTAGTGGTGTCCTCCCAAGAAACAAGGTAGAGATGCCACAGATACACCTCCAATACTTCCTATCACCTATAAAATGAGATCATTCATCATCTTGCTCTTACTGACCCTGTCTAGCCTCAATTTCCATTCTACCCCTAGGAATAGGAGCTCAGTTTTACCCAAACAGACTGAATCAGTGTTCCACCAATAGACCCTGAGATTTCCTGACCATTTGGCTGGAAAACATCACTTGTTAATGCCTTTTTAGTGACCTTACCCTTCTCCTGTGACCCTTTCACATCTCTCTTGTCCTAAGTGAATGTTCCCACTTGTGAACTGTGGAGCACTTGTTGCTTAAACTATTCATTGGCTAATGGTTATTTTCTTTTAGCATTTAAGGTATCATTCCATTGCGTCCAGATTCCATTGTTTCTGCTTTGAAGTCAGCTTAATTTATGGCTTAATATCTTTAATCAACTTTTTAAAATTCTCAATTATTAACTCTTCAAATACTGTTTCTATTCCACTTTCCCACTCTTCTCCTTCTGGGACTCCTTTATATAACTTCTTTGTCTCTTACCCCAGCTTCTGCTTTTTCTATCTTTCATCTCCCAATATTGTGCTCTGGATATTCTCTTCTGATAACATTGAAAATTCATGAATTCTCTCTTCAGCTATCTATTCTCCTCCTAACTCCATCCACTGAGTTACTAATTTTGACAGTTGTATTTACAGTTCTAGAATTTTCTTTTTTATATACTTTATATTTCTCTGTCAAAATCCTCAATCTTTCATCTCTCAATGAACACAACAAGCATAATTATTGTAAATATTGAGTCTTTTAACTTTATTTTCTAGCTCTCCTGTGGTTGGCTGGTTATTTATATGGTTTTGTACCCTTGTGTGTCTCATTAGTTTTCTTTCTTTCTTTTTTTAAATTTGTTGGGTTTTGATGTTTTGTCTTGTTTTGTTTTTTTGAGATGGAGTCTCACTCTGTCACTCAGTCTGGAATGCTGTGACACGATCCTGGCTCACTGCAACCTCCACCTCCCAGGTTCAATCCTCCTGCCTCAGCCTCCTGAGTAGCTGGGATTACAGGTACCCACCACTGTGCCCAATTAATTTTTGTATTTTTTTAGTAGAGACTGGATTTCACCATGTTGACCAGGCTGGTCTTGAACTCCTGACCTCAAGTGATCCACCTGCCTTGGCCTCACAAAATGCTGGGATTATAGGTGTGAGTCACTGTACCTGGCCTAGTTTTCTTTCTTTCTTTTTTTTTTAAGTGAAATCCACATAACATAAAAGTAATTATTTTAAAGTGCACAATTCAGTGGTATTTAGTACATTTACAATGTTGTACAACCACTAGCTCTATTTAGTTTCAAAATATTTTCATCGCCCTAAAAGAAAATCCATTAAACAGTCACTACTCATTTCCTCCTCCTTATAGCCCTTGGCAAATACCAATTTGCATTCTGTCTTTGTTTCTGTCTCTATATTTAAAGTGGGTTTCTTATAGGCAACAGGTAGTTGGGTCTTGCTTTGCTTGGGTCTCCTTCCCTGTACTGTTGCCTGAAAATCTCAAACCAATAAGCTGGGGCAATCATTTGCATTCCTTTTCTCAAGGATCACTGTCTTTTGTTGCCTGATTTCCAGTGTCTTCAAACAATTACTTCATATGTTTTGTGTGTTTTCCCTTTTATGTTGTTGTTGTTTCAGGTGGGAGGTTAAATACATATCTGTTAGTTTACCTTGAATAGGAGCAGAAATCTGCTGACCTTTAAAAACATAATTTATGTGCTTCAGTTTAGTAGTTAAATTTTCTGCTTAAATTTAATTTTAATTAATTAATTCAATTTTCATTGTAGCTTTTTTTAAGGTACAGTGGCGTTTGATCATGTTTTAACCAAGACATAGATCATTCTGAAATCCTCCCTGGTAGCTTGTATTATATAAAATATGCCCATTTCTTTCAAGTTAACCTCCTTTGCCTGTAACCAACAAATGGCAGCTTCCAGACCCTCTTTTCCCTAGCAGCTGGTGAGAACAGCACGTGTTTATGAACTGCTGAAGGTGTCCCTAGTCATCAGATCAGATGCACTCTGACTGTAGCTGGACTCTCTCCTAAACTGAGATCATCACATCCACTGCCCCCAACTCCAGGTGTCCATAGAACCCTTGGGCTCTATGCAAGCCAGTTAGAGCTCAGGGAGTTTTTGATATTTGTTTTTAAATCCAGCATAATTAACTTTTAGGTGTTTGTAGATTTCTAAAAACAATCTTCATTTACATAAAGATATTTCTAAGTTGAGTTATTTTCTTCTCTCTCTCTCTTTCTTTCTCTCTCTCTCTCTCTCCTCTCTCTCTCTGTCATCAGCCTGTAGTGCTTCTAAATAATCCAGACGCTCTTTGCTGCTCAGCCTAGACTCTCCTAGGGCAGAGGTTTGTCGAAGAACCATTAGCGCTATGGTATGCATGTGCTCAGGCACCTTCTACCATCGTGTCAGAGGCAGAAACCTGAGCAAGTCCCTCCATGCAGGTTGACTAGATGATTACCTTGGCTTTAACACACTACAACCAAGCAGCGTTTAAATGAAAAGCAGGCTTCCTGTCACGCTCAAGCCTCATTCATCATAGAAACCCTCCCTGTGCAGTTATTGCCCCATCTCTTCCTGCCCTTTCTTGGCCAGATTTCTTGAAAAAAACTTGCTTCCTCCATGTCCTCACACCTGGTCCAGTTGCAAGCTGGCTTTTACTCCCTACCCCTAGCCTTTCACAGCATCTCTCCCTGGCTCCTGCAATCACCTTCAGGCCACCTCCTGCTTGCACCAGCTGCATCTGATGCAGCAGACCCCACCTTTGTTTTTTGCTTATTTCTCTGCCACTCTTTCACTCTCTCCATCCTCAACAAACCTTTCAGTGTCTAACTGAAGGCCCAATACACTCCCCTAATTTACAAAGTCTTCTCCTTCTTCACTCCCAATCCTCCATCAGGAGAGGAGTCATCAAAGCCACGGGAGCCACAGGTTCTCCTGAAAGAAGAAAAAGGAGTGGGGACAGAGCCCCCAGAACCATCAACAAAACAGGAGGGAAGAGAAGGAAGTCAGCTGGAAGAAAATGGGGACACTAAGGACATGCCTACTGCTTCTAGGTGTGGCACAGAATACAGAAAATGTAAAATAGGCAAGATTCTTGTCTACAAATTATGATCACATCTGATATTCCATGCAAGCACAGAGCAATATGTCAAACCAGAATGCTGAATAAGATTTCACTGTCTCAACATTGCTAAGAGGAATATGACATTACCATATTGAAACTCTCCTCCACTGTCGGAAAGAACCATGCAGATGTGTTGGTTCCAATTTGCTTACACACGTGTGTGTGGTACAGACAAGCAGCAGAAGACACTACCCTCCTATGGCGGGTTTAATCACCAGAAACTATTAACTACAATTTTGTCCAATTGCCAGTCTCAGCCTAGAAATCTTCTCCCTTCCTGCCAAGACTTTACCCTCCTTCCCATCTCAGCATGAAGCTGCCTTTCCCAGGAAGTCTTCCACCACCTCCTACGTGCCCCTTTTGTGTGACCATTCACACTTCACACTGTGTGATTCAGGTGACTCCTAGACAAGCCTTCTGTCTTCTGTAGGTCTGGAAGCTTCTCGGAGGTAGGGCTGATCCCTCAAGGCATCCAGCAAAGCACCTCCCCAACCACGAGCACTGGATGATTATTTGTGAACTGAGGTTTGTCTGAAGTTCCTGCAGGAGGTTGACGATTATTGCAGAGGGGTGCCATTGACAAGGCTCACCCCAGCCTAAGCCACCCATGAGCCACGAAATGCCACTAGAGATTCCTGGTATGGCACCTTCCTAGGCCCTGCACCAAGCAAATAATTCTGTACTTCAAGTGAAGGAAGGATGGCTGAGGGAGAATACTTCAGGCCCTCCCCATCTCCTTCTGCAGCACTTCCTAGCCCAAGAGCCCTTGAAGAGCATTTGTGACATGGAGCATTATGGGGGTTAGTCTGTCCAGGCTGAGTAATGGTCCAGGCCCTGGTCAGCTCAGGCTGTGTGTGTGTATGTGTGTGTGTGTGTGTGTGTGTGTGTGTGTGTGTGCGCGCGTATGAGAGAGAGAGAGAGAGAGAGAGAGAGAGAGAGAGAGACAGAGAGAGACAGAGAGAGAGAGACAGAGAGACAGAGCTTAGTAATCAGATAATTCCAGTCATTCCAACCATCCAAATCCCTTTCTGATCCATTTCTCCTCCCTCCCAGTTGAGCTCCCTGAAGACCTCACCACCCATGACCCTCTGCTTGGTGACTCTACTCCCTTCCGTCTCCCCCTCCTCATTCCATGGTGACTTGCACCTGACCAACTGCTCCTGTCCAACTTCTCCTGTCACTTCAGCACCATAGATGCACCACACACTCTAGCTCCCAGTCCTCTGTCATGTTGACAACCATCTTCTCCCTCCTCAACAGCCTAACTTCACAAGTAAATGCACCACCTTCAACAGCTTGCTTGGGAGCCTGAAGTTCGGTCATTATAATCCCCCATGGTTCTTGCTCACTATAGAATCCTGGCTCCAACTCCTCCATCCACCGAACGTGGTCTGTAGGGCCAGCATCTCACTTTCTTCCTCATTGGGCTAGCCCCACTTGCTTTCTGATGCCCTTACCTACCTTGCACCCTTTGTCTCTACTGGGGCGAAATGTCAGCACTGGTTAACCAGAATCATCAACCCCATCAGATCTGAAGAGCAGGTGCTGAGGGACAGCAATGTCACAGCCAGGAAGACCCTTCTGAAATGTCAGATGAGCAGCAGCCCTGCCCAGCAGGCTCACCACAATCCTTGGACAAGTTCACACTCTTCCCCTAAACAGTCTACTTGCATGCTCCCCTTTCTCAAATCCTCTCTCCTACCCACCTCAACCTCTGCAGAGACCCACTACTCCTGGGGAAAGGTAGAAGTAAAGTCCCTCACTCCTAGGGGTGGTGCTGGAACCCTCTTGGGCTCAGGATCTTGCACCACAATAAAGCCCAAAGCCATTGACACCCCTCCTAGCCACCCCATGAACTCTAAACCTCAGCGTGGGTTGCCAGCCTGGCCTTTATGTGGAGGAAAGGTGCTTCATGGGAAGTGATGAGAAAGCATCACTCATTTCCCCTACAGTGGGGTTAGTTCTTCCCTTTTCACTCCTCTGCATGGCAGGGCCCCAAAGCAGAGTATGTCTCCCCACCTGCAGGGAGACATATCCTGATACATTTCTCTCCTTTCCCCTCCAAGTCCTTTTGTTTCTTCAGCTCCACCCTTTGCTGTGGGTTTTGGCCGCACCCAGGGTGGAGCTAAGGAGGGTGAGGCAGCAGAATTCTCACACAGCTTGGGACTTTGTGATGATCTGGAATCAACCCTCTCTGAGGCAAGTTCTTTCCTCCCTGGAAGGAACTTTGTAGGTTTTTTTCAGAGACTCCTTAGTCTCTGGGGCTCTCTTTCCAGCTGGTCACTCAAGACAACTTCCTGAGCTTGTATGTGATGAAGTAGCCTCAGAACTTACTCTGCTGTAGGGTTTAGCTCTTCAGGCAGCCCTCTTGGGTGGGATATAAAATGACCCCAGCCAGCTTTCTCAGTGCAGTGGCCCAAACTTGGTCCTTGGGAAACACTCCCACATTCCCTTTGCCCCTCAAGGTGTCATGCAGGTCCCTCCCAGCAACCCTTTCAAAAACCCCTCTCATCACCAGCCTTTCCTCAGCCTTTTAAACCTCTTTCTAGGCCAAAGATAGGAGGCCAGCTAGGGCCACAAAACCAGTCTTTGGCAACCATCTTCGTAAGGGAGTCTTGAGCATGACTTGGGAATCAGCCCCTATCCATCCTTCAGCACCCTTTTAAAATCCTGCAGTGCCTGGTTGCATGCACAATGAAGTTTAGTGCTTCATGGCCTCTGTGCTTCTAAAGCAGGAAGGCAGCAGAAAGCCAGGAAGCACACATCCTAAAGGGGAATGCACACCCAGATAATTTAACATGTCAGCAAAGGTTCGACCCACCCCTCAGGCTCAGAAAGGCTGCCCCATTGCAGGCTGTATGGGATTTTGCACCACAATATAAATGAATATATTTGTATACAAATAACACCCATATGGTGCCCTCTGGCTCATATTAATGTCTAGAAACCTGCATGTGAGAAGAGGTGGTGATGATGACTGTGGTTTGGCTGGCCCGTGCACCCCGCTATCCTGGGGAGAGCTTTCCAGACGGTGAAGCCCCTGCACCCATCAACCAAAGCGCAGTCTGAGAATAGAAACCACTTGTTCTTTCAAGCAGAGAAGGATCTAGGGCAAAGAGCTATTTACCAAGGTATTGCAATGGCTGGTGGGTGTGGCTGGAGGGGTGCCAAAGGAGGAAAATAGAGGAGGGTTAACTAGAGATGAAGTCATTACTGACCTGGCCCCCAAGCCTACACCAGCTACCTCATTGCCCCAGGGGCCAGAGGCTGCTGCTGTGGCCAGCATGGACAGTACTAAACCAAAGCTGCCTCTGTTCTCCACCACTGTCAAGGCCAAGCTGAGACCAGGACCAAAAGTGTGGGATGTGTTGGCCACACACTTCGAGCGCCACAGCACAAAGCAGGCATGGAGGGCGGGTACAGGGCCCAGCAGGACAGAAAAGCTGCTGGAGCAGATTCCTGGGAACAGCATGTCCCTCCTCTTCAGAGGTCTCCTCTTCCTTTCTGAAGCTTTACAGATAGATTACAGAAAATGACCAGCATGCATGGTAAGTCACTGACAAACTCAGAAAAAAGAACTTGGAGGAGACTCTTGGAGGTCACTCAGTCCCCCCTTGGCAATTTCTCTGGAGTTTCACAGATAAGGAATTAATAGCAAAAATAATAATAGTTACTTTTTTAGTACATGTAAAATACTTCTTAGACACTCAGGAAACTCTACCTCATTTATTTCCCAGGGCAATCCCATGAGGTGATGACTCTAATTGCCTTTGTGTTACAGATGAGGAAACTGAGACTCCAAGAGGCCAACTCACTTGCCTCGGGTGCCCTGGCCAGGAGGGGACAGCCTCAGCAGGACAGTCCATGCTAGATGACCCCTGGTCTGGCATGATTTCCATTACGCCAGTGCATTGCATAGCAGACAAGCTCAATCGGAAATGCTCTCCTAGACACAGGCTTAGGGTCTGAAAGGTGGTTACAGGCCATTACAGACCACTTTTCCAGTTGAGAAGAGCCATCGCTTTGAAATACTTGTGGTATTAGATTGAAATGCCAAGGGCAGAGTATGAAGACCAGGTCACAAAAGGAAAAGCTCATTCACCTTGCGCCCTCTTGTGGAGAAGAAGGCAAAGGATACTATCATACTGCCTTAGAAAATGGAAATTCAGTTCATCCTCTTCTTCTAAATACAGTTGCAATACGATATAATGATACGTCTTCATCATAGTATGATTTTGCAAATATTTTTCACAAATGAACCAGGTAGTATTGTATTGTATAATTATTTTTCCTAGTCTGGAAACATCCTTCTGTGTTCTTGCTCCTGAAAAAATCATTATATTGCTTTATTTTTTTTGCTTAGTTTTCTAGGTACTTATCAAAATTAATGCTTAAAATCTCTACTGAAGTTGTATGGTCCTCTCAATATGTTAAACAAGTCTGAATTTTCCAATAATTCTTCTAAAAAATTACTGGAGTTATTCTCAGTGCTACTGCTCAAATTGAGACTACTTTTTCATTTGTTGCACAGCGAACTTCCTGGAATTCCACATTTGCATGTCTTTTGATAAATAAAATCCTAATTTTAATAAGTTGAATTTATCATTTTTTCTTTCCCTTTGAGATTACAGTTTTAGTGTCATATTTCTAAAATCTCTCCCTATCTCAATATCTTGAAGATGTTTTCCTATATTATATTCCCTCATCTTTAATGTTTTGCTTTTTACAATTAGGTTTATAATTAACTTGAAAAGATTTTTTGTATGGTATGAAGTAGAGGTCAATTTTATTTTACATTTTCCATTTAGATAATTGATTCAGCATCATTTATTGAAAAAAAAAAAAAACTTTCTCCCACTATCTGCAAAGACCTTTGTGTCACATGTCAAGCCACCCACGTATGTATGAATTCTTTCCTGGTACCTCTAATTTCTTCCGTTGGTATGTTTATTTATCTTACATTAACACCACACTGTTTTAGTTATTACAACCTTTTAATGAATCAATGAATTTTTTTTTTTTTTTTTTAAGATAACAGGGTCTCACTCTGTTGCCCAAGCTGGAGTGCAATGGCACAAACATGGCTCAACCTCCTGGGCTCAAGCAATCCTCCAGCCTCAACCTCCCACGTAACTGGGATCACAGGTGCACGCCACCGTGTCTGGCTAATTTTTAAAAACTTTTTGTAGAGACAGGGTCTCCTTTTGTTGCCCAGGTCTGTTTAAAACTCCTGGGCTCAAGCAATCCTCTTGCCTCAGCCTCCCAAAGTACTAGGATTGCAGGTGTGAATCAGCACGCCTGGCTCTTTTAATGAATCTTGATAACCAGTAGAGCAAGTCTTATCACCTACATTCTCCTTCAAGAGTGTCTTTGCTCTTCTTAACTCTATATTTCAATGTAAATGTTAGTATTCATTTTTCAATTTCCATAAAAGTGTTTCAATTTTATTGGGATTACATTAAGTCTACAAGTTAATTTGGGAAAATTGCCATTTGTACGATATTAGGTTACAATAGGTTACAATTAAGTTATAATCAGTCCATGAATACGGAATTCATTCCATTTATTTAGGTCTTCTTTAATGTGTTTCAGTAAAATTTTTTTTACTGGTTTCTCAATAATTTTCTCCATAAATATTGTTTTATAGGCTCTGTTGAGTTTTTTAAATTGTGTTAAAATATACATGACATAAAATTTACCATCTTAACCATTTTTAAGTGCACAATTTAGTAGTATCAACTACATTCACATTGTGCAAACAATCTCCAGTACTCTTGCAATTCTGCAAAACCGAAACCTTATACCTATTAAACAACTGCCCATTGCCACCTCCCCCTCCACCCAGTCCCTGGCAATCACCATTCTACTTTCTGTCTCTATGAATTTGACTACTCTAGGTACCTCATACAAGAAGAATAATTCAGTGTTTGTATTTTTTGTGATTGGCTTTTTTTCACTTGGCATCATGTCCTCAGGGTCACCCATGGTGTACCATGTGTCAGAATTTCCTTCCTTTTGAAGGCTGAATAATAGTCCATTATACTAAATACCACATGTTGTTTATCCACTCACCCATTGATGGACATGTGGGTTGCTTCCTCCTTTTGGCTATTGTGAATAATGCTGCTACTAACATGGGTGTCCAGATATTTCTTCAAGATCCTGCTGTCAATTCTTTTGGGTATATACCCAGAAGTGGAATTGCTGGATCACATGGTAATTTTATTTTTAGTTTTTTGAGGAACCACTGTTTTCCATAGCAGTTGCACCATCTTACTTTTCTATCAATAATGCACAAGAGTTCCAGTTTCTCCACATCTTTGCCAACACTTGTTATTTTCTGGTTGTTTGGTTTGTTTTTTTGCTAGTAGCTATCCTAATGCACGTGAGGTGATATCTTGTGGTTTCAATTTATATTTTCCTAACTAATGGTGTTTAGCATTTTTTCAGGTGTTTGTTAGGCCATTTGTATATCTTCCTTGGAGAAATATCTACTCAAGGCCTTTGCCCATATTTTAATTCTTTTTTTGTTGTTGTTGCATTGTAGTTCTTTATATATTCTGGATATTAAACCCTGTCTGAAATGATTTGCTAATATTTTCTCACATTCTATAGGTTGCCTTCTTATTCTGTTGATTGTGTCCTTTGATGCACAGGAGTTTTAAAGTTTGATGTAGTCCAGTTTATCTATTTTGGCTTTGTTGCCTGTGCTTTTGGTTTCATATTAAATAAATCATTGCCAAATCCAATGTCATGAAGATTTCCCCCTATGTTTTCTTCTGAGAGTTTTACAGCTTTAGCTATTGCATTTAGGTCTTTAATTCATTTTGAGTTAATTTTTGTATGATGTGTAAGGGTCTGACTTTATTCTTTTGCATATGGATATCCAACCTTCCCAGCACTATTTGTTGAAAAGACTGTTTCCCCACTGGATGGTCTCAGCATCGTTGTCAAAAAGCATTTGACTGTGTGTGGGATAGTTATTTCTGAGCTCTCTATTCTATTCCTTTAGTCTGTAGGTCTGTCTTTACACCAATACCATACTGTTTTGATTACTGTATTTTTGGAATAAGTTTTGAATTTAGGAAGTATGAGACCTCCAAATTTGTTCTGTTTCAAGATTGTTCTGGTTATTTGGGAGCCCTTCAGATTCCCTCAATTATATTTCACAACTTTTTGCTTAAAAGTCATGCCTATCTTTTGTCATATGCTTTAGGTGTTTAATTTCTAATGACTTTAAAGGATTTTTTTTTTTTTACTTTCCAACTTTTGCTGAAATGTAAAATGCAGTTGCTTGTTGTATATTGAACTTGTTAATGCTCTTAATTTATCTATAGGTTATCTACAAATATTACCATGTCTTATTAAAAAAATCCTCCTTTCTTTTTTTTTTTTTCCTTTTCCTTTTTTTTTTTTTTTTTTTTTTTTTTTTTTTTTTTTTTTTTTGAGACGGAGTTTTGCTCTAGTTGCCCAGGCTGGAGTTCAGTGGCGTGATCTCAGCTCACTGCAACCTTTGCCTCCTAGATTCAAGCAATTCTCATACCTCAGCCTCTTGAGTAGCTGGGACTACAGGCACCCGCCACCACACATGGCTAATTTTTTGTATTTTTAGTAGAGACTGGGTTTCACCATGTTGGCCAGGCTGGTCTTGAACTCCTGATCTCAGGTGATCCGCCTGCCTCCCAAAGTGCTGGGATTACAGGCATGAGCCTCCACATCCAGCCAAAAATCCTCCTTTCTAATCCTTAGCTTTTAACTTTTTTCCTTGCTTTTTTTTCTCTGCCAGGATCTCTAGGACAGTGTTGAGTAGAGGTAGTAACTGTGGAATCCTGTCTTGTTTCTCAGATCCTTGTCTTGTTTCCTGTGTCTAGAAGAAAGCTTGATCATCTCATTATTAAAGGTAATGTCTGCTGTGGGTCTTTTGTGAATACTCTTTATTGTATTAAGGATTTTTCCTTCTATTTCTAGTTCACTAAGAGGTTGGTTTTTTCTTTTCAACATAGATAGAGATTTGATTTTATTAAACAACTTTTCTGTATCTTAAATCATATCATTTTTCTTCTTTGTTTTGCTAATATAGTGGATTGCATTTAATAATTTTCCAATAGTATTAAGTAAACCTTGCATTCTGGGAATGAACCCATTTCATCATGTTGTATGTATTGCTGAGGGGTTTTGCTAATATTTTATTTAGATTTTTGTAACTGTATTCATTAGTGAAATTACCTTGCCATTTTTTCTTTCTTCTTTTTTTTTTTTTGTAATGTTTTATTAGCTTTTAGCATTTCAGGGTTATCCTGGCCTTATAAAATAAGAATGAGAATATTTTCTATTTTCTAACCTCTGTAAGAATTTTAAGATTGGCACTATTTCCTCTTTAAATGTTTGGGAAGATTTCATTAGTGAAACTAGGCTTGTAGTTTTTGCGGGGTGGGGGGATGATTTAAAATTATAGATTGAATTTCCTCAGCAGTATTGGGCTATTAATGTTTCCTGTTTCTACTTCTATCAGTAAATTGGAAAATTGTGTTTTCAAGGAATTTCAAATGAATATTTCTGAATTTCAAATTGTTATTCTTTTAATCTCTGCCAATCTGTAACAATGTCCCCACTCTCATTTCTAATGTCAGTTATTTGTAGGGCTATCATACATCTTTATTTGCCTGAAATGGACCTGATGTGTATGGGACAGTCCCAGTTTATATCTATTTTCCTGGCATCTTACTCAGTTTAGCATTTTTCCCTAGAGAAACAAAATTTAACTATCATCAATAGTTGAATTTAAATAAGCCATAATGGTTTTGGTCGATCTTCACTTTGGAATCCATTCAGGCTTCAGCCATGATGTGGCCCAGTTGTGTATAAGACACATGTGCACTGAGCAGCTTCCATCATGACTTATGGCTGCAGAGCTAGTGACAGATACAATGCTTTCAGGGCCTCTCTCAGCTAGAGGGCTGCCTTGCCTAAGGCCCTGTTCTTCCTCCAGTGGTCCATATTCAACAACTGGTGGGGGGTAAAGATCTGGACATTGTGGCACAAACAGGACAACTCTGACAAGTCATTTTAATAGCAGAGTTCCCCGTGGGGTTGATTAAGGCTATCATTGGGTTGTATCATAGCCCAGCTGGCCCTTTACTCTCTCACTTTTCCTTCCTTTTCCTCCCGTACACATTGATCCCAAAGACATTCCTCAGACAGACTGCTCGGTCAGCTTCATCTCAGAACCTGTTTCCAAAAGAACCCAACCCAACTCAACCCAATTATAAATTGATCATAGCTGTAGAAGCTTTGCAGCTCCTTCAAAGCTTCTTCCAGCTTGAAAACAAGGATTGCAGGCAATTTTATATAGGTGTTAAATGTGATCATATTGAGAAAAATACACTTGTCAAAAAAATTCAGTGACTGCTTTGCTATTCATGCTCTTTTAATTTTTTTAGAAACAATTTTGAGAGTAGTTTTGAACAAAAGTATTTTATAGGTTCACTAGTATAATAAAATTAATTTGTTAATTAATAAATAAATGTTTCAAAAAAGTATACAATTTAATTACATTCAGTGGCCTTTCTCAGTGTAAACATGCCCTGGTGTAGACATAAATTATAGTCACTCTTATTAATTGTGTCTTCTCTTTTTTTCTTGAAGGATCTCAGCAGTGGTTTATTGACTGGATGTCTTTGAAAGAACTATGGCTTTGTTGATCATTTTTATTGTATGACAGTTTTCTATTTTTTTATTGTTTTTATTTTATTTCTAATATGTTCTTTCTTCTACTGTATTTTGCATATTTTATTGTTCTTTTCTAAGCTTTTGAAATGAATGCTTTCTTTATTGATTTTCACCTTTTAAGCACTAAAGATTACAAATTTTCTTTTCAGTACTACCTTAGCTACATCTTACATTTTAATATGTAGTATTTTACTATCATTTAATTAACTTATTTTAATTGGGATTTAATTGTTATTAATTTTAGTATTTTTGGTTAATTTATATTTAAATTATTTTAAATTGACAAATAAAAATTGGGTATATTCGTCATGTACCACATGATGTTTTGAAACATGTGTACATTGTAGAATGGCTAAATCAAGCTAATTAACATACTCATTACCTCACATACTTATCATTGTGGTGAGAACATTTAAAATCTACTATTGGTGATTCAAGATATCACCATTTAATTTAAAATGTTTTATAATATTCATTGTAAATTCTTTTTGGACACAAGGATTATTTAGAAATATATTTTATAATCTCCAAACATAAGAATATTTTTAAAGTTATCTTTTTATAATTAATTTCTAGCTTAATTGCATTGTGGTAAGCAAATATATTCTGTATAATTTTAATCCTGTGAAAATTGTGTATGATTTTCAACCCTGTGAGATTTGTTGAGACTTACTTTAGAGCCCAGCATATGGTCAATTTTGGTGAAGATTCCATGCGTCCTTGAAAAGAAAATGTATTCATCAGTTGTTGGGTGCAGTCTTCTGTATATTCTGTATATATTAAATATATATTCTATATTCTATATAGAAATCCACTTTGTTAATTGAATTGTTCACATCTTCTAAATTTTTGCTGATTTTTTGTCTGATCAATTCTGTTTCCAAGAGAAATATAGGATATTGGTTGCAAGACTTCTGTATACGCTAAATAACAGTGACTTAAACAAGACAGAGAGTTTTTTCCCCCTTGGTGTGAAAGTCTCAGTAGGTGGGTGAACCAGGAGTGTATGTGTCTCTGCATCTTACTGTTATTCAGGGATCCAGGTTATTCTGTCTGTGGCTTCAGCCAACCCCTATAGCGTTGTTCACATCTACCAGATAGAAATAGGCCAATCATTTGCATGACCATGTTCTACTTTATAGAAATAAAACGTAAGCTGAGAGCAAGGAGCTTTCTTTTCAGGACAAGAGTGGGAAGTAACTTACACACATGGTCACACCTTGCTGCCTGGGAGGCTGGGAGATGTTTTGCCCTTGAATGGTTGTATTCATTTCCTACTGCTGCTGTTACAAATTACCACAAATGTAGTGACTTAAAACAACATGAATTTATTGTTTTACAGTTCTGGAAGTTAGAAGTGTAAAATGGTCTAACTTGGCTAAAACAAAGGTGTTGTCAGGGCTGTGCCAACAGCCTTGGAGCCTTCTAGAGGCTGCATGAGAGAATCTGTTTCCTTGTCTTTTCCAGCTTCTAGAGATGGCCTACATTCCATGGCTCACGGCCCCTTCTTCCACCTTCAAGTCCAGCAATGTAGCACATTCAAGTTTCCCTGACTCCAACATCCTCTTCTGCCTCCCTCTTCCATTTAAAGACCCTTGTGATTACACTGGATCCACCAGGATTATCCAAGATAATTCCTTATTTCAAAGTTAGTTGATTAGCAACCTTAATTCCATCTGCAATCTTAATTCCCCCATGCCAGGCAACATAACATAGTCACAGGTTTCAGGGATTATAACATGGCCATCTTTGGGGAACATTAGTCTGCCTACCACACCTGCATTCTCAATGTGCTTGCATTTCATTTTTTGCTTTATAATCTCATGATTTCCAAACTGTGCAGCTTCAAGCATCACTTTCTTACACAACTGCATTGAAGTCAGGTAGAAAATGGCAAAGGGGAAAGGGCTTTCCTTTTATCAATAGCAAAGTCTTTCCCAAATGCTTTCCAGGTCATTTTTCCTTTATTCTCATTGCTAATAACTGGATCTCCTGGCCATTCATCCTAGCAACAAATGAGGCTGGAAATGTAAGTAGGTAACGAAAAGAGAAGGAGTTGGATTACCACGACTGGTTTCAAAAAGAGAGAACTGCTGTTGGGCAGGCAACCAATGGTGCCTGCTCAGAAAGCCACCAGCTCCTAAGCTTTAGTCACCTGCCTTCCCATTTTCTAGTTTTCTCATTCTACTAGTTGATCACACTTTAATTCATGCTAGCCTGCATTTTCCCTACTAACTATTGTTTATGCTATGAACTTTGTATTTGAGATCCTTCAGATGTCAGCTTTGGATTTTCTTTTTTTTTTGTTTTTTTTTTTTTTTTTTTTTTTTTTTTTTTGAGAAGGAGTCTCGCTCTGTCACCCAGGCTGGAGTGCAGTGGCCAGATCTCAGCCTCACTGCAAACTCACCTCCCAGGTTTACGCCATTCTCCTGCCTCCAGTCCACAAAAGTAGCTGGGACTACAGGCGCCCGCCACCTCGCCTGGCTAGTTTTTTGTATTTTTTTAGTAGAGACGGGGTTTCACCGTGTTAGCCAGGATGGTCTCGATCCTCCTTGACCTCGTGATCCGCCGGCCTCGGCTTCCCCCCCCCCCCCCAAAGTGCTGGGATTACAGGCTGAGCCAACCGGCCCGGCCTAGCTTTGGATTTTCAAAGATGAATTTTATAACTCAAGAAAAGAAAGGAAAAGGAATGAGGAAATTTCTCAAAAAGCCCACTTATTTAAAAAAAATTAATGTTCTACTGGAATTTTAAAATACTGTTTTAAAGACTACTGTTCCCACTATGTGGTTACAAAAAACTATTTGGAAAACTCTTAAGTTTTCTGTCCCTTGAAACAATATCCACTTCAGGCTCATGACTTGAGTGATAGAAAGGCTATGAGGTGAGAAGGATATTTACTGAGAACAGCATCATCAGAAGTTCCTGTTTCAGAGTCTTATCCTATCACAAAAGTCTATATTTAATGCCTCCTTTCAGCTCCTCTGATTTAATCCTCAACTGATTGCAGTTTTCACGTTCACTCAAAGCCTTCCCTGTAAACAGTTCTAGGAAAGGGGACCAAGGATCTTCGTACTGTCTGATTCGATGAGGATTTTCATGGCCCTGGGCAGGGAGGCACTGGAAGAAGCCCCTGTGGTAGACTCCTAGGACCTAACTCATGCAGGAGCAGCCTCTGCTCCTGAAGCCACTGAGGAGCGAGCCTCCAGCCTCCAAGATGCTCTGAAGCACGAAAGGAATGAATCCTAAAGAGGAGCTCAGCCCTAGCTCAATGGTTAACAGGCACTTCCTGTCTGCAGAGAGGATTCAGTGGGATGGTGTGTATGAGGCACTTGTCACAGTAGCATCAAGTGCCTATGAAATGTGAGCTATTTTGTTGCTAGGATTAGTAAATTGATTTCTGAAATAGGAAAAAGAGAATCTAGTACTTATGCTCCTTGACTATCTTGTGTGGGAAAAAATTTGGAAATTTATAAAATCTGTATTCCTCTCCAGCCTTCATTATCTCAGAGGAAAAAGTGTCTCTACATCACTATAGAAAGGTGATCACTGTCGCTATAAGGCAGTTCCCTCAGCAGGGAAAATATCTTTTGTTAACTGTAATTGGAGCCACATTTTAATACTGTTAGACGTTCAGTCTCCTTATTCTGAGTTCCTCTTAGTGCTCTACAAAACAAAGCATTATTTTAAAATAAATGTGACTATGCGCATGACAGTGTTACAGCAGCCTTGCAAATTACTTGGGAAATTTCATTATGTTTCCATTTATAAAATTATCTTATTAAGTATTGCCCTCCTTTAGGAGACATCTATGACCGAAGGAAGGTTTGCAATTTGCCATTCCTGGATGATTTCTGAGGAGGGAAACTCACAGTAATAACTGTTTTGCTGTTTCACTCCACAGCCATGATGACTGTTGAATTTTAAAAAGGTACTGTACTGGGTTGCAAATGAAAGAGAAACAAGTATATATAAAGGAGGAAGAGAATACTATCCATAGAGAGCAGGAATTCCAGCCTGGAGTGAAGTAACTGCCATGAACCACGTGTCTTTCCAAAACATGCCAGGAAATTTTGCTATTCATATTCACCTGGACCTCGTAAGTCTCTTTCTGGACCCTTCAAGGACCCTGCCAACAGTGACTGAAACCAGAAATGTACCTGAAAGGGCAGCTTCTTGTAGAACTGTAACAGTTCCTGGCCTTTCTGTCTAGGGAGCTTCAGCCCACCTCCAGGAACAGAGACCACAGATTGAAGAAGCTAAAATTCTGCTGGAGATCTATTTTTCCAAGAGTGGTTCAAGAATCATCAGGGCACTCCAGTAACAGCTCATCGTGGCTTATTTTATTTTATTTTATTTTATTTTATTTTATTTTATGATGGAGTCTTGCTCTGTTGCCCAGGCTGGAGTACAGTCGCACAATTTTGGCTCACTGCAACCTCTGCCTCCCGGGTTCAAGCGATTTTCCTGCCTCAGCCTCCCGAGTAGCTGGAATTACAGGCACATGCCACCACACCCAGTTAATTTTTGGATTTTTAGTAGAGACGGGGTTTCGCCATGTTGGCCAGGCTGGTCTCGAACTCCTGACCTCAGGTGATCCACCCGTCTTGCCCCCCTGCAAAGTGCTGGGATTACAAGCAGGAGCCACCGCGGCCAGGCCCGGCTAGTTTTTGTAATTTTGGTAGAGTCGGGGTTTCACCATGTTGGCCAGGCTGGTCTCAAACTCCTGGCCTCAAGTGATCCAACCACCTCAGCCTCCCAAAGTGCTGGGATTACAGGCATGAGCCACTGTGCCCAGCACCTCATGGTGGCTTTAAAATGCAATTTATCTAATGACTAATAATGTTGACCAAATTTCATGTGTTTATTTACCATTTTTTAAAAATAGATTGTCTTACTGATTTGTAAGAGTTTTACATATTCTGAAGACAGATCCCTCATCAGATATACGTTTTGCAAATATTTTCTGTGTCTTCCTTAATGGTGTCTTTTGAAGAGCAAAACGTTTTAATTTTTGATGTAGTTCAATTTGTCTATTTTTTTCCTTTGGTTCTTACTTGGTGCGCCTTATCTAAGAAACCACTAACTAACCCAATATCACAAAGATTCTTTTTCTAGATTTTCTCCTAGGGGTTTAAATTTTAGCTCTTATATTTTTAGGCTAGTTATCCATTTCAAGATAATGTTATATATGATATAAGGTAAGGGTCTACGTCATTTTTTAGTATATTTTCCTATTACAGAACATTCCAACTTTCCTTTCACAGAACTAACAAGGTAAGGCGGACAGATACTACACACAGTTAGGAGTCAGAGGAAACCTTCCTTGAAGTCGGGGTGAATTATAATGCTTTGGTGCAAAATTATAGGCCACTTTTGAATCACCTAGGTTGTTCCGGAAATCTCAGTGCTTTTGTATTATTTGAGATGGTCCTGGATAGGTAGACTTCCTGCTGCTTTGTAAGTGGCAAATAAATATCTTCTCTGGAGGAAAGTACCATCATCCTAATCTCAAATTATTTCTACAAGTAACTTCAGTTATAGTCAAAAGTCACAAAACATGTAAGAAAACTAGAATCCTTGAGAAACAAACAGCAAATGCAACAATTTCAGATGCTAAAAATATCAGATACAGACTGCAAAACAATTATATATACTATGGTTTTTAAGAATGACAGTTCAACAAAAGAAAATTAATAAATATAATTACATCATATCTATAGAATAAAAAGCAAAACCCACATGACCATCTCAATAGACACACAAAAAAATTGACCAAAATTCAATATCCTTTCATGAGAAAACAAACCTAGAAATTGAAGGGAACCTCCTTAACCTAATACAGAGCATTTATGAAAACCCATAGCCGGCCAGGCGCGGTGGCTCACACTTTTCATCCCAGCACTTTGGGAGTCCAAGATGGGTGGATGGCTTGAAATCAGGAGTTTGAGACCAGCCTGGGCAACATGGTGAAACCCCGTCTCTATAAAAAACACAAAAGCTAGCCAGCCATGGTTGTGTTCGCCTTTAGGCTCAGCTACTCAGGAAGCTGAGGTGGGAGGATCACCTGAGCCTGAGGAGGTCAAGGCTGCAATGAGCCATGATTGGGCCACTGCACTGCAGCCTGGGCGACCGAGTGCGAACCTGACTCAAAACAACAACAACAAAACCCTCACAGCTAACATCACACTGAATGTTAAAAAATGGAAAATTTTCCCCCCAAAATCAGGAATAAGACAAAGATGTTCATTTCTACCACTCCTGTTCAATAGTGCACTGCAGGTTCCAGCCAGGGAAATTGGGCAAGAACATGAAATTAAAAGTACCCTGATTGGAAAGGAAGAAGTAAAGCTATTTTTACTTTCAGATGATATGAATAGTACAAAGAACATTCTACCAGCCTGAGCAAAAAAGCAAAACTCGTCACTACACAAAAATTAAAAAATTAGCCAGGCATCATGGCACATGCCTATAGTACCCCCTACTGAGGAGACTGAGGTGGGAGGACTGTTTGAGGCTGGGAAGTCAAGGCTGCAGTGAGCTGTGACTGTGTCACTGCACTTCAGCCTGGGCAACAGAGCAAGATCCTGTTCCTAAAAATAAGAAAAGAAAAATTCTAAAGAAGCTACCACCTGCCTTGGCCTCCCAAAGTGCTGGGACTACAGGTGTGAGATACCGCGAGGCAGATGGATCACCTGAGGTCAGGAGTTTGAGACCAGCCTGGCCAACACTATGAAACCCTGTCTCTACTAAAAATACAAAAATTTAGCTGGACATGCCTGAAATCCTGGCTACTCAGGAGACTGAAGCAGGAGAATCACTTGAACCCGGGAGGTGGAGGTTGCAGCGAGCCAAGATTGCGCCATTGTACTCCAGCCTGGGAGACAAGAGTGAAACTCCGTCTCAAAAAAAAAAAAAAAAAAAAGAAACCACCAAAATAACTATTAGAACTAATAAATAATAAACAATTTCAGCAATGTTGCTGAACCCTTGTAATTGATACGAGATCAATATACAAAAATCAACTGTATCTCTATACAGCAGCAATGAGTAATCCAAAAATAACATTAGGCATTCCATTTACAATAGCCTCAAAAGTAATGAAATACTTAGGAATAAATTTAACAAAATAAGTCTGAAGCTTGTATACTGAAAACTACAAAACACTGTTGACAGAAATTAAAGAGACTTTAAAAAACGGAAAGGCATTCTATATTCATGGATTGGAAAATAGTGACATGAAGGTGGCAATACTCCCCCAACTGATCTACAGATTCAGCACAATGCCTATTAAAATCACTGCTGCTTATTTTAGAAAACCTGACAAGCTGATTCTAAAATTCATGTGGAAATGCCAGGGACCCAGAATAACCAAAACAATCTTGGAAAAGAATGAAGCTGGAGAATTTACACTTCTTGATTTCAAAACTTACCACAAATCTGCAGTAATCAAAACTGTGGTACTGGCATAAGGACAGATACATTGATCAACAGAATGACATTGAAAGTCCAGGAAAAACTCATATGTTTATGGTCAACTGATTTTTGACAAAGGTGCCAAAATAACACAATGGGACAGATTGGGTTTTTCAACAAATGGTTCTGGGACTACTGGATTTCCACAGGAAAAAGGATGAAGTTGCATCCTTACCACACATACCACATACGAAAATTAACTCAAAATGGATCTAAGACCTAAATGCAAGAGCTAAGGGTATAAAGTTCTCAGAAAAAAATAGCAATAAATCTTTATGACCTTGGATTGGGCAGTGGTTTCTTAAATAGGACACCAAAACAAAAACAACTAAAGAAACAACTAAAGAAAAAAAAATTAAACTTCATCAAAATTAAAAACTTCTATGTTTCAAAGTAACTATCAAAAAAGTGAAAAGACAACCCACTAAGAAGAAAATATTTATAAATTATATATCTGATAACAGACTAGTATCCAGAGTACACAAAGCACTCTCATAACTGAACAATGTAAAGACAAATAGCTCAATTTTAAAATGGACAAAGGGCCGGGTGCGGTGGCTCAAGCCTGTAATCCCAGCACTTTGGGAGGCCGAGACGGGCGGATCACGAGGTCAGGAGATCGAGACCATCCTGGCGAACACGGTGAAACCCCGTCTCCACTAAAAAATACAAAAGACTAGCCGGGCGACGTGGCGGGCACCTGTAGTCCCAGCTACCTGGGAGGCTGAGGCAGGAGAATGGCGTAAACCCGGGAGGCGGAGCTTGCAGTGAGCTGAGATCCAGCCACTGCACTCCAGCCTGGGCGACAGAGCGAGACTCCGTCTCAAAAAAATAAAAAATAAAAAATAAAATGGACAAAGAATTTGAATAGACATTCCCCAAAGAAATAATATAAATGGATGATAAGCACTTTAAGATACGCCCAACATCATTAATCGTTAGGGAAATGCAAGTCAAAACCACAATGAAATACCACCTTAAAACCACTAGGATGGCTATAACAATAATTTTAAAATAGAAAATAAATGTTGGCAAGCATGTGGACAAGTTGGAACCCTCATACATTGGTGGTGGAAATATGAAATTGCACAGCCACTATGGAGCATAGCTTAGCAGTTCCTCAAAAGGTTAAACAGAAAGTTGCCATATGATTCAACAATTCCACTCCTAAGTATATATGCAAAAGTATTGGAAACATTTGTTCACACAAAACTTATATCCCAATGTCCATAGCAGCATGATTTAGAATGCCCCCAAAGTGGAAACAACCCAAATGTCCATTAACTGATGAATAGACGAAATGTGATGTAGCCATATGATGGAATATTATTTGACAGTAAAAAGAAATGAAGTACTGATCCATGCTACATGATGAACCTTGAAAACATTATGGTAAGGGAAAGAAGCCAAACCCAACAGGACACATGTATGATTCCTTTTATGTGAAATATCTGGCACAGGCAAATCCACAGAGATATACAATGGTTTAGTGGTAGTCAAGAGCTAGGAGGAGGAGGCACTGGGGAGTGACTGATAATGGAACTTATTTGGGGTGTGATTAAAATATGCTGTAATTAGATAGTGATGAAGTTATACAACTTTGTGACTATACTAAAAACCGTTGAATCATATACTTCAAAAGGGTGAATTTTTGTGGCATGTATATGTTTCCTATTGCTGCTGTAACAAAATATCACAACCTGGCTGGTTTAAAACAAGACAAATATATTACATTCCAGTTCTGGAGGTCAGAAGTCTGTCATGGTCTCATTTTGCTAAAAGCAAAGTGTCAGCAGTGTTGCATTCCTTTCTGGAGCTTACTAGGGAAATGTTTCCTTGGCTTTTCCAGCTTCTAGAAGCTGCCTGCATTCCTGGCTCATGGCCCCGTCCTCCATCTTCCAAGGAAGCAATAGCAGATTGAGTCCTTCTCACATCAATCTGACCATTCTTCTGCCTTTCTTTCACTTATGTGGACCCTTTTGATTACACTGGGCCCAACCAGACAACCCAGAATAATCTATTTCAAGGTCAGCTACTTGGCAACCTTAATTTCACCTGTAACCTTAATCTGCTTTTGCCATGTAGTACAACACGTTCACAGCTTCCAGGGATTGGGATGTGTGTTTCTTTGGAGTACCATTTTTCTGCTTACTACAGTATGTAAATTATATCTCAACAAAAACATTTGTATGAGAAAAAAAGTAAAGCAATCTTCAAGTTAAGAAATAGGAAATTATATTAAAAACTAGAAACGGGTGTAGGCAGGGTGTGGTGGCTCACACCTATAATCCAAGCACTTTGGGAGGCCGAGGTGAGCAGATCACCTGAGGTCAGGAGTTCGAGACCAGCATGACCAACATGGTGAAACCCCATCTCTACTAAAAAATACAAAAATTAGCTGGGCATGGTGGTGCAGGACTGTAATCCCAGATACTCAGAAGGCTGAGGCAGGAGAATCACTTGAACCTGGGAGGCGGAGGTTGCAGTGAGCAGAGAGCCACTGCATGCCAGCCTAGGCAACAGAGCGAGACTCCGTCTCAAAAAAAAAAAAAAAAAAAAAAAAAAAAAAAAAAAAAACTAGAAATGGGTAAAATGGAAATTCTATAGTAACACAAAAGTTAGTTTTTTAGTTTTCTTTTTTCCTAGGCAAAAGTCTTGTCACATGTAAGGTGTCCATTTTCCAGTAATACAGTATGTTAGTGAATACATAATATGACTTATGCAGTCTGTTATTACATAAAATGGGAATGAAAGTAATAGTTGCACTTTGCAATCGGATGAGCTCACTTATAATAGATTACAGGTGGCTGAAATTTTTTTTGCCATTTCTCTCTTTAGGGGGTGAAGTCTAATTCTTCTCCCCTTGAATCTGGGCTGACTTTAGTTACTTCTTTGAGGAATAGAATACAGCAAAAGTGTGATATTCTGGGTTGCCTGAGGCTAGGTCATAGGAAGCCTTGAAACTTCTCCCTGGGTCTCTTGGAATGTAGACTCTAGGGGAAGCCAGCTGCCATGTAAGAAGTCTGACGATCCTCACATTGTCATACTTTGAGGAAGCCCGACCTGGCCACATAGAAACGCAGCATGGAGAGACATCTGGATAGCCTCCAGCTATGCAGACACATCATGTCCAAAATACAATCACATGCACCACCAGACATGTGAGTTGATAGGTCTTCGGATGATTTCAGCTTCAGGATCATCTGACTGCAGCTACTACCCATTTCCCTATTCCCCCTTCCCCAGCCCCTGGTAGCCTCCATTCTACTTTTTGGCTCTATAAATTTAACTAATCCTGGTAACTCATATAAGTGAAATCATATAGTATTTTTTTGTAACTATCTTATTTCTCTTCGCATAATGTCCTCAAGATTCATCCATGTTGTAGCACATGTCAAAATTTCCTTCCTTTTTAAGACTGAATAATATACCATTAAAATGCATACCACATTTTGTTTATCCATGTATCTACTGATGGACACTTGTGTTGCTTTCGCCTTTTGGCTACTGTGAATAATGCTGTTATGATTATGGGTGTACAAATATCTTTTTCAGTCCCTGCTTTCAATTAATTTGGGTATATACCCAGAAGTGGAATTGCTGGATCATATAATTCTATTTTAATTTTTTGAATAACTACAGTATAGTATTTTAACTCTGCTTTCTTAATTATTTCCAAATAATGAAAAAAAGTCATATTACAAATGTAGAATGTAATTTTAAGATATGTTAATTCAAAATAAAATATTTTACGTAAATCATTTTTACATATCAAGCAAAATTGACAAATTATCTTTTAGTCCCAAGTGGTTTTGAGGAATTAGATATTGATGTCAAAGATGCTCTTTAGTCAAATTAGGTTGAAAAACACTGTATTAGCTGAAACACTAACTTCGGAGCGAGATGGAGATTGATCAGTGCAGCACGTGGGTAAGGACAGTTATTTAATTAAGAAGTATTCATTGAGTAGTGACTCACTGTATGTGTTTTTGATGGACAGTGCAAAAAAGGAATGAGATATCATCCTAAAAGAGCTTAGGGTCTAGTGGACTGGGGCAGGTGGGGCAGGGGATGGAGAGCAGTATAATACATCCAATAATTAAAGGATAATTATGTTCAGAATAGATAATTAGGTACTAAATCTATGATACTATCAAATCCTTCAAGGACACAGAGAAAGAAATCACTGCAGGGTAGGGCAACTGGAAGAAACTTCATGATGAAATAAACTGTGTGTCAAATTTGAGAGGACAGGAGGAGTCATTTAAGGTACATACATGGGGAACTTCAAGTTTGTGGGAAAATAAAATTAAGAGATAAAAATTGAAAAATTAAAACTTTATTTCTCAACGTAAGCTCCACCAAGATCAAGACACTTTTGTAAGTGATAAGACCATCCCTAAAGAACTGAGGGTCCTGGATATTTAACCATGTCAATGCAGTCTTTTTTACACTATTAACTGAAGAAAAAAAAATGGATGCCCTTCACAGATATTTTTAGATTAGAAAATAAAAAGTCAGAATGAGCCCAATCAGGACTGGAAGATGGATGAAGTCTAATGATTTCCCATTGAAACCTTTGCAAAACTGTCCTTGTTTAATGAGAGGAATGAGTAACAACATTGTCATTGTGAAGAAGAACTCTGGTGCAAAGATTTCTGGGTGTTTTTCTGCTAAAGTTTTGGCTAACTGTCTCAAACCACCCTCATAATAAGCAGTGTTATCATTCTTTGACCCTTCAGAAAGTCAACAAGCAAAATTCCTTGAGCATTCCAGAAAACTGTTGTCACAACCTTTGCTCTTAACCAGTCCACTTTTGCTTTGACTGGACCACTTCCACGTCTTGGTAGCCATTGCTTTGATGGTACTTTGTCTTCAGAATCATACTAGTAAAGCCATGTTTCATCTCCTGTTACAATTCTTCAAGGAAATGCTACTGGATCTATATCTTATTTGTTTAAAATTTCCACTGAAAGCTCTGCTCTTGTCTGCAGTGGATCTGGGCGCAATGGTTTTGGCACTCATAGAGTGGAAAGTTTGCTCAACTTTATTTTTTTCGTCAGAATTGTGTAAGCTGAGCCACTTGAGACATCTATGGTGTTGGCTATTGTTTGTACTGTTAATTGTCAGTCCTTTTCAACTAGGGCATAAACAAGATTATTTTTTCCCTTGCAAATTGATGTGGATGGTCTGCCACTGCAGGCTTCATCTTCAATATCATCTTGTCCTTCTTAAAGTGATTGATCCATTTGTGAACTTCTGATTTATTTGGGGACATTGTCCTCACAAACTTTTTGTAAAGCGTCAATGATTTCACCGTTCTTTCATGCAAGCATCACCATAAATTCAATGTTTGTTCTTGCTTCTATTTTAGCAGAATTCATGTTGCTCCAACAGAAGATCTTTTCAAATTGATATCTTATCCTTCTTAGTGCCTCAAACTAGGTTCTATTCAGATGTGTCATATCAAGTTAGTATGAATTTATTTGCAAAAAATTTGAAATCCACACATAGTTTTTCATAATACACATTTTCCATGAACTTTTTGAAGGTTCCTTCATGGAATAGCTTGAGCAAAAGCAAAGATTCAAATGAGAATAGGACTCTGACTACTCAACTTACATGTGCAACCTTCTTAACATCTTTGAGCACGTCTGTACATCAACAAAGCAACTCTAATTTTCTTCTGTAATAAAATACAACAATCTATTTTAAAGGCAAATTTCTCACCATTTCCTCAAAATGTAAAGATGCACAGTCCTGGCAGTCATTGTATTCATCACTGGTTATATTAATTACTCCTTGAATTCAGTCATAGTCCCACTAAATATTCTGTAACCAAAAGAATACATTGCAAAGTTAAGTTTCAACTATTTGTATATAAAATGACAATGTGGAGAGAGAAGATGAAAATGGTTAGAATATGAAATAAAAAATTGTATATAATAAGCAAACAGAAAATACACAAAGCTATTACTGTCCTTGGTTTTGTAATTTGTTGTGAAACTGAATATCTGTCTCTTCCTTCTTCCATTACCTAGTTCACCCATCCTCCATCCTCAGCCAGAAACACAGCTTGTTGGGGTTCTCCAGCCAGTATAGTGACCCAAACCTTTATTCCTGGAGAATCTAAGTTGTTAACCTTGACTTTTTTGGTTTCTGTAGTTTTCCATTAACCTTTACTAGTGGCCATAGAAGTACAGGCACACCTGGATAACTCCCTGAGTTTCAGACACAGTCCTTGCCCCTATAGTGTAGTAGCAACTCAAGTTCCTCTTGGTAACCATGATCAAGCACCTCACCTATAATAACTCCTTTTTATTTTCCAGTTGATCCAATGGTATAAGAAGTCTAATATGTCTGGGAAGCAGTTTCACCTTCCTGAATGGTCCAATTCAATTGAAACATTGTGTCTGCTGGTGGAAGAATCTCTCCCTTGGGGACTATGACTTCCAAACCAGCATAGTTCAAAGTCTCTGAAAGAGGAAGAAAAATTCTGCAAATGGGTTATTGGGTATAAAAGTGAGAGGAGTCATGCTCACTTTTACCCCTTGATGCCCAGATCCATGTAATCTGGCTATGAAGAAACAGCATCATATAATGATCTCAGATTCCAAGCATGTATGATACCCTGTAAGACAGAATGCTATTGTTTTGGGACGCTATCTCCCAACTGACACCATAACTGAGTCTTCAGTAAGTCATTCCAACTTTCAGTTAGGCCAGCTGCTTCTGGATGTTGGAGTATGTGGGTGGTAAGACCAATTGATTCCTTCCATAGACATGAACTCATTGCTCTCCTTCATTTGCTGTGAAATGAGCTCCTTGATGAGAAACAATGCTGTGCAGAATACCAAGAAGATGACTAAGGTATTTCGTAAGTACATAGATAGTAGGGCTAGCTGAAGCATAACAGGCAGGGAAGGTGAATCCATATTCAGAATATATGTCTATTCCACTGAGGATTAATCTGTTTCTTCTGTGAATAAAATGGTCCAATGTAATCAATCTGCAAATGGTGGAGAACCATTTGAGGGGCTTAGTATTGGCCTCTGCTGTTGACAAAGTAGATACACATGGTGGTGTTCGCTAGGTCAGTTTTGGTGAGTGGGGGCGGTCCCTGTTTTTGAGCCATACATAGCCTCCATCCCTGCCACAGTAGTTACTTTGTTTACAGTCTGTTAAGCAAGCACTGGGGAAAGAGACTGACTTACATTCACCTAGAGTGTCATTTTGTCCACTTGATTGTTAGGCACCTCCTCTATGGTGCATAGCCTTGGCTCACTGGATAGCAGAAAAGCCACTGTTTTGCCCTGGTAGTGAAACTTTCCTGAAATCTGCCCTTCAGAACTTACCAGAAGTCTTTCCTCTAGAGTCCAAGAGACAGCCATTCACTGGGAGGCGTCTCACTGGAGGCACTCGGCTACAAAACTGCCCAAGAGGTAGAGAAGCTGTGCGCACCAGTCCCAGAAGGCAAGCCCTTCCTCCTGCAATGTCTCTCTAGCGCCTCCTGCTGACAAATTGTAACATCACGCCTACTGCTAAGGAGCTTTTTATTTTTCCCCCTGTGATTTGGTTTATCAAACACTGTTTCTACAACTTAATATTAAACTAAGAAATTAAATGAACTCTCCCTCACACACAAATGAATTAAAGGCAAATTTCTCACCATTTCCTCAAAAATGCCATTTCCTCAAATCCTCTTGCTAGTTAATAATTGTCAGAACTTGCAAGAAAAACGTTTTTATTTTATTCTAATCATTTTCCTGAGGAGTATCAAGATAAAATAGGAAGAATACAGTCAGGAGATATTAGATCCAGTTTGGGTTCTGCCACTTAATAGCTGGCTAAATTGGGATAAGCATTTTCACTGTGGGGGTCTTTAGTTTTGTCATCTAGAAAAGAAAGGAGGCAGAACAACTGCTCAGTGCATTGCTTCCGGTTTGCCTATTCTCATTCCAGTTTCCTGCTTCTGGGAAATTTTATGAATGTACTAAGTCAGTGATGATTATTTATAGACCACATTCGTTTCCACTTCATCTCCTCCACAAGGCAGAGCCCTATATTTTCCTGTGGCTATAAATACATCCCATCATAGCCTTACATTCTGTTTAGCATATTTTGTCGTGGCCTTGGCCAAGGGGTAGATTCCAAAGGCATCAGGCAGTTGGACAGAATGACTTGTATTCAAATTTGTGGTTTGAGTCTCTCCAGCCATCACGGATATTACTTTCCCAGGTGTCATAATCCACCTTCCATCCAGGACTTGCTGCCTTTCTTAGGCCCCTTTCCTTCATTCTCTGCCTTAAGGAAATAGATTTAAAAGACCCATTTCATGTTACATAGCAGTCACGGAAGGGCGAATTTCAACAAATTACTAGCTGGCAAAGGCAGTGTGCTGGGTTGAATGCCCCCAAAATTTATGTCCACCTAGAACCTCAGAATGTGACCTTATTGGAAATGTACATTTTTTGCAGATGTAATTAATTAAGATGAGGTCATACTTGATTGTTAGGTGGGTCCTAAAGCCAACGACTGATGTATTTTAAAAAGATGATACATGGAACCACACTCAGACACAGAGGGAAGAAGGCCATGTGTTGGGGAATGTCAAAGACTGCCGGCAACCAGCAGGAATCATAGAGACAAGGAAGCCTTCCTCCTTGGAGCCTTCGGTGAGGGTATGGCCTTACCAACACCTTCATTTCAGATTTCTAACCTCCAGAACCATGTGATAATAAATCCCTGTTGTTTCAAGCCACCAAGTTTGTGGTAGTTACAGTATGAATTTCCTAGGGAGGAAACTCATAGAGGAATCACCTCACATATCACTAAATATTTAGTTCCAGTCTGTGGAGAACCAACTTGAAGATGAAAACATGGAGCCCCATGCCTTGGAAGAGAGGTGGGGAGCAAGACTTCATACGGGGCAGTGTGCTAAGCATCCAGTGTGATAGCAGACCCTGAAGCTCCAACACGTCTTTTCTCAGCATGCTTTACTGTCTTCCCTGACATGTATTTTTAGTATTGCATGAGATGCATTCTCTTCATCTCTTTACATTCAAATTTGTCATGAGGCCATTATGCTTTTTTTTTTTCTTTTTTTGTGGAGATGGAGTCTTGCTCTATCACCCAGGCTGAAGTGCAGTGGCGCGATCTCCGCTCACTGCAACCTCTGCCTCCCGGATTCAACCAATTCTCCTGCCTCAGCCTCCCGAGTAACTGGGATCACAGGCATTCACCACCATGCCCAGCTAGTATTTATTTATTTATTTGTTTATTTATTTTTAGTAGAGATAGGGTTTCACCATGTTGGCCAGGCTGGTCTCGAACTCCTGACCTCAGGTGATCCTCCCTCCTCAGCCTCCCAGAGTTCTGGGATTACAGGCATGAGCCACTGCACCTGGCCCCATTGTGCTTTTTATTCCAAAGTAAATCTTCCTCATGGATTATCTGTCTTCTCTGGTAACTATGCCTTTAAATCTGTCTGAATCATCTTTGTTAAATTTCAGATTTAATATTTTGACCTCATCCTTCATTTCCTTCCCATGTTACCCTGGGCTCCCATTATGAATATGAATCAAACTTCACATCTTCTTGTTTCCAGTCCACTCTCATAAGCCCATTGCTATAAGCAAACTAATTCTTTTATCAATTTGTTCCTCTCCTTTTTTTTTATTATGTTTTTATGGAGCATAGACATAGACAACACAAGGATAAATGAGACGCAGACCCTGCCTAACATGTACATGAGTGAAATAGACACATCATAGAAGATCCCAAATTTCTGTTGGAGAGAATGGGTGAATGGCAGTGCTAGTCCAGAAGATAGAAGATACAGGAGAAAAGAGGCAGGTAGAGGGAAAGGGAGGAATAATTCATGATCAGTGTAGGGTGTCAGGAAACAAGCAGTTATGTTTAGTAGCAGTCAAATCTATGGAGAAGAGACTCAAAAAAAAAGGTCAGGCTCAAGATACAGGTTGGAACTAATTACTTTAGATATGGTAGTTGAAGACTCATAGGTGGCTATAGATAAGGTAGCCACAGAGAGCCTACGGCATGAAAAGTGCAGGAACTAAAGGCAGAACAGTGGAGAACACTAATAATATGTGAAGTTGCAGAACAAGAGGAACAGTCAGTGGTGTTCAGAAGATGGAGGAGAGAATTCCCTTTCCTTTCTTTCTCCTCCAGCTGCCCAAGATGCCAAAGGAAAAGAAGGCCAAGGGGAAGAAGATGGCCCCAACCCCTGCTGTCTCAAAGAAGCAGGAGGCTAAGAAGGTGGTAAATCCCTTGTTTGGGAAAAGGCCTAAGAATTTTGGCATTGGACAGGACATTCAGCCCCAAAGGGACCTCACTTGCTTTGTCAAACGGCCCAGCTATATCTGATTGCAGCGGCAAAGGGCTATACCCTATGAGCAGCAGAAGATGCCTCCTGTGATTAATCACTTTACCCAGACTTCAGACTGCCGGCGAGCTCCTTAACTGCTTGGGCTGGCCCACAAGTACAGACCAGAGACAAAGCAAGAGAAGCAGAGGCTGTTGTCGTGGGCTGAGAAGACAGTTGCCAGCAAAGGGGATGTCTCCACTAAGAGGTGACCTGTCCTTCCAGCAGGTTTAACACTGTCACCACCTTGGTGGAGAATGAAAAGGCTCAGTTGGTGGGGACTGCACATGACGTGGGTCCTGTAGAGCTGTCCGTCTTCCCTCCTGCCCTGTGTCATAATATAGGGGGTCCTTACTGCATTATCAAGGGGGAGGCAAGATTGGGGTATCTAGTCCATAGGGAGACCTGCACCACTGCCACCTTCACACAGTCTAACTCACATGACAAAGCTTTGACTAAGCTAGCAGAAGCTAGCAGGACTAATTACATCAAGTGATTCTCCCATCTCAGCCTCCTGAGTAGCTGGGACTACAGGCACGTGCCACCACCCTTGGTTAATTTTTTAATTTTTTGTAGAGATGAGGGGGGTCCCCCTATGTTCCCCAAGCTGGTCTCAACCTTCTGGGCCCAAGCAATTTTCTAGCCTTGTATTTTGTTTTTCTTTTTAATGTCCTAAATCAAAACTTAAAAGTTAACAACCAATTCAATTTTAAAGCAATGGGCTAAATAGAACCCGTCAACAGACTGGTCATTGTCAAGATTTATAGCTTGTGTCTTCTGTTAGACCCTGCCCCAAGAAAAATGCACACATGCACCTAGAAACACAAATTTTGAGAGGTATCCAGCAATGTCTGTTAGAACTTTCTGTGCTGATGAAAATGTTCTATACGTGTGCTGTCCATTATGGGAACCACTAGCCACATGAGGCTAGTGAGCATTTGAACTGTGACAAGTGTGACTGAGGAACTGAATTTCTAATTTTAATTAATTAAAATTTAAATGTAATTAGCCACAGGTGTCTAGTGGTTACCACATTGGGTACACAAAGAGCCACAGATCATGGGTTAAAATTCCTCTCAAATGCTTGTCTTCTCAAAGATTTTTTTTTTTTTTGAGACAATTCTTTAGCAAATATGGAGACTCTCCCCCTTGACTGCTGTGGTAGGTTAAAAAATGGCCCCAAACGGTATCAAGTCCTAATTCCTGGAACATTTACAAATGTTTACATCACATTTACCAATGTTACCTCATTTGGAAAAAGAGACTTTGCAGATGTATTTAAATTAAGGGTCTTGTGATAGATAGATTATTCTGGATTATCTGGGTGGGCCCTAAATGCAACCATGTGCATCCTTATGAAAAGGAGGTAGAGGGAGATTTAAAGATGTTGGCCTTGAAGACTGGAGTGATGCAGCCAGAAGCCAAGGAATGCTGGCAGCCAAAAAATGCTGGAGGAAGAAAGGAATGAATTCTCCTCTAGAGCCTCCAGAAGGAGGACTGCCCTGCATGCTGACACTTTAAGCCCAGTGAAATGGGTTTCTGACTTCTGTCTTTTAGAACTGTGAGGAAATATATTTCTGTTGTTTTAAGTCACCAGATTTGTGATAATTTGTTGCAGTGGCCACAGGAAACTAATACAGGTGCCCATCGGGATCACCTGGGGAGGTTTATCTACATTATTTCATTTCATCTTCAGATTATTATGATCCCAATTTTATAATCAGGAAATGAGGATTAGAGAAGTTTAGGACTTAACCCACAGTAGCTTGTGGCAGAGTTGGGGAGTGAACCTAGGTTTCTCTGTTGACTTTAGGACCACATTGGATTTCATAAACAAGGGGAAGAAAAATGTCTAAGATGACTCCTAAGACTTACTGCCTGGAACATAGAGCTAACAGCAGTTTCACTATCAAAGCAAGGAATTTGGCCTATTGAGGGTGAAGGGGAGAAAAGATGAACTCAGTTTGGGATACTTCCTGATATGGTTTGGCTTTGTGTCCCCACCCAAATCTCATTTTGTAGCTCCCATAATCCCCACGTGTTGTGGGAGGAACCCGGTGGGAGATGACTGAAGCATGGGGGCGGGTCTTTCCCATGCTGTTCTCCTGGTAGGGAATGGGTCTCGTTAGATCTGATGGTTTTAAAAACAGGAATTTCTCTGCATAAGCTCTCTTTTTTCTTACCTGCCGCCATCCACGTAAGATAGGACTTGCTTCTCTTTGCCTTCTGCCATGATTGTGAGGCCTCCCCAGTCATGTGGAACCATAAGTCCAACTAAACCTCTTTCTTTTGTAAATTGCCAGTCTCAGGTATGTCTTTATCAACAGCGTGAAAACAGACTAATACACTTCCTTAACTGTTTTCCCAGCTTGATACTTTATTCACGTCTTCCACCAAGGGAGAGATAGCTCCCCTAGCTCCCTCACACAAACTCTCATATCTGTTCACTCTGTGGAAAAAAAGTCATTTGAAATCTAAGCTGCTGGAACTCTAAATTATTTTAGGACTTGGAGGAATGTTATTACTGATCCTGAGTCACATGATAGGCACCTATAAACTAGGGAGATATAACCTTCTGTTTCTCTGATTACAGATGAAGCCTTTTCCCTTACCTGCATTGTTTTGTAAAATGTTACATATGGCCAAAGGGAAGACCCCTTCCCTCTCCACTGTGGCCTTTATTATAGATTCACCTTTCTCTTACCTTTCTCACACACAGACTTCTTGACTATCACATTGCCTTAAGATAGAATGTTAAATACACTCTTTTAAATTGGAAAGGAAATGAAAATCAACTATAAAGAAAACAAGCTGTATGGAAAAGAAAACAAACTGTAACTAATTAATTTGCTGAAACTATTAAGCCAGCCTTGTATAGAAAATGTTGTAATCCTGATAAATTTCTTTGTCTTCTTCCTATATTAGCAAGATTTAACTTTTAACTTTGGAGCACTGATCCCATTTCTCTGGAGTCTGTGTGTCCCAGAATGGTTATTCCCAGCTTTTTGCTTGAATAAACTCTTTAAAACTGGATTCTGACCCCTTTATTATTTCAGGTTGACAAGTGTGTACCCACACTTGGACTCCTACACATACACCCCATCCACCACTTGCTTGGAAACCATAGTTCCATTGTAGGCAAATTGCTTTTTATTGCTAAATCTAAATTTCTTTTTTTTTTTTTTTTATTTTAAAGTTTTTACTTTTGTTAATTTTTTATTCCAGTTTCAGGAGTACATGTGGAGGCTTGTTATACAGATAAATTACATGGGGGTTTGGTGTACATATTATTTCATCACCCAGGTAATAGGCACAGTGGGTAGTTTTTGAATCCCCCCCCCCCCCACTCATGTAGCCCCTAGTGTCTATTATTCCCCTCTTTGTGTCTATGTGTACTCAATGTTTAGCTCTCACTTATAAGTGAGAACATGCAGTGTTTATAAACCTAAGTTTCTTTCTTTTTTCTTTTTTTTTTGAGACAAAGTCTCATTCTGTTGCCCAAGTTGGAGTGCAATGGAGTGATCGTGGCTCACTGCAGCCTTGACTTCCTGGGCTCAAGTGATTCTCCCATCTCAGCCTCCCAAGAAACTGAGACTAAAGGTGCATGCCATTATGCCCAGCTAATTTTTGTATTTTTTTTTTTGTGGACACAGGTTTTTGCCATGTTGTCCAGGCTAGTCTCGAACTCCTGGGCTCAGGCAATCCTCCCACCTTGACCTCCCAAAGTGCTGGGATTACAGGCATGAGCCACATGCTTGAGCCAACCTAAATTTTTTAACTTTCTAATTCCTTATCCTATAGAAACATGGCAGCTGTATATAATATATCTGCTTCATGCACCTCTGGTCAAAGAAAACAAGGGTTATGTGTTTAGACAGACACAGATCCATGCCCCTAAAAGCGTCTACCCAGGTGGAGAGCAAATATGCTGGGATGAAGGGAGTGGTGAAGAAGAGTACAAAGTTGAGAAATAAATGTCTCTATAATGTCATTGTAGAGTGATTGCCTTAGAAATGGTTCATAAAAGTCATAGAGATCTTTATATACCTATATAAGGGAAGCATTCAGATTTGATATTTATTTTCACATGATCACACAAAAGGTCCAATTATGTGCAGAGTTATTGATGATAGCATCCCATTCAGCTTCTGATCCAGTCTACCCAAAACTCCCCTCAAATGTCCACATAAGCCATTGTCAAACATACTCTGTTGTCTAACTTCCCTGAATGACACATTATGTACCCAATCATCTGTCAGTCTTCCATGTAAGCAAGCACCAGCCTCCCAAGTGTTTCCAGAATCTGCCCCCATTCTCGTCCCCTCTGTGCTAGTTCAGACCTTCACCAGCTGCAACCTGGATCTTTGCAACAGCTTCAGGGCTGGTCACCCTGTCTTGAGTTTTGCCTCCCTTCAAATCTATCCTTCATGTTACTATCAGAGAGCCCTACCTGAATTGCAGATGTGCACATGCCACTAACTCAAGTTTCTGCTTAAAACCTTAGTTCATAGCCCTTTACTTGGCCTGTCAAATGCTTTAAAACTAGGCTGCTGTTTGCCTCTTCAGCCTCATCCTCAGCCACTTATCCTGCTGTCCTTTAATCCAGCAAATCTAAACAACATCCCACACTGGTACCTCAGTCTCAAATGTGTCAACACCAGCTTTCTCCATCAACTCCAATCCCAGTCTCTCCCAGGACCTCCCTTTCTTTGTGCTTTTATAGTATCCTGCAGTTATCTCCATCAGAATGTTGCCACATTGTTTAGAAATGTCCATTTATACATCTTTCTCTTTAATTAGTGTATTAGCCCCTAAAGGGCAAGAATCTACATTTTACCATTGAATTCCCCGTGTTTACCATACAACTAGTATATAGTAGGTGCTCACTCTACTGGGACTTTATTGCTGCTAATTTCTTTTCACTTTACCCCCAAACATTAAAAAAAAATTAAAACAGCAAACAAAAATCTGTTCTTGCTCTACGTACCTGACTGTGAAACTTTTCTAATCAGTCTTTTATGTCTGCTCCCTTTTTGTTGTTGTTGTTGTTGTTAACTTTGGCCTCTGATATCTGACTGTTTGGTGGACCATACCCATGAATTCATCATCCCTGACCTCTTGCCACATCCCACAGTTCCTCCTTCTCCTTGAAGCTTTTGAATGTTGTTCATATTCTCCTTAAATTATCTCCTGTTACTTCACGCCACTGCCAAGCCTTGCCCTCGTTTCAAATTCTCCACTGACATGAGTCATTTAACCTACCCTACCCACCAGCGCCAGAAACACATTCCCACCGGCACTTTTGGGCTGTTTGCTATTTGTGTTGGCAGCTGCCTCAGCGAAAAGTCTTATCCTGTGAAAGCCCCTTGTTTGAAGCAAGAATTTCTTCAAATTTAGTTTTATTGTACATTAATTGTGATCCAAACCTCTCCCTAGTCCCCTAGCGTCACAGACTGAGTAAACCAGCCTCTTCTTTCTTCACTTCAGATTCCAGTACTAACATATTTTTGGGGGGGCGTCATACCAAAAGAGATTTTTTGTTATTGTTGTTTATTAATTAACAAGTGCTTTTCAAGCATCTCTGTCCTCTCCCTAATTCCTCAGTTACGAGTACAAGTACATTTTCCAGGAGTCCCTAGGGAAAGGGGCTAGAGGAGGAAGTCACAGGGTGGGGCTGTGGTGCATTTAGGCTCAAATTTATTTTTATTTTTATTTTTTTGAGACGGTCTCACTTTGCAGCCCAGGCTGGAGTGCAGTGGCGCAATCATAACTCACAGAATTCTCCATCTCCCCAGATTCAGGTGATCCTCACCCCTCAGCCTCCCAAGTAGCGGGGACTACAGGCATGCATCTCTACATTCGGCTAATTTTTGTATTTTTTGTAGAGACGGGGTTTAGCCATGTTGCCCAGGCTGGTCTCGAACTCCTTGGCTCATGTGATCCACCAATCTCGACCTCCCAAAGTGCTGGGATTACAAGCATGAACCACCGCGCCCAGCCTCAAACTTATTTTTCAATTGTGGTTAAGATTATCTGAGGATATAAATGTGTATGTATTGTGACAAATTTTACGTGGGTCAGTTCTCACTTTTTCAAGGGCCATTGTGTTCTCCTGTGAAAGCATGGGGGTTGAGGATGTGAAACCCGTCCCTTAAAACGTCAGTACTTGGAGTGTAACCACTTCAGGAGTGGGAATGGTATTGGGGATTGTACTCAGTGGTAGCACAGCATTCGCCCCTCTGTAATCCTTGGCAGCTCACAGGATATTTGAGTTTATTTTCTGTAAAATGGGAATAACCTTACTGAGTTATCGGAGTAAATGAATAATGTAAGCAAAAGTACTTTCCGAAGCAACAATGCTAGTTTACTGAACCGAACACTGAACAGAGCAGCTGGATTCCCACCTGTCGAGCCTTCCAGTTCGCTCTCTTTGTCTCAAGTGTGCGGCCGCGGCGGCTCGTCTCCGTGGCAACGTCCCAGCGTTCCGGGCCCCGCCCCCACCCGCCTCCAGAACCGGAAGCTATTGCGCAGCGTGCAGTTTCCCGGTTTCTCCCCCACGGTGCCTAGGTCGGCGCTTCTCTGCCGGGAGGTGAGACCCGAGGCCTCTTTAGGGCCCCCAAGCCGCGGTCAGAAGCGGCGGTTCCCGGGCAGTGGAAGGAGGACGCGGAGAGGCGACGGCGGACTCGGCGCCACCCCTTCCTCCGCGCGCCAGTGCAGCACCCTCTACACAGTCCCAGATCCCCAAGCCCCTCCTCGCCGCTGCCCCCACCTCGCTCTCTGCCCGGGAGTCCGCGCACCCTTTCCCCTCGTCCTTCCCCGGCAGACCCCGGCGCCTGCCCTCCCAGCTGAACCCGCGCCGCCCGTCGGCCCCACGCGCCGCCCGTCGGCCCCACGCGCCAGCTGCCGCTTCGCCCCGGCGGTTCCCAGCCTGGTAGGCGCACGGCGCGGCGCGGTGGGCGCGGGTGGTCCGGAGACTGTCGGAAGTCAGCCCAGCCCTCCTGTAGCCCGCCAGCCCGCCACAGCAGGGTGGAGCCAAGAGCGGCGTCCCCTGCGGAAAGACCCCTGCGTCCCAGGCTTTGATTGAAGCCTCCCCACCACGGACCCCGTTCTTTCTGGCCGTCGTGTGGTGTCGGGGGTTCCTTCCCCACTCAGGTTTAGCACAGATTCTGCGCCTGGCGCTGAAGTGACAGGGCGGCCACTCTCTTCCAGAGGCTGCTTTAGCCCCGGGGTCCCTCATATATCCCTTAAGGTACCTGACGGCTCCAAACCGGTGACGTCAACCTTTCCCACCTCTCGGGTCTCGTTCCCCAGACTCTTTCGGCCCCTCTTCATCTGGGAGTGCGGCCTCCTGCCGCCGCTTCCTCCTCTGCGCTGAAAAAACGCGCAGTGGTCACCCCGGGGGCCCCTGCTGCCTATGGCCTCTTAACCACACAGCACCATGGGTAAGTGTGGACTGCCTGGATTCAGACCCCAGCTTTGCCCTTGGTCAGAGTATCTGGCTTTGCTGTGACTGCTTCCCCATCTACAACATGGGGATAAAAATAATCTAGAGCTTTTATGAGGATTTAACCTTTGTTTATTTTTCCTAAGGTGTTTAAAACAGTGCTTGGCACATAGTAAATTCTATTAATATGTGTGTCTGCTATTGTTTGTTTCATAGCACATCATTGTGTAAAGTTGTATCGTTTATTTGGTAACGTTTATTTGAAGTGAGAAAAAAAATCAAATGGCAGGATACATAACAAGGGAAGATGGAGGCGCACGTACGATTTTTAAAGTAGTCATCATTTGCTGAAGTTGTACAAACACTATCATATACCTCCTGCCCAATTTAAAAAATGTGATTAGCCCGGGTGCGGTGCCTCACGCCTGTACTCCCAGCACTTTGGGAGGCCGAGGCAGATGGATCACCTGAGGTCAAGAGTTTGAGACCAGCCTGGCCAACATGGTGAAAGCCCGTCTCTACTAAGATTATAAAAATTAGCCAGGCGTGGTGGTACACGTCTGTAATCCCAGCTACTTGGGAGGCTGAGGCAGGAGAATCACTTGAACCCGGAAGGCAGAGGCTGCAGTGAACCAAGATCCCGCCACTGTACTCCAGCCTGGGCAACAGAGCCAGACTCTGTCTCAAAAAAAAAAAACCCAAAACAACAACAACAACAAAATGCGATTAGTTACTGATGATACTTAAGAGTAAAATGATACAAAGAGAAGTGCCATCCCCACCCCTTTGTTGCTAACGAGCTAATAATACTTAAAGAAATCGTTGCCCTCACAAGTCACTATGATTGTGATGGTATTGTGAATTGATACAGTCTTTTTTGCAATATTTTGGTAATACATAGCAAGACAGAATTTGCTGTTCTCCTTTGATCCTCAACAAGCAGAGGCTTGGGACATGCTTGAAAGAAATACGTTGAAAGGAGAAAAATAGTATATTCATAAAGATGTGCCTCCCAGCATTAATTATAATAGTGAAATTAGAAACAACCTAAGCATTTTAAAATACATAGTTAAGTAAATAATATGGATATGGAAAAAATGGAAATACATTCAGATAAAGGAATGTGCGGTTGCCTTTGTTGTTGTTTTTCTTTTTTCTTATTTTTTATTTATTTATTTTTAAGTAGAGATGGGATCCTACTGTGTTGCACAGGCTAGTCCCAAGCTCCTGGGCTCAGGTGATCCTCCCATCTCCCACCTTGGCTTCCCAAAGTGCTGGGATTTCAGGCACAAGCACAGTGCCCAGCTGACTGGGTTTTGTTTTGTTGTGTTTTGTTGGAATGGTTCCTTTAATGTGGAATAATGTTTTAACAGTAAAAGCTGAAAGTACTTCCCTCATGAGACTATTTCTTTGAGCTCTTTGCAGCAGACTGAAAACTGATTGGCTCTTTAAACTGGCTCCAGAGTGATAGCATTTCTCAGGCTTCCCTTATTTCCATTATCTGAGAGCTTCTATGCAATCCTGGGTGATCTCTTCTTGTAATACTCATTAACCTTGTGGGCATGGTTTTCAGAATGAGTTGTGAATCACTTATGCATATGAATTAATAAATCTTAGCTATTGGGTTCTCTTAAAGAAGTATTCTTCAAAAGCATGTTTTCTGGGCCAGGCGTGGTGGCTCATGCCTGTATTCCCAGCACTTCAGGAGGCAGGCGGATCACCTGAAGTCAGTTCGAGAGTAGCCTGGCCAACATGGTGAAACCCGTCTGTACTGAAAATACAAAAATTAGCCAGGCGTGGTGGCGGGTACCTGTAGTCCCAGCTACTTAGGACGCTGAAGCACGAGAATCACTTGAACCCAGGAGGCAGAGGTTGCAGTGAGCTGAGATCACACCGCTGGCACTCCAGCCTGGGTAACAGAGCAAGACTCCATCTCAAAAAATAAATAAATAAATAAAAGCATGATTTCTGTTAAGACTAAGGTCACTATTTTCTATACAGTCTTATGTTTCTAATCTTAGTTGTTTTGTTGTAAGAAGCATTTGTCTTTTGTCTTCTTTCCACTTGTTTCTTTAATCATATTTAAGGAGTGTCCATAAGGAGAGCTTTACCTCCTTGAGGATTAGAGCCCAACAGTACTGAGCTATTTGTCTGTCAAAATGTCTGCAAAATTGGGAAAGTCATCATCACTCCTAACACAAACTTCAGAGGAGTGTAATGGGATTCTGACAGTGAAGATGGAAGAGGAAGAACAGACCTGTGATCTGGACTCTAAACTCCACTGGAACAGCAGCTACAGCCCAGAGACCTTCTGCCAGCAGTTCAGGCAGTTTGGCTACCAGGATTCACCTCGGCCCCGGGAGGCTCTGAGCTGGCTCTGGGAACTTTGTCATCTCTGGCTGAGGCCGGAGGTGCACACCAAGGAGCAGATCCTGGAGCTGCTGGTGCTGGAGCAGTTCTGGCCATCCTCCCAAAAGAGCTACAGGCCTGGGTGCAGAAGCATCATCCAGAGAATGGAGAGGAAGCTATGACTATGCTGGAGGATGTGGAGAGAGAGCTTGATGGACCAGAGCAGGTAAGAAGGATTCCTGTGGAGATGAAGCCCCAGGCTGAGTCAAGAGTGCTGGCACATCATTGGGCCTAGAGCTCTCAAACTGTATTCCCATTCAGCACAACTGGATGTGTAGGGGTGAAAGTACTAATGGGTGTCCCAGCAAATAGAAGGTGGCTCTACTTTTTACCTCCCTTTTCCTGTGTCCATGATACTTTTTGCATAGTTTATTCTCTGTTATTTTATCCTCAAGTCCCAACCTCATGTGTTCTTCAGCCTCAGTTATTCCTGTTTTTAGGTCTTTTTTTGGACAAAGGAAGGACATGATTGCAGAGAAGCTAGCACCTTCAGAAATCACTGAGGAATTGCCAAGTAGCCAGCTCATGCCCATGAAGAAGTAGCTCCAGGGAGCATCATGGGAGCTTCAGTCCTTAAGACCGCATGGTGAGGGGGCAGGATTCAGTTCATGGTGGGAAGTGTAGGGGCCCTCTGCTCACAACACACATCTCGGCTGATTTATGCAAGAGGCCTCAAATCTCCCGCTGTCATCTTCTTACTGTGAAAACTTCTGTTATTTGTCCTACTAAATGAAGATCTTCAGTATTCTGTTCTTCTTTTTCAGAGATTCTTATAAAATCTTCAGATATTAAATCCCTGACATTTCCATCAGGGTTTTCATGCCTTTTTAAAGTAGCCCTTTTATCTTCAGGCAGCCCTTGAGGCTTGTCTGTGGGACCCCAAGGTACACAGCCCAGAGACCACTGATCCTCATCATCATTTCCTATATGACTGCTCAGTTACTGGTGGGATCTAGTAGCAAAATTGCCCATATTGCTGCTAAGGTGACTTTGTTCTCATACATGCTTTGAATACATTTCGCTACTCCCTCACATCCTCAACTGGCCTCAACTGATCTTTGCATTGCTTTCTATAAGTGCTCCAGAATAGCTGTGTAGCAATCTGTTCTTGCATTGCAAATACTAAACAAATAAGTGCTCTGGGGAAAAAATAAAAACAAAACAAAGAATAAGGGGGTTAGATGAAGGTAAGAAGTGGAAATAAGGCTGAGTTAGAGGCCTTATAGGTTGTGACTGCTTGTTCCTGCTTCAGACAGAGTAGCTGTGTTTTCATCTGTTTTATATATTGGAACTCAATGTAAAATTTCATTTGATAAAAGGGCCACGCTACTGTAAACAGAATAGCGGGGATAGGATCTTATTATATAGAGTGGTAGGAAGGCCTCTCTGATGAAGCAACGTCTAGATGATCATCCTGGATAAAATAGGAGCCAGAGATTAAGAGGGAAATCCTACTTCGGAGCATTGCCTTCCCTCCCTCCAGCACTGCTTCCATAGTTCAGGAGTGGCTGATAGCTAAGCAAGGTTAAGAGTTTTCCAAGGGAATTTTATAAGAAACTACACAAAGAAAATACAGTAATTTAGGAAGATTTAGAAAACATTGCTTACCCTAACTTGGCAAGTACTGACTCTCAGAAGGCTTATACTGGGACATGTAATACCTCCAGTCTAGAAATTGTCTTAGTTTACTTAGAAAAGTGAAAGTCTTTTCACGAAAAAGTATTTTCCATCAGGAAAGAGAGGGAGACCATCCCAGACTCAGCAGCTTGGTGTGGCGGTGACTACAGAAGTATCAACCTCAAAGCCAGGTGTGGCAAGAACCACATCCTACCTCTGAATGTCCTCATGGAGGCCTTTCCTACATTTTTTTAAAGATTCATAGAAATTTGAAACAGAATGCAAAGGGTCCAGGATCTTGCAGTACACGGCAGAGAGAACCAGCATCATGTGACAGAATAATAGAACCATTTCTTAAGGCCACAACATGATTTCTGTGGTACTGAGTCATATCTTATCAAAGCTTCTGGGAGATGATCTTGGTCTCAGTGCTGTAAAGTATTAATTGATGCCAGGATTTTGATAGTAATGACTAATTATTGAGGTCACTTTGAAATATAAACTAGCAAAAATGAATTTGAGACAGAATCCTTACCATTTATAAAATGATTTCCACTTAAACTAGTAACAATAAATGAGTATGCCATATGCTGTGGTTTGAATATTTGTGTCCTCCAAAACTGATGTTGAAACTTAATCCCAAGTGTGGCAGTATTGAGAAGTGATGCCTTTGAGAAGCAATTGGATTATCACCCCTGCCCTCATGAATCCATTAATCATTCATGGATTAATGAGTTCATGGGTTATCATAGGAGTAGAACTGGTAACTTTATAAGAACAGGAAGAAAGGGCTGAGTTAGCATGTTAATATGCTCAGACCCCTCACCGTGAAATGCCCTCCACTGCCTCAGAACTCTTCAGAGGGTCTCCATCAGCAAGAAGGCTCTCACCAGATGCACCCCTCCACTCTGGACTTCTCAATCTCCATAACTATAAGAAATTCTTTTTATAAATAAATTACTCAAATTCAGGTATTCTAAGCAACAGAAAATGGACTGAGACACCACATTTGTGAATAAATACAAGAAATAATTTAAAATTCCTTTTGTAATAACTATTTAGACCCATTTGATTTGATTTGATTTTTATGTAGTTTTTTTTGTTGTTGTTTGTTTTTTAAGTTAGGTTTATTTAGTTTGCTGCAGCAAGAAAGAGAACACGGCACAGAAACTATGGGGTGTGTTATTAAGAAGGAATTGGGAAGGGCTTATGTTAAGATTTGAGCTTATGTTGGGTGATTCTAAGGAGATTGTAGAGACAGCAGGTAGATCCATTTTAAATAAATTATAAAGAGTAAAACAACTCAGTTTTCTTACTCAGTATCACACTCCATCACTAACTGTTCTCCCCAGACCACCTTTCTCACCCCATCCTTTTGATTAGGCCTTGAGAGGGCCCAGGGGATCACTTATCATCAGTGCCTCTCTGGGTTGCTTTTAATCTTATTTATATAATTACTTCAGCTCCAGCCAAGTCATGTCCCCAGATATGTCCAAAACTGTTGTACTTTGCTTTTATAAACTCATTTTAAGCTCCTGTCTTTCAGCAGCTTCAGTTAAAATGCCACCATGAGGATAACTAAAGTGATTTCTTCAGGTAATGCATCCACATTACACTGGCATTTTCACATCTGAGTTAGCAGTTCTGCTGGAGCTTTAGGCACCCTGAGTCATAAGGCCCTCTGCATCAAGCCAGATTTGTGTGCCGCCTGAGTGACTGCAGCCCATAAGCAGCCATGTACATTTTTCATAGATGTTAAAAGTAATACAAAATAATACAACAAACAGCCATTCAACCAGTAATATAAAATCCATACAGGAGTAGGGGTTTTTCATCGATGGGTACTGTGCTACCCTTGATCTTTTGAGGTACTAGTTATCCTAGTCTATATTCTTCCCTTTATTTGCCTAACTTATATTTTCTTACTTTATTTTCCACATTCCTTTTTGGCCCCTTGGCTTTCTTCAGCTCATTTCTTTGTATAGTTATTGATTCCTTTATGATTATTAAGCTTTTTATTTGTTTATTGATACCCCAGTACTAAATCTTGTTTCTTACTCCCACTGGCACATTAGATTCCTCTCCTTCAAGCTGTCTCTCTGTGTCTCGAATCATTTCTTCTTTTTAAGCCCTTTCTTTCCTTCCAGACTTTCCTTAGTTTCTGATGTCTTTTTATCCTTATTCCCTATTCTGTCTTTTCCGTAGAACTTTTCATCTTTATAGTTTAGTTGACTGTCTCCTCAGTATGTAAACCTTTCTCTTTGTCTTATATAATCTTCTCAATATTTTGTCTTACACTCTCCATCCTTCACATTGTGTGTTGTTTTATAAACATGCTAGCAATAATCATGTATATTTCATTTGGATCATTCTTTCTCTTTCCTGATGACATTCGTTTTTCTATTTCAGATGAAGACATCAAAACTACAAATGTGAAATCCGCAGCAAGGCAGAAGACTTCTTTAGGCAAAGAACTGCATTGCGATGTCTCTAACATCCTTTATATCAATGCCTCCCAGAGTTCCACATATAGAGCAACCTGTGAACAGGATGGTAGGCTTGAAAGGAGACAAGGAAACCCTTCTCGGAAAAAACAACACAAATGTGATGAATGTGGCAAAATCTTTAGTCAGAGCTCAGCCCTTTTTTTTACATCAGAGAATCCACAGTGGAGAGAAACCTTATGCATGTGACGAGTGTGCAAAGGCATTCAGCCGAAGCACGATTCTGATTCAGCATCAACGAACCCATACTGGTGAGAAGCCCTACAAGTGTCATGACTGTGGCAAAGCCTTTAGTCAGGACTCGAATCTTTTTAGACATAGGAAAAGACACATTAGAAAAGAAGTCCCATAAGTATCATGAGGAAATCAAAGCATTTACTCAAAGCTATTTCAGCACAAGGGAAGACACAAGGTGCAAATGCTCCTTAGTACAAATCAGTGGTCTTAGTAAGCACCAGACTCCTTTCAAGAGTCATGAAAGCCACAGGAGAGAAGGTTGAAGATCTCATGTCAGCATAATTTGCTTTCCTGCTTATTAATGCAGTGTCAATTCTGATGTTTGCCATTCCAAAGCTTAATTCAGATTTCTACCCTACACAGCTCTTGAAAAGGCATTCTCAGACATGTTCTACTATTTTCATTATTAACACATATAATGAACTAGTGTATATCTTTTTAGACGAGTTGTTTTTTCCCTCATTGAGAAGGAATGTTTGAGTTACTCAGTGTAAAAATAGATATTCTCCTCCATTTCATAACTTGAGCACTAGAATTCTAAAGATGAAAAATTAAAGCACTCAAAAAAAATTCCTGGCTGGGTGTGGTGGCTCGTGCCTGTAATCCTAGCACTTTGGGAGGCCAAGGCAGGCAGATTGCGTGAACTCAGGAGCTCAAGACCAGCCTGGACAACATGGTGAAACCCCGTCTCTACTAAAATTCAAAAAATTAGCCAGGCGTGGCGGCATGCGCCTGTAATCCCAGCTGCTAAGGAGGCTGAGGCAGGAAAATTGCTTGAACCTGGGAAGCGGAGGTTGCAGTGAGCTGAGATCATGCCACTGTACTCCAGCCTCAGAGACAGAGCGAGACTCCGTCTCTAAAATAAAATAAAATGATAAAATTCCTATTTTGTCTTCTGTTACTAGATTCAGACTATGAACATAGGATTGCAGAGGCCCAAAATAATATGTACTTCAAGACTAGGCTGAAGTGTCCCAGGTCACTTTCAGGAGGCAGATAAATAAAGGGCCTTAATCTCTTATGAAAGCACACATGAGCCCTCCATACTACTGATATCAAGTTAATTTCCTATGTTGGAAAAAAATAATCTCCTTTGCAATGTAACTTGGAAATAAGTCAATGGAAAGTTGAAAATGACTGCATGTCTACAAGGAGTCAGCTAAACAAGGAATGTTTTCATAACAATATTATTCTGTGGGTGCTTCTGTAATTAAGATGACGATCATCTTAATATAAAGAAAAAAGTGAGATGAACGAAATTGTCAAATGAGTGATGTACCACAAGTGTTGGCAAGTACAGTGTGTGATCGAGAAATGTACCACAGCTTAACTAGAGGAAGCCCTTATCTGCTAATGACAGTGCTTCAATGTCCCTTTTTCTGGCACAAATCAGCTATGAATATGTTTCAAGCATCACAAGACAACCTTTTCATAGTCGTCTGCATTCTTAGTAAGATGAGTTTCTAGACATGCTGTCATGAAATGAGACCCTGGTTTTGATGCTCTTGTACATATGGACAAATCACTGAAGTTCAATGTAAAGGGTCCACTGCAGTCCCTTATAAACAATTGTTGAACCTAACCATTATAGTTTATAAGTTTTAAGACATTTATGGGATATCTTATTTGGCTTATCTATGGGATATGAGTAGCTATAAGTTTTACCTGTGTTTAATTCAGCCAGATTCCCTGTTGAAAAATAAAATTACTGAATCATACATTATTAAAATTATTCTGACAGTATACAAACATAATTATCTCTTTTCCAGAGATTCTTGATAAAACTCTGTAATGTTACTATAATAATACATGTATTGTGTTTTCCATGGTGTTACAGTTACCCAATATGGAGGCAAACATCAGAAATCAAAGTCCTTGGAATAAGGGAAAAGACTCATAGTCAACTTCTTTGTCTGGTTGGGTTCCTCATAAAGTGTAAAACATTTCATTCTCGGAAAATCCAACCATATCTTCTGGAGTATCTCTAGAAATTGGCTTAGAGGAGCTCCAAATATGTGGAATTACCACACTCTACTTAGTTACCATGCTGATAAATATAAGATTAGTAGAAGGAGAAGTGCGTGTACATTTTATTATAGAATTTTCTGGTAGTGATTATGATTTGTAGCTCTAGTGAATATGAATTTTATATTGAGTTGTGTGTATTTTGAGTCACTAAAAATGTAGGATGCTTTTTATTTGGGGCTCATTCTCTTTGTAATTACGGAGAGGAACAAACCATCTGTTGAAACAACAAATGCCTCAGAGATATGTATATTGTGAATTACTGCTTAAATACGGAAAGAGTTTCTTAGGTTCTGTGTGAATAAGATGGCAGAATCTAAATCAAGTATTTTGAAGGAAGCACCTATCTTCACTTGGTGCTGCTGTCAACTTTGTAAGGTTGCATTCTCTTTATTGTGAATAATATGAATGTCGTCACCAGAAAGTGGCATGAATCATGTCATCTATGATGAATCTTTAAAGAGTGTTTCTGTGTACTTTGAATTTCGCAGTTATGTAGGTATCCTAGTGAGTGAATGGTACTAGTTTATATAAAAGGAGAATTAGTTGAGCTAACCTTGGTTTTAAAAATTTGCATTTTATTAGCATTTATTATTAACCATTATATTGATTAATTTTCAGGGATAGTAAATACTCCAAAATGAAATTGGTATTGTTTTATGGCTGTCACTTTATCTGGGCCTTCAAGGTTACCAATAATCCTTTGTGGTTTGTTTGTTTTTGGTTTTGTCTTTGTTTACCACTCCCATTCTCTTCAGAGACCAAGTCAAATGTTCATCACTGTCCTTACAACAGTGGCTTAACACAACAAGCCTTTCTGTGTTAGGAATGCTTCTGGATGCAAAATCCATCTTTAGTGGTTTAAACAAATAGGAATTTTCAACCCAAAATCTGGAAGGTGGGTTGCTGGCTCTCAGTCAGTGGCTGGAATGATGACTGGTCTAGCTTTACCTCATGCTATTTTGTCCGATTTTCGAGAGAGCTGTCACAGCTCTAGGAACTGGGATTAAGTCAGGAAGAAAGGACAAAGACAGCCATGTTAAGCAAAAAGCTTTCCAAAAACCCTATCAAAATCTTGCTTATGTTTCATTGTTACAAGTGTGTCTGGTAGGGCAAGCATTTTCAACCTCTAGAGGGAAAGCAGGGCAGATGGGGGTTGAGGACAACATTGGGTTAGCCAACCGTGTTTGCCATACTAATCCTTTGCCACCTTACTCCTTATGAGCAGACAACTATGTTTTGCTTCCTGCATTAAAGAAAAAAAAGATAAGAACTCTTACAAGTTCCTGTGACTAAATTTGCCAAATTATTTACACTTTACCCATCATTTCCTTTCCCTCTTCTGAGAATGAGAGAGGGGTCTTTCCCCTCTGAGCCTCACAACATTCTCACCTCTGAAAGGCCTTGGCTTCCAGTCATTCTTCCTCTCTTCTATTTCTTCACTCTCTGCCTTCCTTCTGCATCCATCCCTTTAACACTTAAATATGCTGTTGTGACCCTCCCTCCTACCCTATATTTTTCCAGCCCACACTGGCAAAATTCAAGATGGTGGCCAGTCCGTGAACCAGAGTAATCTTGCTAAGGCATACATTTTATCATGCCCTTTTCCTGTCTAAGACATAGGCTTTCCCTTGTTTTAGGATAAAGTCAAAACTGCTAAACAAGATTTTTAAGGCTGTTTGTGATCTGACCACAGCTTACCACTTCAGCTTCAGCTCTTGCCATTGCCTCTGTGCTTCAGCCATTTTGAACTGTCAGAAGTCCTCCAGCCTTTGGACCTTTCCATGTACTCTTTTTGAACGCCTATCTAGCTTTCGCATGTTACCTAATTCCTGTGTATTCTGCATGTTTTAGTTTAGGTACCACTTCTTCCCTAACACCCAAAGAGTAGGTTGGGGAGCATCACTACACTCTTATGTTAATTGCATATCAGTCTGTTCTTATCCTTACCATTACATTTATCTCATGAAATAAAATATTTTTAAAGTATTAAATTGAAAATATGGCTGCAAGGAAGAGGAGAATAAATGACACCTTGGGGTGGAAAAAGTTACAGATTAGCAAAAAGAAATATTTTTAAGGCTCTCCTAGTCCTGGAAAGAGTGAGTGAGACAATGAGAGGGTCAGGCACAGGGTGTCCTTTCACCTCTGTTGCCCAACCCCTGCAGAACTGTGGAGGGGGTTAGGGGAGAATCAAGGGGAGAGGGCTGTGCCCCCTTGCCATTGAGTGCATTGGGAGGAAAATTGTTGAACAGACTGCTGGTGCTCCAACACTGAACTCTAATAAAAACGGCAATTCCGTGTTAGGTAAATGGCCTGCCTCTGTCAGCTAGTATGTGGCTTAAAAGAGATATGGCAGTTTTCTGTACCCGGTGGGAACCTTGGAAAATAGCTGACTATAGAGCTGGGAAGTTGGGATAGTTGAGCAAGTAACCTTGTGGATCGTGTAGCAAAGAGCTGCAGGGCCCACTAGAGCTTAATGGGGACCTATAACTTTTCCTAGAAACAAAGTGGAGGCAAATCACCAAGGAAGAGACACTGATCCCCAGCCCAACCAGAACAAACAGATGATTTGTTGCCGCAGGTTTGGTGAGCAAGCACCACAGAAGACCAGCTGCCCAAAATAAAAACCAGAGATCAGAACAGCAAGCCCACCTAACACCCAATCCATAGCACCACCTTGTTACAGGGAATGTACGCCCCCCTCACCTTGTCAAGCAGATGGCAGAAAAGGGCAGAGTGAGAAATAGCCATGAGAGAGAGTTGAACTTAAAATGGACTGAATAATTCAATTTAATAATTAATAACTAAATATAACAATTTAATTCAGCTCTTTCACCACCCACCCACCCACCCAGTGGGTCAGGGATTCAAGAAAAAAAGATTATCAGTTACAAAAAATAAACTACATTTTCCTTTGCTCATTTGAGAAGCAATATGATAACTTTTTGCCCTGTTAAATGAAGATTATATCTATTTCTGTATTGACTCCCCTATTTCATGTTGCTTGAGAGCATGAGCAGCCCCATTCATTTACCATTGTTTCCTAAGCATCTGGCATGGTACGTGGCCCATAATAGGCACTCAAATACTTGTGGAACAAAAATACTTGAAAATTATGTATCTGATAAGGGATTACTATCTAGAATATATAAAGAACCCCTCCAACTCAACAACAGAAATTTCAAAAATGGGCAAAGGTCATGAATAGACACTTCTCCAAAGAGGATACATAAATGCCCAATAAGCACACGAAAAGATGTCCAACGTCACTAATCATTAGGGAAATGCAAACAAAAGCACAACGAGATACCACTTCACAACGTTAGGATGGTAATTATTTTAAAAAGAAACAGGTATTGGAAAAGATGAGGAGAAATTGGAACCTTTGTGCATTGCCATTGGGAATGTAAAATGGTGTAGCTGTTATGGAAAACAGTTTGGTGGTTCCTCAAAAAGTTAAACAAAATTCCCATATGATCCAGTAATTCCACTTCTATGTATATACTCAAAAGATCTGAAAGCAGAGACTCAAACAGGTATCTGTATACCAATGTTCATAGCAGCATTATTTGAAATAACCAAAAGGTGGAGACTACGCAAATGACCATCTACATATAAATGAATAAACAATTTGATATAGACATATAAGAGAGTATTATTCAGCCATAAAAACAAATGAAATTCTGACACATACTACAAGGATGAATCTTAAAAACACTATGCTAAGTGAAATAAGCTAGACAAGAAAGGACAAATATGATTCTGCTTATTTGAGGTACCTAGAATAGGCAAATTCATAAAGACATAAAGTCAAATAATGATTACCAGGGGCTAGAGGGGAGGGGGAATGGAAGTTAATTGTGGATACATGGTTTCTGTTTAAGATGATGAAAACGTTCTGGAAATGTAGAGTGGTGATAGTTGAATAACATGAATGTTCTTAATACCACTGAATTGTACACTTAAAAATGGTTAAAATGATAAATTTTTGTTATGTATGTATTATCACAATGAAAACAAAAGCATTGGAAGAAACAAAATGAAGCTGCTTTTTTATAATCCCTGCCATAATAAAGCTTATATTCTAGCAAAGAAAAAAAATCCTCTGGAATGAATGTTTTTCAAAAGCAAAGAATCTGAAAGATAAAATCCAGATGTCCTTGGTGAAAGGACTGACTATAAGCCCAAATAATGCTCCCTTTGCCACTAAACATCGAGAATAGGGGATGATGAGATTATCTAAGGAGCCCTGGAAGAATGTTCAAATGGATCATATAGTCCACAGATCCTGAATGGCTAGGAAATAACATAAAGATTGGTTGTAATTTCTTAGATTCAAAATTATTTTCTTGTATAAAGCTATATGTTTAATTACTTTGCTGATTCCTGAGATTTTGCTCAATGTATGTACATTATTGTCTGGGTGTATTAATCTTAGTTGTCTTTGAATCTAAATGGTTTGTCTTCAACTGAAGTGTCATTTTTATTCAAAGGTGACAATGACATTGGGAGACAGCTTGCATAAGGTGTGGAACTCCACTGTCATAGTTAATGATCAACCACATAGACATTTGGTATCTTTTCCTATATAGCTTTGGAGGCTCAATTCTATCCATCTTAGAAGTAGTTGTCAGGATTCTAGGTAGAATATCTCCAGTTGGACATGTTAATGTGCTACATCAGAACTGGATCAGCCTATTAAACTTTGTTTTTTATTTTTTGGCTATTACCAGTCTTGTTACCTAGGTGGTTTTACGGTTTGACTTCTTAATATTTTTTCTACCCCAAATGATTAGTCCAAGCCAATCATGATCATCCAATTGCACCTGTAGGCCAGGCATGGTGGCTCGCACCTGTAATCCTAGCACTTTGGGAGGCTGAGGCCAGAAGATTGCTTACGCCCAGGAGTTCAAGACCAGCTGGGTAACAAAGCAAGACCCCATCTTTTTAAAAAGAAAAAAAAATTAAAACAAAACAAAAACAATTCCACCTGCCTGCTTTTGGTTTAAGAATGAGTATTTCACCCAATCCAGGCCAATGAGACATCAGGAGAAGCCTGCCCCATGACTTCTGGGAAAAGCTTGCTTTCTTATAAAAAAAGAGACAGATGATATCGTCCTATTCCCACATGTTACTGTGACTGGTTACGATGCTAGGAAATGCTGCATCAGCTGGAAGATGAAGCTGATACATGTGGAGGAAAGAGCTATGAAAACTGCAGGATTTTAAGCAGATAATGTGAAGGGAAAAAATAGAAAACTACAGGAAAGCAAGACTGAAGCCCTGATGTACCATTCCTTTAAATAGCTTTATTAGAAGAGAATAAATATTTAAAATCAATTATCTAATCATCCACATTAATAAACGAGGGGGAAAAAAACCAAAAAAGCAACTTAAGCCAAGTAAGTAGGAGGGGGCATAGAATGATAAAAACAAGAACAGAGGCTCTGACTCCAGGGAAGATAGAGTAAGCACACTCCTGACCCCATCTCTCACACTAATTGGAAAGTGGACAAAATCTAGGACTCTTCAAAGTAAATGACAGCAAGCAGATTGGGGAAGGAGGACAGAATTTGAAATCTACTAAACTAGTACTGAATTTACTATCTTCTCCACTTGGCATCTCTTTGCCTAGACTCAAAGGCAGCTTGAAACCCAGAAGTGCACACCAAGAATGAATAGAAAGTTCCAAGATAAGAGTTCTGTTTCTGGCCTAAGGAATTGTACACTTAAAATGGTTAAAATGATCAATTTTTATGTTACATATATTTTATCACAATGAAAAACAAAAGTATTGGAAGAAACAAAAATGAAGCCGCTTTAAAAAAAAAATCCCTGCCCTAATAAAGTTTGGAGTGGGAAAGGGGGGTTCTAAGGGTCAGAGAGAATGTGGAAATCCCACATACAGTATTTTTTGCTTTATTTCCCTTCTCTTCTACCCCAGTCTTCAAGGAATACTATGACTAGCATTGGCGTCAGCAGCACTGCAATGGCAGTAGTCTTTGAGAAGGCATTTAATTTAATTTATTTAATTATCTATTTATTTTAGAGACAGGGCCTCATTGTGTCACCCAGGCTGTGGGAAGGCACTTTAAACTCAGAGGGAGAGGAATACTTTGTTCTGAACAGAGCTGCTTTAGTCCCAGAAGCATGGAGCAAATCCCCATTGCTTTTATTTTCTCTGTGTCCTCTGGCTGCTTGGACCAGGATTCAGAATGCAGTTGGGAGAGGTAAACAGCAGAACTAAACCAGGAAACTAAAACCCCAGCTTTCTAGCTGAAAAACTGGTAAGAGAGGCCCCAGGGAGCCAGAAAAGTGATAAAGTTATTGCAAAGAGAATGGAGATCAAGTGAGATCCCCTAAAGTTTTGTAAGAGCCCGTCTGCTCACCTCTAAACTGCACTTGTGTGGAGCTGACCCTAACTGGCACATCACAAGCATTGAGAACTGAGCTACAAGATAGACTACTGCTTAGGCCCCAGATTGGCCACTGGGTGGCACACACAAAGACCCAAATTGAACTGGAAATGTTTGAAACCTGAACTGACATTGAAACTGCAGCCCACACAATGCAGATCAGAACTCGCAATCTGACCCTAATTAGGGTATTTGCCTGTTAAACAAAAACATCAACATTCTCCTTATGACTTAAATAATACCCAGGATCTGACAGCATAATATTGAAAATGTGCAGGATACAATGCAAAATTACTAGGCACAGAAAGAACCAGGAATATCTCAAGTTGCAAGAGAAAAAAAAAATCAAGTGATGCCAACACCTAGATGATACAGACATTAGGATTCACAGAAAAAACTTTAGGGCAAGTTTTATAACCATGCTTTGAAAGTAAGGGTGAATGAATGGAAGGATATATATCAGGAAAGAAATGGAAGATATAAAGAGGAAACGAATAGAAATTTTTGAAGTGAAAAATACAACAATCAAAATAAAATATTCACCTGATGGGTTCAATGGGAAAACGGAAATGACAGAGGAAATAGTGATAAATCAAAAGAAATTATTGAATCTAAATGACACAGAGAGTAAAAGATCGACCAAAAAAAAAAAAAAAAGGACAGTACAAGAAAACTACAATCCAATATCCTTCATAGACATAGGCACAAAACTCCTCAACAAAATACTAGCAAATTTAATTCAGCAATGTATAGAAAGGGTAAAACATCTCGACCAAGTAGGGTTTATCCTAGAACTGTAAGGTTGACTCAATACTCAAAATTCAGTGAAGCTGATTTACCATATTAATAGTCAACAGGAAAAAGCACATGGTCATATCAATTGATGCAGGAAAAGTATTTGACAAAATTCAACATCCATTTATGAAAAGAATAGAAGGAGGCTTCTTCAAACTTGTAAAGTGTATCCACTACAAATCTAGGGTTAATATAACACTTAATTATGAAAGACCGAATGTTTTTCCCCTTAAGACTGAGAACAAAAAAAGGATGTCTACTCTGCACTGCTATTCAACATTGTAATTCAAGTCCTAACCAGTACAATAAGGCAAGATATGAAAATTACACACAGCTTGGCATGGTGGTTCACACCTGTAATCCCAGTACTTTGGGATGTCAAGGCAGGAGGATTATTTAAGGCCAGGAGTTTCAGACCAGACTGGCAACACAGTGAGACACCATTTCTACAAAAAATTTTAAAAAATGAGCCAGATGTAGTGGCAACACCTGTAATGCTAGCTACTCAGGAGGCTGAGGTAGGAGAATCACTTGAGCCCAGGAGGTTGAGGCTGCAGTGAGCCATGATCATACCACTGTACTCCAGCCTGGGTGACAAAATGAGACCCTGTCTCTAATTTTAAAAATTGAAAAAGAAAGTTATGGATGCTGTTTGTTTTTAAAATAAGTGCTTCCAATTTGCAGGTACCATGTACATCTACCTTAAAAAAATCCCACTGAATCTACAAAAAACTTCCTAATAATAATAATAATGGAGTTTGGCAAGGTTGTAGAATATAAAGTTGTCTTAGTGAGTTTGGGCTGCTATAACAAAAATACCATAAGCTGAGTGGTTTAAACAACAGAAATTTATTTCTATATAGGAAGCATGATGCTGGCATCCGTTTGGTTTCTGGGGAGGCCTCATGAAACTTACAATCATGGTGCAAGATGAAGGGGAAGCAGGTACCTCTTACACGGCCAGACCAGGTACAAGAGAGAGGTAGGGAGGTGCTACACACTTTTAAATAACCAGATCTCTTGAGAACTCTATCACAAGGAAAGCACCAAGGGTGATGGTGTTAAACCATTCATGAGAACTCACCCCCATGATCCAATCACCTCCCATCAGGCCCCACCTCCAATATTGGGGATCACAATTTGACATGAGATTTGGGCAGGGACATAGAACCAAACCCTATCATTCTGCTCCTGGCCCCATCCAAATTTCATGTCCATTTCACATTGCAAAGTACAATCATGTCTTCCCAACAGCCCCCAAAGTCTTAACTTATTCCAGCATTAACTCAAAAGTCCAAAGTCTCATTTGAGACAAGGCTAGACCCTTTCACCTATGAACCTGTAAAATAAAAAACAAGTTAGTTACAACCAAGATACAATGAAGGTATAGGCATAGGGTAAATACTCCTATTCCAAAAGGGAGAAGTCCACCAAAAGAAAAGGACTACAGGCACCGTGCAAGCCCCAAATCCAGTAGAGTAATCATTAAATCTTAAAGTGCCAAAATAATCTCTGTTGAATTCATGTCCCACAACCAGGGCACGCTGATGCAATGGGTAGACTCCTAAGGTCTTGGACAGCTCCACCCTGTGGCTTTGCAGGATTCAGCCCCCACAGCTGTTGTCAAGGATTGACACTGAGTGCCTGTGACTTTTCCAAGTGCAGGGTGCAAGCTGCTGGTTGGTCTGCCATTCTAGGGTGTGGAGAATGATGGACCTCTTTTCACAGCTCCACTAAGCGGTGCCCCAGTGGGAGTCTGTATGGGTGCTCCAACCCCACATTTCCCCTTTGCACTGCCCTAGTAAAGGTTCTCCATGAGGGATCTATCCCTGCAACAATCTTCTGCCTGGACCTCCAGGCTTTTCCATACATCCTCTGAAATCTAGGTGGAAGCGCCAAAGTCTCAACTCTTGCACTCTGCATTCCCACAGGCTTAACACCATGTGGAAGCTGCCAAGTCTTATGACTTGCATTCTCTGGAGCAGTGGCCCAAGCTGTATCTGGGCCCCTAAGTGACGTGGCTGGAGTTTGAGTGACTGGGATTCAGGGAACAGTGTCCCAAGGCTGTGCAGGGCAGCAGGGCCCTGGTCCTGGCCCAGGAAACCATTCTGTCCTCCTAGGCCTCCAGGCCCATGATGGGAGGGGCTGCCACAAAGGTCTCTGAAATGCCTTCCAGGCCTTTTCCCCATTGTCTTGGCTATTAGTACTTGGCTTCTTTATACTTATGCAAATTTCTGCAGCCTGCTTGAATTCCTCCCATGAAAATTGGCTTTTCTTTTCTACAACATTGCCAGGCTACAGATTTTCCAAACTTCTACCCTCTGCTTCCCTTTTAAATGTAAGTTCCAGTTTCAGCTAATTTATTTGCTCATGCATATGAGCACAGGTTGTTAGAAGCAGCCAGGCCACATCATGAATGCTTTGCTGCTTAGACATCTCTTCTACCAGATACCCCAAATCATCATTCTCAAGTTCAAAATTTCACAGATCCCTAGAGCAGGGGCACCATGCAGCCAGACTCTTTGCTAAAGCATAGCAAAAGTGATCTTTACTCCAGTTCCCAATAAGTTTCTCATTTTCATTTGAGACCTCCTCAGCCTGGACTTCGCTATTCATATCACTATCAGCATTTTAGTCAACAAGTCTCTAGGAAGACTTCAACAAGTCTCTAGAAGTGTCCAAACTTTCCCTCATCTTCCTGTCTTCTGAGCCCTCCAAACTCTTCCAACCTCTGCCCATTACCCAGTCCCAAAGCTGCTTCCACATTTTCAGGTATCTTTATAGCAACGCCCCACTCCTCAGTACCAATTTTCTGTATTAGTCCATTCTCATATCACTATAAAGAAATACCTGAGGCTGGGTAATTTATAAAGAAAAGAGATTGATTGGCTCATGGTTCTCTAAGCTGTACAGGAAGTATGATGCTGGCATCTGTTCAACTACTGGGGCGGCCTTGGGAAAGTTCAAATCATGGTGGAAGGCAAAGGGGAAACTGGCACATCTTACATGGCTGCAGCAGAAGGAAGAGAGAGAAGGGGGGAGGTGCTACATACCAGATCTCGTGAGAATTCTATCATGAGAACAGCACCAAAGGGGGATGGTGCTAAATCATTCATGAGAACTTGCCTCCATGATCCAATCACCTCCTACCAGGCCCCACCTCCAACATTGGGGAATCACAATTCAACATGAGATTTGAGCAGGGACACAGATCCAAACTATATCACCTCCTAAGGCTTCACCTCCAAATACCACCACATTGTGAATTAGGGCTTTAACATATAAAGTTCAGGGGAACACAAACACTTAGTCCATAGCAAAAGTCAATACACAAAAATCAATTACATTTATATATACTGACAATAAACATTGGAAAGCAAAATTTCTAAAAATACTATTTAAAGGCCAGGTGCGGTAGCTCACGCCTATAATCCCAGTACTTTGGAAGGCTGAGGTGGGTGGATCACTTGAGGCCAGGAGTTTGAGAACAGCCTGGCTGGCATAGCAAAACCTCATCTCTACTAAAAATACACACACACACACACACAAAAATTAGCTGGGAGTGGTGGCACTTGCCTGTAATCCCAGCTACTCAGGAGGTTGACGAATGAGAATCCTTGAACTCGGGAGCCGGAGGCTGCAGTGAGCTTAGATTGCACCACTGCACTCTAGCCTGGGTGACAAAGCAAGACTCTGTCTCAGAAGAAAAACATTTAAAATAGCTCATAAAACAGTAAGTATTTAAGAATAAATTGAACAAAGCATGGGTAGAATTTGTATACTAAAATCTACAAAATGATGATGAAGAAAATCAAAGAATACCAAAATAAATGGGGGAGATGTAGTGTTCATGAACATCCCTAAACTGAACAATAGATTTAATGTAATTCCAATAGAATTTCCAGCAGGATGTTTTTGTAAATATAGGCAAGCTGATTCTAAAAGATATATGGAATGCTAAATGGACTCAAACTACCAGATTTTTTTTTTTTTTAAAGAAACAGGGTCTTGTTCTGTCACCCAGGTTGGAGTACAGTGGCACAATCATAGCTCACTGTAGTCTCAATCTTCTGGGTTCAAGCAGTCCTCCTGCCTTAACATCCTTAGTAGCTGGGACTACAGGTGTGCACCACCACACCTAAATAATTTTTTCTAGTTTTTTGTAGAGATGGGGTCTCTCTATGTAGACCAGGCTGATCTTGAACTCCTGGCCTCAAGTGATTCTCCCACCTTGGCCTCCCAAAGTGCTGGGATTACAGGCATAAGCCACCATGCCCAGCCCAGGTTTTTGACAATTATCATAAGGATACAGTAATCAAGCATGTTAAATAACATGCTTGATAACAGTTTAGAGAAATGAGAAATATGACCAACTGATTTTTTATAAAGATGCAAAGGCAGTTCAATGGACAAAGGATGAACTTTTATCAAATAGAACAATTGGGCATCTTTATGCAAAAAACAAAACAAAACAAAACAAAAAAAAACCCTTGACCTATAGTTCATGCCTTATACTAAAATTAATGCAAACTAAATCATATATTCAATGTGAAATGTAAAACTGTAAAACTCTTAGAAGAAAACATAAGAGAGAGTCTTCATGGTCTGGTATTAGGTATTATTAGATATGACACTAAAAGCACTAAAAAACAGATAAGTTGACGTTCATAAAAATTAACAAGTTTTGCTCTGCAAAACACACTATTAAGAGAAGAAAATATAAGCTACAGACTCAGAAATATTTTCAAATCACAAATTAGACAAAAGACTTATGTCTTTCCAAAACTCAATAGTAAGAAAAAAATGTTAATGGGGAGGGAAACTTCAGCAGACACTTCATAAAAGAGTGCTTATGGGTGGCAAAAAGCACCTGAAAAGTTGTCCAACATCATCAGCCTTTAGGGAAATGCAAATTGAAACAATGATGAGCTATATTAGAATGGAAAAACGGCAGCAGCAAAAGACAATACCAAGTGCTGTTAAGGATGGGGAGCATCTGGAGCACTCATGCATTGCTGGTGGTACAAAATGGTACACTCTGGAAAACAGTTCAGCAGTTTCCTTGGAAGTTAACCATGTACTTACCATGCGACCCACCAATCCCACTTCTAGATATTTACTCTAAAGAAATAAAATCTATGTTCATGTAAAAACCTGTCCATGAACTTTTTTTTTTTTGAGACGGAGTCTTACTCTGTCGCCCAGGCTGGAGTGCAATGGTGCAATCTCGGCTCACTGCAACCTCCGCCTCCCAGGTTCAAGTGATTCTCCTACCTCAGCCTCCTAAGTAGCTGGGATTATAGGCACACACCACCATGCCCGGCTAATTTTTATTTTAGTAGAGACAGGGTTTCACCATGTTGGCCAGGCTGGTCGAACTTCTGACCTCAGGTGATCCACCTGCCTCAGCCTCCCAAAGTGCTGCGATTACAGGCATGAGCCACCACGCCTGGCCTCTGTCCATGACTATTTATAGTAGTTCTATTCATAATCACCCAAATCCAGAAACAACCCCAAAGTCCTTCAGTGGTTGAATGGATAAACAAACTATGATAGATACAAGTGGAATACTACTCAGTAATAGACTGGAATCAACTATTGGTATGTATGGCAACACAGGTGAATCTCAAAGGCATTATGATGAATGAAAGAAACCAGCCTTAAGAGATTACATACTTTATGATTCCATTTTTATTACATTCTGGACAAGTCAATACTATTGTGACAGATGACAAATCTATGGTTGCCATGAATTAGGGATGTGGCAAAGGCGTGAGTACAACTTGATGGAGTTTTACAGAATGATGGAACTATTCTGTATCATAATTTTGGTGGTCGTTTCACAAATCTAAAACTCAGAAATATCTGCCCCCTGCCAAAAATGCCATATTTTGTTGTCAGTTAATTTTATTAAAAGAGAAGAACTCCATAAATAGAGAATAATGAAACAAACAAAGCCAAAAGTTGATTCTTTGAAAAATTAATAAAATTGATAAGCCTCGCACAAAACTTGAAGTCTTGATTAAGAAAAAAGAAACCAGAAATTAGCAATGTCAGGAATGAAAGAGGGGACATCTCTACAAACATTAAAAAGATATTAAGGAACCATTTAGTATTATTAGGCATTAAAAGATATTAAGGAAAAATTGTGAACTTTATGCCAATAAATCTGACAACTTAAATGAATTAGATAAATTTTTTCAAAGATACAAACTATTTCCCCTTTTATCTCATGGACCAGAAATGAATCACATACTCATTCCTCGCTGCCAGCAAGGCAAAGCAGTATCTGGCACAGGGAAGCAGAATGGTCATGGATAGCTTAGCTCAATTACAATTCATTCTTACAGCTGGACACACTCCCAGCTCTCCATCCAAAAAATCAGGAGTGTATTAGAAGTAAGGGGAAGCACTTTGTGTAGGAAGCTAACAATGCTTGCCTGTTAGGTTTTCAGTCACTTGCAATCAAAAGACTCCTCATACTGTATACTTACTAGCTAAAATGGAATATTTAAGCAATGTACTGAAAGCGCCCAGAGGGAGATACTTTTGAGCTGAAGAGGATTGAGAGCTCCAAAGCCTGGAAAAAAATCAGTCTTGGATGGAATCTGATAACACCAAATCTGAAGGTCTATACTTTCCTTCCAATGTGAACACTTCTTTTTTTTTCTCTTTTTGATCAGGATCTTGCTCTGTCCACAAGGCTTAAGTACAGTGATGCGATCACAGCTCACTGCATCCTCAACCCCTCAGGTTCAAGCAATCCTCCCAACTCAGTCTCCTGAGTAGCTGGGACCAAAGGTGCAGGCCACCATGCCCAGCCTGAAAACTTCTTGCTGGCTTCCTCCATTTCAGGGTGCTTCCCTTCCCTTTCAGCACACCATCTCATTTAGGAGCCCTTACAGGCATTCTGCTCTTCTCTAGTAGCACTCTACACTGCCTTGTGAATACTTGTTTTTTTTCTGTTGTTGCTGTTTATTTCCTTAATAAGAGATGGTAATGTTAAAGGAAGGAATCAAGCTGGACATGGTGGCTCACACCTGTAATCCTAACGTTTTAGGAGGCTGAGGCGGGAGGATCCCTACCAGGAGTTTGAGGCTGCAGCAAACTGTGATTATGCCACTGCACTCCAGCCTGGGCAACAGAGTGACACCCCATCTCTTTTAAAGGGAAAAACAAAGAAGGAATCATGACTTCATTTTATTAATCTCTGTATTTCTGGTACCCAGGTGGTATCTGTCTGGTAGTTTTGTTTGTTTTACCATTAATTAATGAATCAGATGTTTGGTATCAAGACAAGGTTGAAAGATTTGGCTGGTAAAGAAATGAGCCCTTTTTGAATTTAGACATATTATTATTTACAAAGACATTGAAAGCAAAAGCAAGTGCCAGCTCTCCATGAGCTTTTGTCTCAGATACCAAAATGATGACACCAAAACAGAAGGGGCTGGATGACTACAGCATACGTTGTGGACACCTTGTTGCTGAGGGGTCAATGCCATGCTGCAGCTAAGCCTTGTTATAACCTGTGGCTGTACTCTAAGTGGCTAAGGCAGAATGGCTCATTGGAACCTGGGAAGCAATGAGAAACTGCCTCATGACAGTCTCTTTGGAAGACAGAGAGCTGAGTGGGAAACGGCCTTGCAGTAGCTGCTTACAAGTCTCTCATTGTGCTCATCTTCTGGGAGGACACCAAGGTGTTCTGCCAAGACTCAGATCAGCTGTGGTTCAGGCACTGCCTATGTGGTCTATGTGGATATGTGCAAGATTGTCAGGCCCTGGTATGAAGCTGCTCCCTCCATTCAGGTTGTCCAGAGGAACATGATGTTTTATCTTGACTAGATCTTTAAGATGGCAACAAGGGCCACCATTCAGGAAAAATCCCAAAGGACCTCAGAAGGATGGTGTTTCAAAGCAGGTGTTATTAGCGTCTGCCTTCAAAAGAGTAACTTAGTGAGGAAAACCTCACTGTGGTTTCCATGTAGTATTTTAGAAGGAATTAGGAATAGAATGGAGGCCAGGTACAGTGGCTCACGCCTGCAATCCTAGCAATTTAGGAGGCCAAGGCAGGAGGGTCACTTGTGCCCAGGAGTTGGAGAGCAGTCTGGGAAACATAGGAAGACCTCATCTCTGAAAAACAAACAAACAAACAAACAAACAAACAAATTAGCTGGGCATGGTGGAGCACACCCGTTGTTTAAGGACTTGTCAAAAGTGTAAGTCCAGCCTTCCACAAGCATTTCAAGATAAATTATTACAACATAAAATGGAGGCCTTTAATTAGGAGAGTCAAGTGGTTTGATTTGTAATTTTAAATGATCGCATCAGCACCTGTTTTATGGTACAAAATGCCCAGTTACTCAGGAGGCTGAGGTGGGAGGATCGCCAAGTCTGGGAGGTCGAAGCCACAGTGAGCCAAAGTTTCACCATTGCCCTACATCCTGGGTGAAAGAGCGAGACCCTGTCTCAAAAACAAACAGAATATAATCACAGGAAAAGGGTTTTGTAAAACGTTGCAACATTTTAACTTCCCCAAGGTTTCGTTTGAGATTTTGTTTTCCAACATTAATTAGATGTAAAACTCATAAAACAAAAATGACTTCAGCTAGCCTTTATGAATCAGAAAAGAGGGAGAAGTTGGGAAGAGCAGCCAAGCTGCTTGGGGGCCGTGTCCAAGTAGCAGAGTGAAAAGGCTGGATTTCTGAAGCTTCCTGCAGTGAAGAGAGAAGTGTTAGCACGGGTTGTGAGAAAAGCTCTGGTCGGAATGAAAAGCAGTGGTATAGCATCAGCTGCTGGCTCACTTGCTCTCTTCATGCACGAATCCAGCAGAGCCTGATGGCACTCTGCAGAGGGCATTTTCCCGAATGAGGCAAAAAGTCAAAGCCTGAGGAACTTGAAATGCTTATGTTAGGTTGGATCTGCACTTTTGACCAGTCCTTAAACAACAGGGCTCCTTTGTGTGGTGTCTGATGCCAATCATGTGACCTAACTAAAGGCAGCGATGTAACCATCCCACAATTCATTTATTTATTCAACAAACATTTATTGTGTTCTCTATTTACCAGGCAGTCAGCTTCCGGGGTCTAGGCTGGGATGCTGTGGTGAACAAGACAGACAAGGTCCCTGCCCTTAAGGAACTTAAAGGCAAAACAAAACAAAAAACAAGTAAATAAATGAGATCACTTCCATTAATAATAGTGCCATGAAGGGTCATGTGTCATGAAAGGCTGGCGGTGAGGCTGAGGATCTTGGGCCACACGGAGCTGAAGAGCTGAGGTGACTGGGGGCGCCAGGGTCTGGGGGTGCGGGCAGGCAACAGGCCACGGGGGACTTACAAGACATTATAAGGAGTTTTCATAAATTATTATGGCATAAATTGGAGGGCTTTAAATAGGGGAGTGAAGTGGTCTGATTTGTAATAAATGATTGCGTCAGCAGCTGTTTTATGGTATAAAATGCCCAGCTTGAAGATGACCATGCATTCTACAAATTCACCGTGACATCGCTGCCAAAACCCTTAACCTGTCTCATCTAGTTTTCCTGACAGATAAATAGGTCAGAATAAAGCTCCGTGACATAACTAGTGGGAGCCAAAGATTTGAATCACGTCTTGGTTTCAAATCCTGCTACCCACAAATGAGTTGTGAGCTCTTGTCAAGTTATTTACTGTATTTGTGCCTCAACTATCTCAGCTGTGAAATGGGGATAATGAAAGTTCCTACATCATTTATTTGTGAAAAAATAAATGACATGTAAAGCACGATGAGAGCGCCTGGCACAATGTAGTAAGCTTTCACAAATACTCGCTTTTATTCCTTCTTGCAGGGGATTACTGAGAGGATCCACAAGATAATGCACGTGAAAGGGCTTGCGAAACTGTAAGGACTATGTTAACGGTAGAGTCCTCTACTTTTTCTTTTCTTTTAAACGGTCCAGAGGACGATAGGCTGTTCCAGGCGCGAGGCCAAGCGCAGCCTCAATGCGGTCATTGTCGTGGGGCCGCCCCTCCCCCGCCCGGGGTGCTTCTCCATGGCAACGTGGGCTTTACCTCTCCCCGCCTCCTCAGGCCCGCAGACCGGAAGCAGCCCGTGCCGGGGGCTTCTGGGAAAAGGCTTGTGAACGGCGTTTCTGCGTCTGCCGTGGACAGCGAAGCTGCTGCGGTTCCTGAGCCAGAGGTTTGCGCCGGTGTGCGGGGAACGTTATGAGAGGGAGGGGGACACCGGGCTAGGGTCTGCGGACCTCTTAGCAGGAGCCGGCGGGGAAGCCTTCCCGGGACCTTCCTCAGCTTCCCGGGAGGCGCGGGGAACAGGCCGCGATCTCCGCGCCTAGCAGTTGTGGGGCGGGGAGAGGTAGGCGGCAGGCTTGCTTGGGTCTTCGGCGTCTGCAGAGAGCTCTCTATCCCGCTCTGTCCGCCGAGACCCTCACCTTCCCCCTCCCCCCCCGGCCGGTTTTGTTCTATTTCGAGGCCCTGGCGTCTCGCGGAGGGTTCTGGGAGTTGTGTTGGGAGGAGGTGGTTGTGGGGCGAGACTTGCGCGGGGCTGTTGGGATTTGTAGTCCCACCGGCCGCAGGCGGAAGTGCCGTGGTTCCGACGCTGTTGTCACAGGGTGGTCTTTGGTCATCTGAAATCCGCCGTCCTGAGTGCTGGGAAGAGGGGCTAGAGGACTGGCCGGGATCGGGGTACACAGCGGGTCTTTGCAGCAGTAAGGTGGGCGATCACCTGGAACGAGGTGCCCTGACCAAACATTGTCGGGACCGTCGGCCTTCCCTCCATTTCCCACAAGCAGTATGCTCTACAGCATAAAAGGAAGAGAAATTTATGTAGAAATAGTTGCACCGTTGATAAGCAGGGTCTTGGAATAGGAACAAATCAATGTTGGCTAGACCTTATTTATAAGGCCACCACACTCCAGGGTATTTAATTAAACCAGTATGTATTACTTGTCTGATAAGGCCTTTTCTGATTCCAGTCTTCATCTTGCTTGGGTTACGATAAGTTTTTTTAAGTTGTTCAGAATTTGGGCCCTGAGTAAATAACTAGAATAGGCTGCATGGCTCATTGCTAGTATGTGTCATAAACAACAGCACGGGCGTGATAGTGCAAATAATAAAGGTCCAGAAACAGCATACAGTTTCCCTGAAGGTAGAAGCTGGGGAAACTGTGAGTCATCCAGTGTAAGGACAAGACACTGGACCACTGCAAGAACTTAAGGTGCTTATGCGAGTGCCTTTTCTTAATAGAATTTTCTGTGATTAATGCCTATCATAAATATAAATGTACGTATGGTGTGGTGGAAGACTGAATATTTACGTATTATGTGCAAGATAATTTTTCAAAATTATGTGATCTGTTTTTCACATATGATCTTTTCAATATTATGTAATCTGTTACTCAGCAAGTGAACATTTTTTTCACATATATTTTAAGTCCAAGGAGTTCTTAAATACCTTAAAAATATTTTTTAAGTGGTAAAATTTTTTTAAGCACATAATAATAAAGCAAACCTTCGTTTTGGTTGACTTGTGTGTGTCAGGAAACACCAATCCTGAATTGCAAATAATGCGTTCCAGGGTCACGCACATTTAGAAAGCACTGAAGTAGTCTGGTTCTTACTTGGATTCTTTTGATTATTGACATAGGGTTTGTCGTCTTAGTAGGTCATGATTGGCAGAATTTTCCTGTAAGTGGCCATATAGTAAGTAAGTTCATGCATAATTTAACGATAGTGCTACGGTCTGAGAAATGTGTTAGGCTATTTCATCCTTGTGCGAACGTCGTAGAATGTACTTACACAAACCTAGGTGGCGTAGCCTATTACACACTTAGGCTATCTGGTATGGCCTATTGTGCCTAGGCTACAAACCTGTACAGCATGTTGCTGTACTGAATACTGTAGAGAATTGTAACACAATGCTAACTATTTGTGTATCAAAACATAGAAAAAATAAGTAAAAGATGATATAAAAGGTGTAAAAAAAAAAAAAAAGGTATGCCTGTACAGGGCACTTACCATGAATGGACCTTGCTGGATTGGAAGTTGCTCTAAGAAGTCAGTGAGTGAGTGGTGAATTTGGAGGCCTAGGACTTTACTGTACACTCCTATAGATTATATAAACACTGAACACTTAGGCTACACTAAATTTATTAAGAAAACTTTTTTTTTCAATGATTAACCTTAGCTTACTGGAACTTTTTCACTTACAAACTTAATTTTTTTTTAACGTTTTTACTATTTTGTGATAACACTTCGCTTAAAATACAAACACATTGTACAGCTGTGTAAATATATTTATATCTTTATTTTGTAAGCTTTTTGCGACAGAGTCTCGCTCTGTCGCCAGGCTGGAGTGCAGTGGCGCGATCATGGCTTACTGCAGCCTCCACCTCCCGGGTTCAAGAGATTCTCCTGCTTCAGCCTCCCGAGTAGCTGGGACTAAGGCGTGAGCCACCACGCCCAACTAATTTTTGTATTTTTAGTAGAAACAGGTTTCACCATGTTGGCCAGGATGGTCTCGATCTCTTGACCTCGTGATCTGCCCGCCTCGGCCTCCCAAAGTGCTGGGATTACAGGTGTGAGCCACCGCACCAGGCCCAGCTTTTTGCTATTTTTAAATTCATTTTTTAGAGACAGGGTCTCACTCTGTTGCCCAGGCTGGAATGCAGTGGTGCGATCATAGCTCAGTGGAGCCTTGAACTCCTGGTCTTTAGTGATCCTCCTGCCTCAGCCTCCTATAGTGCTAGGATTACAGATGTGAACCACTGCACCTAGCCAGTTTTTTTTTTTTTCCTTTTGGAATTTTTTTGTTAAAAACTAAGACAAACACTTGCATTAGCTTAGGCTTACACAGGGTCTGGATTATCAATATCATTGCCTTCTACCTCCGTATCTTGTCCCACTGGAAGGTTTTCAGGAGCAATAACGGGCATGAAGCTGTCATCTCTGTGATAACAGTGCCTTCTATAATAGCCCCTGAAGGACCTGCCTGAGGCCATTTTGCAGTTAACTTTTTTTTAATAAGTAGAAGGAGCACACTCTAAAATAGTATAGTATGAAAAGTATAGTAAATACATAAACAAGTAACATAGTCGTTTATTGTTATCAAGTTTTGTGTATCATACATAACTGTATGTGTTAAACTGGCAACACAACAGGTTTGTTTACACCACCATCACCACAAACATGTGAATAATGCATTAATCTTACAACAGCTACAGTGTCACTAGGTGAATCTTGAATTTTTCAGCTGCATTATAATCTTATGAGAGCACTGTCATCTGTGAGGTCCTTCATTGACCCAAACATCATTTTGTAGTGCATGACTGTGTTGGGTTTTTTTAGGCCATCTAGTCTGTTGAAACTACTCAACTCTGCTATTGTAGCGTGAAGTATGAGTAAGTACAATTTTTTATGGATACAGTCATGTTAATTTCGTATCATTTTCACGTGTCATGAGGTATTCATATGACTTTGGGGAGCTCCATTCCCTAAATATCATTAGGTATTCATTTGATTTTAGGGAGCTCCATTCCCTAAGGCACTGTGGTGAAGACCACAGCCATTTAAAAATGTGAAAATTATTATTGGTGCAAGTGTTGTACAGAAATGGGTGACAGGCTAGATTTGGCCGCGAAGCTGTAGTTTGCCAAATCCTGGTGTAGGTTATTAACTGGAATTTTTAACTCCGTCAAAGAACAAGTATCTTTTACTTTTATCAGTGTAAGTCCAAATTCTTAGGATATTTTTGCTTATTTATATATCTTTTATTTCTTGTGCCTCAGGAGTGCCTGTGAAGAAAACGGGGTATTGCCCTGAGGCTTATATTCTGCCTCAGTTGTATTTTCTTGAAATATTATAAATCAGAATGTCTGCACAGTCAGTGGAAGAAGATTCAATACTTATCATCCCAACTCCAGATGAAGAGGAAAAAATTCTGAGAGTGAAGTTGGAGGAGGATCCTGATGGCGAAGAGGGATCAAGTATCCCCTGGAACCATCTCCCAGACCCAGAGATTTTCCGACAGCGATTCAGGCAGTTTGGATACCAGGATTCACCTGGGCCCCGTGAGGCTGTGAGCCAGCTCCGAGAACTTTGCCGTCTGTGGCTCAGGCCAGAGACGCACACAAAAGAGCAAATCTTGGAGCTGGTAGTGCTGGAGCAGTTTGTTGCCATCCTACCCAAAGAGCTACAGACTTGGGTTCGAGATCATCATCCAGAGAATGGAGAGGAGGCAGTGACAGTGCTGGAGGATTTGGAGAGTGAACTTGATGACCCTGGACAACCGGTGAGCCTGCTTGTGTCATTTCCTGGGTCAGAAGCACTGGCAAAGTAGTAGGCAAAGCTGCTAAATTAATTCCACTCAACTAAGTTAGAATTATGTTTATACCTTTTCCCCCATGTCCCTACCACTCCCTGTTATCTGTGCTTCTTTGCCATCTAGGCTTCTGCAATATTTGTTTTATGGGGTTTCTCTTACATGTTTCTGGTTCTGATTCTCATTACAGTTCCTTCTCTGAATCACGTCTTTCTGTTTCCAGGTTTCTCTCCGTCGACGAAAACGGGAAGTACTAGTAGAAGACATGGTATCTCAAGAAGAAGCTCAGGGATTACCAAGTTCTGAGCTTGATGCTGTGGAGAACCAGCTCAAGTGGGCATCCTGGGAGCTCCATTCCCTAAGGCACTGTGGTGAGGACCAGAACTCTGTGTGGACTAGAGGGTGAAAGAGAGCGTAGGCCGTTTGTTCAGAACTTTTCTTGTTCTCACTGGTGGGGGGGGTCATATCACTCTTAATCTAAGATCTCAGTTTTTTTCTGATTAAGTTGATTTTGCTGGCCTCAGATCTTTTATTCCTAGACATTAACATCTTCACCCTTTTCTTCCGTTTGAGTTTCCTTCCTAAAAAGAGTTGCCCATGTCAGGCTAGCATGTGCCTTACTTTGAGCCAGCACCCACCCATGGACCAAGTCCCTCTATTTTACATTCAGTATTACTTGTCATCCGTTTTCCATCCTTTTTACTTTCAATCTGCCTAATTCCATTGGTACAGTAAGCTTACCTGAAAACCTCTTCTCATCTCTCTGTTGTATATCACTGAAGTCTTTCTAAATATTTATTTCTGATTTTCTTCAACGTCTACCTAGAGTCATTTTCTTCTAAGAAGCTTCTTTTGTAGAAATTATATTTGGAGTAATTTTTTTCCTTTTTCTAAGTATTTATGTAAAAAAAGCCTTCTTAGCTATAACATGCTTTAAATGCAGAAAAGCTTTTCTAAAAGCTCACAGTTGTATTAATTCACGAGACTGGTCTTTCCCATTATATTGGCCATTAACACCATATACTTATGTGTATCCTTTGATATGGCCCAGTTTATTCCTAAAACTGCTAGATTGCTTTCTCATGTTTATGTGAACTAAAATGAAATTTTGTTTGACTCTGCTTTAGTAATCATTCCTTGAGGTAGTTGTAGATGGTGCTTATATGTCATTGAATGAGGTCTGAGCAGGTTTTCTTCACATCTGAGGGGACAGTGCCAGCCAATCAGAACTTTTGGGATGGGGCTGAAGTCTGCTGAAAATCTGCAGTTTTACATGTTTCATGGGACATTCTTCTGTGCAGTAAAGTTTGAGAAGCATCATTCTTGATATATGGGGTTGATATTTTCAACTTCTCATCTGAATTTTAGAGTGACTTTTCACCTATGTTTAAATAGCCTTATTTCAGCTGTCTAGTCTCTTCCACACTTGGGAATTTCTGTTTCCTGTGTGCCGTTTGTCTCCACTTAATCTTCAAACTCACTCCTCTGTTTTTCAAGTCTCCAAGCCTCACTGTCCTCTAACCTTTCAGTCTCTCTCTCTTAGCCCTATCTCCTGACTTTATCTTTTTGTTAATGATTTACTATTTCCCTCTTCACTGAAGGCAGTTGCTAACCCTAGATTAACTGTATCTTTACTCCTTAAGGCATGAAGTTTCAGAAAAGTCTTAAATGACGCTGTTATCTCTGCCTGCATGTGAGTGATGCTACTACCTGTTGGTAATTCAGGCTTTTCTTTCATTGGACATGTTTCACTGGCTTAGAAATAACCATTTTTCTAAGTACCATGACAAATATCACATGGGGCAAGCTTCTTTTATTGGAAAACTTTCGTTTATTAGGGGCATACTGAATTTTTATGTCATGTGTTTGGTTAACACAGGATGCCCCCAGCTTATCTTCAGCCCCTTCGTGTCAAGACTCCTGTGTTCTGCTTTTAGTCTAACATTGGCTGTGACCTGACTTGTCTTGTTCATTTCAGAAATAGCCACTTTCTGACAGGTTTTTTAAATTTACTTCTTTGTATTTTGATGTAATGTCTCCCTTTCTCAAAGCAAAAGAACATTATAATGATTTCCTACTGGCCAGTTTTATTTTATTTTTATTCTTACAACGTTTCATCCATACCTAGCCACATAACTTTGACTATCTCCCTAGCCATCTTAGAATCTACCATCTTTCTGCCCTTTGTTTCCTGACTACCATTTATAAACCACTTGCCTATGTTTTATTCAGATATATCATGATGTTATACTGTTATTTCAGAGTAATTTCATTTTTCTTTTTTGAGAACAGGCCTTAACACCAGTTTCAGAGTGGTTTATAGATGTGTGCAAGCTATTTAATTCATTAAAAAAATTTTTTTTAGGTTTCTTTTTCCCTTAATAGATAATGAATGATATTTACATTTTCTGTTTTTTTCAGATGATGATGGTAGGACTGAAAATGGAGCACTAGCTCCAAAGCAGGAGCTTCCTTCAGCAGTAGAATCCCATGAAGTTCCTGGTACTCTCAATATGGGTGTTCCTCAGATTTTTAAATATGGAGAAACCTGTTTCCCCAAGGGCAGGTTTGAAAGAAAGAGAAATCCCTCTCGAAAGAAACAACATATATGTGATGAATGTGGAAAACACTTCAGTCAGGGCTCAGCCCTTATTCTTCATCAAAGAATTCACAGTGGGGAGAAACCTTATGGATGTGTTGAGTGTGGGAAAGCATTCAGCCGAAGTTCCATTCTTGTGCAACACCAGAGAGTCCACACTGGAGAAAAACCTTACAAATGTCTTGAATGTGGGAAAGCCTTTAGCCAGAATTCAGGGCTTATTAATCATCAGAGAATCCATACTGGGGAGAAACCTTATGAATGCGTTCAGTGTGGGAAATCGTATAGTCAAAGCTCAAATCTTTTTAGACATCAGAGAAGACACAACGCAGAAAACTTCTGAATGTTGTGAAAGTTTAAGAAATTGAAAAAAAAAAATCAGCACTCAGGTCTTTTTCTTCAGAAATGAAGACAAAATTTAAAATATGAAATGATGCAGAATAGTTTTTTCCCTATTGACTGTCAGAAAATCCACTGGGAAATGTAAAAATCTTCACTCATCATTATGATTTTATCTTGAAAGAAATGGTGTCGTACCTGCCTAGAAACTGAAATTTTAAACTTAATTCAGGTCTGAATGCCTAAATTTTCCATGTGATGTTTATGTCTCTATTCTCCAAATAATGAACTACCTGATTCATTGTCCCTTTCTTGAAAGTTTCCTTTTTTTTTTAAAGACAAATATGTTATTTCTGCATTGATCATTGAAATGTTCTTTATAAGGATACATTCCCTTATAAAAAGGCAACAGGAATTACAGTCTGAAAACCATTTTAAACCATCTTTTAAAAATTTACCCTTGTTTCCTTTTACCTAATTTGAATATGCATTTGAGAAAATAGAGGATAATGGATGGCTAAGAGCCTCAAAATGAGCCATAAGATCTCAGATAAGAAGTGATGGTGATAAAACATCAAAAAGTGAATGGAACACCTTGATTGGGGAAGATACACAAATACTTTGATCTAAGAATTGAAGTGTATCAAGAATTTATATTCTGCCTGCAGGAAAATTCAAAAGCTACTCATCCTCTCTATAATTTGGAGTCATCTTACTAATGAAAATAATATTTTCCCATATATTATTAAAAAGCATACAGTCTAAACAATAGACAATTGTAAAATAATGAAGGTAGAAATTATAACACTAGGGAAATATTTTGTAGTGGATGGCAGTGTTGAAGGGCAAATGTAAACATAAGGGTAATGGTCTGTCATGGCTTTTAGAAAAAGATGATCAAATTCATCATTATTTTGCCTTCATCTTTGCTAAGGATAGAAAATTCCCTGACAGGTGGACAAGTATCAGGTTACCTATTTTTTATTCCTTTGGTACAAAAGGGTTGAACATCAGGCTAAAAAAGCAGCCATGCGTTTATTAAACATTTTCTACCGACAAGGCACTGTGCTAGGTACTGTAATCCTACCATAAGTAGGTAGGTATTCTTCCACTGTAAATCATAGGGGTTTGCTGTTTTATGTGAGTTAGCCTCTTCCCCTTGTCTGAGCATTCCTCAGGGGAGGTCACCTGTGAGGTTCCCAGAACTATAGTTCTTTTACCAGGGTGTTGTATTTGGAAGGGGAGGAGGACTTGGCTCAAAGAGCTAGCTCGCTCTCCAGTGGTCTTCAGAGCTGAGTCCACGATACTCTTACCACAATTTGGAAGTTTGCGAATCTTTTTAAAGAACTAATCAATCTCTTAATAGCATTGAGGTTGTACCTACATATTAAGTTGAACGGACTGTTCTATTTAAAAAATAAACAACTAGACTATTAACAACTAGTTTATTAACTATCCTATCAGAATTGAATTTTTTTTTAATTTTCAGTCTTAACACATTTTTAAAAATGTATTAAAGTAATACATTGTAGTAGTAGGATTATATACTCCTTGGCTGAGAATTCCAAGTACTGTGGTTCTACTGTTGAGTGGAAAACTCTGGAAGTTAAAATATAGAATATGAGAGGAGGCTTTTTTTTATAATGGGCATCATTGTGTGGAAAATGACCCATGTGAATACAAATATTTCCTAGTTCAGAGATTTTGGTTATATCTGGTGCTTGGATCAAGTTTAAAAATGGAAGGTGAGATTTTGCGTGAGCCTATTAAAAAGCATAGTAATAAATGCAAGGCCAGCTGGTTGGAGAAGTGAGGCAGAATGGAGCTTGTTTATAGGTTTTCTGATAACAGTTATAAAACAATGTGCTTTATAGATTAAGATTTATTGAAGTATAAATATGTAGTAATGATATAATGTATTTTAAGTTATACAAGAAAATGTAGGGACTTCTGTTTGGGTCTTTTTCTCTGTGGCTGAGGGAAAACAAGTCAATGTCCAATAAAGCTATAAACTCCTCTGCTTTAAGATAAATGATGTGATTTATTTATTTATAACTGGCTTCTTTCCAAGTAGGTTTTGAGGTGGCATATTTGGAAGACAGCTGGGATGACAGAATTCTTGTATCAGAGTAGGTAAGAAGGGAGCAATGGCTGTTATGTCATGCTTTTTAAGATCGTATATGGTTCCTATATACAAGGAAGCTTCCCTGTGGTAGATTTGTCATAAATGCCAAAGATATTTGGTAATGTGAGTGTAGAAAAAGTAGTATTAGGGTTGGCAAATACTGTCTTTGTCTTGGCAGCTCTAATATCTGCATTGTTCAGAAAGGATTCTGAGGCTAAGGCAAAGCTCTGTGGGGAAAAGGGACTGGACCAAAACAAACTGGATGGTAGCACACAAAAAGAGGAAATGATGAGATGTGTACTTTCTCTCTCTGGTTAGGCTTAGTCCCCACTATACAAATTGATTTTGAATACTCTGTAGTGATTTTTAAAATTCCATCCACACAATCATTTATTACCCACACAGATAATCTTAGAAATTTGGGGGAGTGCCTAGCTTCTGATGAAGTGGTGATATGGCAGTTGCCAAGCAGTGGCATTGCCAGAACATCTGGTTAGCAAATGAGCAGTCATTTTAGGTCATGCAGACTGCTGATACCTGCCCAGTAGCCACTGAGCATTTGCTGGTTTTTTCTTCTGGCTTTCTTGGAGGTTAATCTCTCTGTAGTCATACCCAGTTGGTACTTGTTGATCTTTAGCAGTATGTCTCATATTCATGTAAATTGAAGGGAGGGTTACATGTACTGAAATAATCTGCATGCTAGGCATTGGCTTAAGACACTGTACCTATCTCACATTTGTAGACTAGGAAAGCAAGATTCAGAGATCATGTGACTTGCATGTGGCCTAGAGATAAAACTCACATCTGGTTCTGTAGACTCCAGGGACATATTCACCATGCCATGGGTGGTGGCTATTAAACCTCGATAAATTTGTGTTTATGGTTAACAAATGTAAAAGCTATTATACATTGCTGGTTTGAATTTTTTACAGTGCAGAAATGTAAAATGAAAAAGGGTATTTCCTTTCACAGTGTTACCCAGAAGTCATGATAATTCGGTTTGTTGTTCTTCCAGATTTAGGCATACACTTATTTAATCAATAATGTGTTAATAGCTGACACCTGTGGTTGCTGTGACAGGCTTGAAGTGCTTTATCATTGATTAACTTAATCCTCAGCTACTATATAAAGTAGGAGATAACCCCATTTCACATGCACTACACTGAGACTTGCCTCCTCTCTGCCCACATTGAAGATGTTCTTTTTTCATAACTATATACTATTCCATTGCATGAATATTTTGTAATTTATTTAATCCCCTATGGATTGATAATTAGGTTCACTATAGATAAAGGTGTAGTTAACTTTCCTGTACATGTATTTTGCTAATTGTGTGGGTATTTCTGTAGGATGAATAACTAGAAATTGATTGGATCAGATTTCACGTTTTCAGTTTTGAGAACTAGTACCAAAAAGATTTTACCAATTTACAACTCCATCATTAGTAAGAATGCCTGTTTGCCTACAGTCTGCCAACCCTGAATCCTTAAAAATGTTTGCCAATTTGATAGGCAAAATTTCTTTCTTTTCTCTGAATGTTAATGAGGAGGAACATCTTTTCATGTTTGTTGGCCATTTGCATTTCCTATTGTGAATTGCTTTTGCCCATTTTTCTTTTTTGAATTATGAAAGTGTAATGACTACCTTCTCATTGTATAAAAAATAATAACACAGTTCTTTGAATAGAGAGACCTTTTCTCCAGTGCTACCAATCACATTTCACCACAGTTTAACATATATCCTCTAGTCACCTTTCCATGCAAATATACATACACATAAAAACACTTTTTACATAAATAGGATCTCATATTCTGTAGCTTTTGGTCTCAAAAAAAGATAACAGGTCTTTAAATTTCTTTAATGGTTGAATATGATTAAATACTATGAAAATGCCATTATTTAACTATTCCCTTAAATTTTTTTCCTCTCGCTATTACATTGCCAAAGTAAACATCCTATTGAGATGTCTTTGTGCATGTGTGTGAATATTTCTTTAGTCTGGAGTCCAGTAAGGTGGATTGTTGGGTCAAAGGGTTTGTTCTCTGTCCACCTTTAGTCTTCCCAAAGGCCTTCATAACTGTATTTTCACCAACTGTATGGAAAATGTTCATTTTCCCATATAACCATACCTACACTTGATAGTTTTTGTCTGTTGGGCGAAAAAGAATCTTTTCTTATTTTGCATTTCCCTGACTATAAAAAAAAATGGTGAGATTGGGGTTATTTTCATGTTTATTGGCCATTTATAGTTTACTGTGGATTGTTTGTATCCTTTACCTGCTTTCTATTGGGTTATGTGTGGGTATCTTGTTATTGTTTGTTCAGCATCTCCTTCCCTATCTTCTAGTAATACAACCCTTATTTATTTGTGGGGAACCCATTCCCTGTGGCTTAGGTGAGTACATGACCAGGCCTGGCCTCCTGAGTCCCACAGCTTCCTAGCCACAGTGATTAAAGAATGGGTATATAACTTAAGCCAGGCTAAGGAGAGTCCTCAACAGAACTTCTGCTGGGACTACTGGAAAGAAGGCTTTATGGAGATCCCAGGAATCAAGGACCATGTAAACCTGAATTTGTGCCATGTGGAGAGAGTCTGTCTGAGGAGAAACTCGGATGCTAGCAGAAATGGAAAGAGAACTAAGTTCTGATGTCATTTTTCTGGAGGCCCTAGATCCAGCTGTGCCTAAAGCCTGCCCTACCTCCGGACTTTAAAGTTTTGTGAGCCAATAAAGTCCCTTTCTTGTTTAAGATAATTGAATTGGGTTTCTGTTCTGATTAATATAGGTTATTTGTATTTTCTTATTGATTTGTAGAAAACCTTTGTAATTTTAAATTCTAGACTTTATGCACTATATAAGTTAATAAAATTAGCATGGCCTTCCATGATTTGGCCTCTGTCAACTTTTGCCATTTGTTACTCCACTCTCCCTATAACACACACCACACACATATACTTTACATTCCAATAGTAACAGAACACTGATGTTGGGAATGTGGATGAACAGCTTTTTACACAGTTGCCTCTTTGGCAGGTCTCTTCTTACTCTTCCTTTAGACTCATTCACCTGGGACTTTAAGGGTTACACTGCTGAGAGCTGGACCCATCTCCTACCATTGTTCTTGGGGAATTCCCCTCAAACATCCCCTATATGCAACCCTTGGAGCCCTTCCAGTGACCTCCATCCCAACTCCATGGTTCTCTGGCTCTTTGTTTCATTCTCAGGCCTGTGGACTCAAGACCTGAATGAATACACACAGACCTGAGCAGCCTCACCCTTTGGGCTCTTTTCTGTGGCCGGAAATGTAGCAGTGCTCTATGTCATCTGGCACCTCTGATTAATCACATCTCCCAAGATGGAATTTTCAAAGAGATGTCTTTCAAAATTGAGCAAAACATTTTGCAAGCTTTTATTCAACACATGCCCACTCTGGGTCAGGCACTGTTCTGGGATTTAGTCTGTTGCTTGTGTGTGTGAAAAACTATACATGGCAGTGGAAAACCCAAAGTAAATGAGAAACAGTTTTTAAAAACATATTGTATGTCATATGATGACAAGTGGTTAGGGAGAAGAAAGGAAAGTGATACAAAATGTCAAGAAGGAAAGAGTGCAATTTAGATAGGTTGGCCGGGAAAGGTTTTCACTGAGAAAGTGACATTGGAGAAAAGATAGTATAAGGAAGCAAGCCATGAGACTGGAGAATGTTCCAGGCATGCAGACAGCAACTGCAAAGCAACTTGATGTAGGAGCAATGCCTCATTTGTTCAAGAAAGCAAAGAGGCCAGTACGGCTACAGCAGAATGAATATGGGGGAAACTAGCTGAGGCCAAAGACAAATGGTGAGGGTGGCAGGGAGAAGCTGGATCATGGAGGACCTGGTTAGCCATTGTTGGAACTATAACTTTCTTTGAATGTAATGAGAGACCATTAGAGGTTTTGAGCAAACAAGTAATGTGACAAGGTGCTGAGAACAGCTAAACAAAACTAAGTCTCCAACTAGTTTATCTAAATTCTTAAAATGTTTCTTTACATATTACAAAGGTAATAGGAAAAGTTTAGAAGTAAAATCACCCAAAAGTCACCGGAATCCATAATCCTAATAACATCCCGGTAACATTTTTTGTTCTCTATACACCTATATAAATGTTCTATCTATATACCTCTCCCCATCTATATCACACCATTATTTACAACAAATACATATTTAGAAAACAAATACATATTTAGGAACCTGTGTTTATATGTCTATATACAGCTTCCTTCTTTCCTCTGAACTTTAGATCAACTGTCTGCTTCTGCCTAAGGCTAACCTCTCCACTGGATCCAAGCTGTTTTCTCACACCTATGAAAAGATATACTCCAATAATCCTCACCTTTCCCATATTATCAATTTTTCCTGTCTTCTGAACTTTTCTAATTAACATAAAATACGCTGTTTTATCACACAAAAACCTTCAGGCCGAGATGGAGTACAGGGATCAGATCTAACCTGCCTGAATAAATAAAATATCAATTATTTATTTTGATATTAAATATCAAATAAATTGATGTGAGCTCACATCAATGTAGCATAGCAGACAGAGGCAAGGAATGGGAAGATGGGATTCCCTAGAGACAAAAAACATGAGGCAAACTTGGATTGCCCATTTACTTGCTTGGGGAGAGTTTCTAGGCCACAGCACAAGGAATGGGGCTCAGACAGAGACTGGCAGTTTTCTTGAGAAGATGGAGCAAGAAGTCCTGGGAGGCCGAGGTGGCTAGCTTTTGTAGGACAGAGTACCAGAGAGGAGATAAGTGCACAGAAAGACAACAGTGGAGATCTGCAGAGTCTCTCTCAAGTATTCAGTTGAGTACTTATGAGCATATATATGTAAGGAGACTACCTGAGTTTGGGGAAAGAACTATCCAAACGGATTAGAGGGAAAAATCACCAGAACTCACAAAGAGACAGGAATGGTATCAGCCAGAGTAGAAAACCTCATAATTCATAGAGCATCAGGGCAGTAATTCTTAAGGGCAATTCTGTCCCCCAGGAGACATTTTTGGTTGTCACAACCAGAGGAGATGGACACTACTGGCATTTAGTGGGTAGAGATCAGAAATGCTATTAAGTATCCTACAATTTATAACAATGAATTAGCCCCAAATGGCAGTAGTGCTGAGGTTTGAAAAAACTCTGAGTTAGAGTATTAGGGAAGGATCTTGCCTACTTTGTGGAGAAAAACCCTAAACACTGCGTAAAAACCTAAATGCAAGACCTGAGAAGATAAACACATCCCAGAAGAAAGCTCAAGAATACAATGTCCCTGTAGCAGACACGAACACGAACATGTGTATGTGTGTGTATTTTTTAAATACCCAACACCTGGCCAGGCGCAGTGGCTCATGCCTGTAATCCCAGCACTTTGGGAGGCCAAGGTGGGCGGATCATATAAAATGCTCAATTAAAATCACAAGACCCATGAACCAGGTGCAGTGGCCCATGGCTATAGGCCCAGCTACTTGGGCGACTGAGGCAGGAGGATCACTTAAACAAAGGAGTTTGAGACCAGCCAGGCAATATAGTGAGACCACATCTTTAAAAAAAAGAAAAATCACAAGGGGCATAGAAAGAGTAGAAGACAAAAATAGTAACAGAAAATAAGGGCAACAAATAGAAAACAGTAACAAATATGATGGTAATTCAGGTATGTCAAGAATCACTTTGAAATATCAATGGTCTAAACGCATCAATTGGAAGAGATTGTCAGAGTCAATCAAAAAACAATACCCAAGTATATATTATCTACAAGCAATGCAACCCACCTTAAATATAAAAACAAAAATAGATTAAAAGTAAATGGATGGAGAGAGATATACCATACTAATGTTAATCAAAAGAAAGTGGAAGCATCTATATCAATTTCAGACAATGCAGACTTCAAAACAAGGAAAGGTATCAGGGACAAGCAGGAGTATTACAAAATGATAGAGGGATTAATTCTCCTAGAAGGCATAACAATTCTTAACATGTATGTGTCTGACAACATTGTCAAAATACATGAAGCAAAAACTGATGACACTGCAAGGAGAAATAGATGAATCTACCATGATACTTGGAGACTTCAATACCCCTATATCAGACATGAACAGATCCAGCAGGTAAGGACATAGTTGAACTCAACAACACCAACAACTGGATATAATGAACATCTATATGCCATTTCATCCAACATGGCAGAATACACATTCTTCTCAGGTTCACATGGAATATTCACCAAGATAGACCACATTCTGCACCACAAAACACAAGTTGACAAGTTTACAAGAGTAGAAATCAAACAATATCTGCTCTCAAACCACAATGGAATTAAACTAGAAATCAATGATAAATATAACTAGAAAAATCTCAAAATACTTAGAGATTAAACAGCACACTTCTAAATCACACATGAGTCAAAGAAGAAATCTCAAAATATATTTTGAGCTAAATAAAAATGAACATAGAATTTATCAAAATGTGTGGGATGCAGTAAAACCTGGGCTTAGAGGGGAATTTATAGCATTGAGTGAATATTAGAAAAGAAGAAAGATCTAAAATCTATCATCTAAGCTTCTGCCTTAGGAAACTACAGCAATTTAAATCCCAAGTAAGCAGAAGAAAAGAAATAAAAATTAGAGCAGAAATAACGAAATTGAAAGCAATAAATCAACAGAGAAAGTCAACGAAACTGAAAGTTTTCTTGAAATAAAATAAAATCAATAAGCCTCTCTAGCCAGGCTAGCTAGGGAAAAAAGAGAGGGCATAAATTACTACTGTCAGAAATAAAAGAGAGGTCATCACTACAGATCTCACAGACATTAAAAGGATAATAAAGGAATACTATGAAGATCTCTGTGCCCCCAAAATTTGATAACCTAACTGAAATGGACCAATTCTTTGAAAGACGCAATCTGCCAAAACTCACACAAGAAATAAACAACTTGAACAGGCCTATATCTACTAACGATATTGAATCAATACCTAATAACCTTCCAAAACAGAAAGCATTAGGCCCACATGAGTTCACTGGAAAATTCTGTCAAACATTTAGGAAAGAAATTATAACAATTCTCTATCATAGATAGAAGAGGAGGGAATACTTCCTAACTCATTCCATGAGGCCAGCATCACCCTAATAGCAAAACCAAAGACATTACAAGAAAACTACACTAATATCTCTCATGAACACAGCTGCAAAAAAATCTTCAACAATATATAAAAAGAATTATACACAAAGAAGTGGGATTTATCCCCGGTATGCAAAACAGGTTCAGTATCCAAAAATAGATTAATGTAATGCACTCTGTCAGGCTAAAGAAGATAAATCACATGTTCCTATCAACAGATGCAGAAAACACATTTTACAAAATCCAGCAGCCATTCATGGTTAAAAAAATAACTCCCAATAAACTCTTAGCATACAGTCAAGCAACTGTGATCCTTGGTATTTACCCAAAGGAGTTGAAAACCATGTTTACACAAAAACCTACACATGGATGTTACAGCAGTTTTATTCACAATTATCAAAACTTGGAAGCAGTCAAAATGTACTTTGGTAGGTGAATGGATAAATAAACTATGGAATATCTAGACAATGGGATATTATTCAGTGCTAAATAATAATAAATGGGCTATCAAGCCATGAAAAACAGAGGAAACGTAAATGCATATTATTAAGTGAAAAAAGCCAGTATGAAAGGGCTACATGCTGTATGATTCCAATTATATGACATTCTGGAAAATCAAAACTCTGGAGACATCTAAAAGATCAGTGGTTGCAGGGGTTGGTAGAGGGGAGAGAGGATGAATACAAATGAATAAACAAAGCACAGAGAATTTTTAGGACAGTAAAACTACTGTATATATTATAATGACAGATATATGTCATTATAAATTTGTCCAAACCCTTGTAGTGTACAATACCAAAAGTGAACCCTAATGTAAATTATGGATTTGGGGCGATAATGTAGTGTTAATGTAGGTTCATCAGTTGTAACAAATATACCACTCTGGTGGGGGATGTTGACAATGGGGGAGGCTATGCATGTGTGGGGGTAGGGCATATATGGGAAATCTCTGTACCTTCTGCTCCATTTTGCTGTGAACCTAAAACAGTTCTTTAAATAAATATATATATATATAAATCATTATCATCATCATTAACTTCATCATCATCTATGAGATACAGCCAAAGTATTACTTAGAAGGAAATTCATAGCAATAAAGCAATTATAGTAGAAAAAAGTTCTCAATTACCTCAGCTTCCAACTTAATAAGATAGAATAAGAATAAAGTAAACCCAACATAAAGAGAGTAAAAGAAATAAAGATTAGATTTGAAATCAATAAAATAGGAAACAGAAAACAAGAGCAAAAAATGAATTTCTATACTTTTGGTTTAAACCAAAAGTATCTTGTAAAATAATAGTAAAATTGATAAACTTCTAGCCAAACTGATCAGGAGAAAAAGAAGATACAAATTATATCAGGAATGAGAAGTGTGACATTACTATATATTATGCGGTTTTTTCTCAACATAGAGTTCTAGCCAAGTTTGATAACCTCAGTGTTGATGATTCCAATTTTCATTTCTCAGAGTTACATTGCTTACCAATCAATAGTATTTTGTATAATTGACATATTTTAGTTTGACTTCCAGAACAACACTCTTGATTTCCCTCTACCTCATGAGCTGTTTCTTCTGTCTCAGTGCTGGTATTTCCTCATCTCTCTGGACTTCTTTCTACATACTGGAGAGCCTGAGGGCTCAGTGTTCAGCTCTCTTTTCTTTTCTACCTATATCCACTTCCTAGTTGATCTTATAGTCTTATGTTGTTAAATACTATCTACAAATCCAAAATCTATATCCCCAGCCTACAGACCTCTTCCCTGAACTTCAGACTCATGTATCCCTTTGCCTAATAAACATCTCCACTATGATACCTGCCTTAGTCTGGATTCCTGAGAAAATAGGGCCTAAAGACAAAACCTTATTACTAAGACAATATTAGGGTGATGCAATTCAAGAAAAGCATGACTGAAGGTAAGTAGGAAGTGAAGCAGAGGAGAGAAAGCAAATATGAGTAGGTGTTACTGAGCTGTCTGTAGCTTCTAAAGGCACAGCTGTTTGCTTAAGTCTCACTGATCATTTTCAAGGCACAAGCCATGTGAACTAAAGTACTGCATCTTACCTGGGGTGAGGAAGAAAGAGAAGACTTCTCTGCAGACTCCTCTCTCCATCTGGTTGGTTTCCACCACAGAGCATCAGCTACTCTGCACTTCCAGGTTGCACCATTCAGCCTCTCCAGCAGCAATCACTGAGGAGGTCAGGCTCCAAGAAAACAGCACAGGATGAGTGGCAGGCCAGCAATCAAGTGGGAGTCAGCAACCTCAAGGGTGGATGGTGCAATCTTCGAGAATCATCAGTATCATAAGAGAAGAAAACTCTGGCCCTGAAAACATAAGAAGCCTTATAAACTGGCTTTGGTACCATGACTGATTAGGCATATTAAACTTAGTATATCCAGAAGCAAATTTCTTCCCCAAACATGCCCTCCTTTAGTCTTCCTCATCTTAGAAAACGGTAATTTTGTCCTTCCAGTTGCTCAGGCTAATATCCTTCCTGCTTCCCTGCTTGCCCTACATCACTCAGTTCTCAACACAGCCCCTAGAGCATATAAGTCAGACCATGTCACTCCTCTGCTCAAAATGCTCTCCCATCTTACTCTACTTAAATGTCAAAGGGGCATAGTGTCTGCAACTTACTCTTAACTAATTCAGACAAAGATTCTACGTATGTGGGGCAATCACTCTGTGATTCTCCCTGTGTATACATGTTAAATAAATTTGTATACATTTTCTCCCCTCCAAAATTATAGACATATATACATATAATGTGTATATATGTATATATTATATAGATATAAAATATTCCTAGATAAGTATATCTAAGAGTAATAGGTATAGTAGTATGTCTAGATGTATTATATATAGATATATATCTAGATAGGTAAGTAGATTAGATAGAGTTGGTATATCTAGATAGGTAAGTAGATTAGATAGAGTTGGTAGAGAATTATAAAGTAAATATGGTAAAATGTTAACATTTGAGGACTCTGAGTAAAGGATATAAAGGAATTCTCTGTATTATTCTTTCAATTTTTATATAATTTTGAAATTTTCAAAATTCAAAGTTAACAAAAGTGAATGTCTCAAAAGAGCAAATTACTTAAAGGAAAATCAGGGCGATGTGGCTACTGAGAAAACTTCGGTCAGGGAGGGGGAAGGAGGAATATCAAGAAAGGAATTACTAACATCCACCCATTATAGACATAATTTTAAATGATGTTATAGAGCTATGTTATGGACATGTAAAATATGACATAACAATAGGAAAAAATTAGTTTACCACTATAGATACAATTTGCTAAGTAGGCTTCTGGCAATAAGTGACTTTTATCTTTATTCTCTTACATGCTATTTTTTTTCTTTCTTTCTTTCTTTCTTTTTTTTTTTTTACAGTAAGTCTCAGTAAATTTATAATCAGCAGGAAATCAGTAAAACATTTTAAAAGGAAGAAAATTATCATTTAGTTCAGGGGTCAGCAAACATTTTTCTCTGAAGGACACGATAGTAAATATTTTCAGCTTTGAGGGCCACAGAGTTTCTGTTCCAAGTATTTAACTCTGCCATCATAGCAGAAAGCAGCCTTAGATAATGTGGGCATGACTATGTTCCATTACAACTTTTATTTACAAAACAAGTGGCTATCTGGCCTTCCTGAAATCGTTTGCTAACTCCTGGTTTCTATAGCCACTTATTTACCTATAGCATGGCTTACCGGGAAGGAACGTTCTCATTGCTTTGGAGCTTCCTGTGGGGCCCCCTAGACTAACTGGCAGTCTGGAATTTTGACTGGTCCTGTGTAATTAGTTATATTATTGAGTAAACAGAACAAATGAAATTAAATGAAAATCATCTTTACAAATAACAAGCACCTTGTGTAGAGGAGTGTAATGTAACTGATAAATGTATATTTTGTCATATTGTAGGTAGTTAGTTAGATTCAGTCTGCCAGAGAAGTGAATGCTAACTGTTGGAAAGAGATTCCTTTAAATGATGATGAAAGGCTCAGCAGTAACTACCTGACAAAGGCCTGGAGGGTGTCCTGGGGAGATGTGAGGAGAATTCTAGGGAAAACCAGGCTCCTCGTGGTCTTGTTTGAGGGAGGAAATCTTCCTTTCTAAAGAGCATAATCAACAGATTCCATAAAATTAGTTGGGTAGTATACCATCTTCTCCCATTACCTTGAAGAGGTTGCGTACAATTAATTATTTTTTCCTTTAATGCTGAAAGTATTCTTCATTTAGATATCTAGCCTAGAATTCATTTTATGAGCAAATATTAAACTATAATTAATTTCCTTAAGAGACCCAGAGCTATTCAGATTTTAGATTTCTTCTTGTGTATATTTTGCACAGATTTTCAATTTTTAAAGATTATTTAATATATTTATTTAGAGATGGAGTTTTGCTCTTGTTGCCCAGGCTGGAGTGCAATGGTGCAATCTCAACTCACCACAACATCTGCCTCCTGGGTTCAAGCAATTCTCGTGTCTCAGTCTCCTGAGTAGCTGGGATTACAGGCATGCACCACCACACCTGGCTGATTTTGTATCATCCCTTATATTAAATCTGTAATGACCACAGGATCTGGGCTGTTGCACATTTTTGCATTCTTTTTTTTTTTTTTTTTTTTGAGGCGGAGTCTTGCTCTGTCGCCTGGGCTGGAGTGCAGTGGCCGGATCTCAGCTCACTGCAAGCTCCGCCTCCCGGGTTTACGCCATTCTCCTGCCTCAGCCTCCCGAGTAGCTGGGACTACAGGCGCCCGCCACCTCGCCCGGCTAGTTTTTTGTATTTTAGTAGAGACGGGGTTTCACCGTGTTAGCCAGGATGGTCTTGAACTCCTGACCTCGTGATCTGCCCGTCTCGGCCTCCCAAAGTGCTGGGATTACAGGCTTGAGCCACCGCGCCCGGCCTTTTTGCATTCTTTGTTTGACAAATAGTCCTTTTTTCCTTGATCAGTTTTACTAGGAGACTATCAAATTTATTATTTTCAAAAAAAATCCATTTTGGCTTTATTTTCCTTTTGTGAATGTTTATTTTCTACTTCATTAATTCATACTCCTTACCATTTAACTCTTTCTATTTCATTAGATTTATTTGCTTTCTTTTTATAACTTCTTGGGATAGATAGTTAGATCATTGCATTTTAGCCTTTTTTCCCTAATACATACACTGAATACATTTATCTTTAACCAAGACTTTAACTGTATGCCACAATTTTTACTATCATTCAGATAAAAATATATTCTAATTTCTATTGTGCTTACTTCTTTGACCCATGGATTATTTACACTGCATGTGTGTGAGTGTGTGTGTGATTGTTTGAATATATGGTGAGTCTGTGCTGTCCAATATGATAGCCACTAACCACATGTGGCTATTTGAACTAATTACAAATGAAACTTAGTTCATCAGCCACACTAGTCATGTATTAGTGTTCAGTAATCACATCTGGCTAGTAACTACCGTGTTGACTATAGTAACTACTGTATTCAACACTATAAATAGGACAAAAATAGTCCTATTGGACAGCACTACTCTAAATGATTTCCATCTGATGAGATTTGTTGTTAAGTTGCTTTATGAACCAGTACATGCTAAGTTTTGGTAAATTTTCTCTGTGCACCTAAAAAGAGTAAGTTTTCTGCCAGTGGTTGCACTGTTATCTATACATCAATAAGGCCATTTGGTTAATCAAATTGTCAACCTACACTGTAATTCCTTAGAATTTTTTTTGTGTTTGTTCTATCTTTTACAAATGTGAGAGTTGTTTCAGTGTGTAGAGGTCAGGGTAATAAATACATAAAAGAAACAAATGTGAGAATTGTGAAAGTCTCCTACTAGGATTACAGAATTATCACTTCTTTTAGTTTTGTTAATTTAAGCTTTATATATTTTGGAGTGAAATTATTGTTATGTACATGGGGTTCTTGGCTCTCAATAGAAATTAGTAATAGAAATGAAGATAAGGGCTGGTGAACTTTTCCTAGACAAGGGTTATTAAGACTTACCCCCAGAAAGTTTGGGCATAAGGGAGACAGAACAGGAAAAAGTTCTTGGGCTGACTCCCCAAGGGGAGACCATTGTGATGTCTTAAGGAGGGTGGTACGCAGAATTCATGAGGTAGGTGAGTGTCACTATATGTGCAGGGTAGAATGCAGAGTATGCAGATACAGTGAGGAATCTTGGTAACATATATGATCATAAAAGGGCAGATAAGCCCCTCCTTGGGCAGGAATTTTAGTATTATAATGAAACATGAGTCAAAGATTGGTCATTCTTCTGGTTTTGTGCACATGTAGGTGATAGGGTTAACTCCTTGGAGTGTAATTTATGTTGGGATGTTGCTTATTTTGGTTTTTCAAGGTCTCACAATCAGCAGATCTGGTGCCTTGAGTAAGATTTATGGTGGGATGCTGCTTATCTTAGTTTCTTCAGAGAGCTTGCAAGGTCTGGTCAGTAGGTATGTATGAAAAAATACATTGGCGGGGCTGGCTGAGTCCCACCCCTACTCTGTTTCTTTCTCCTTGAGAGATTTTACCCTCCTTATTTATTTATTTATTTATTTATTTATTTATTTATTTATTT
>NW_016805896.1:4546636-4551673 GCF_001698545.2 Rhinopithecus bieti
GGTCTCACAATCAGCAGATCTGGTGCCTTGAGTAAGATTTATGGTGGGATGCTGCTTATCTTAGTTTCTTCAGAGAGCTTGCAAGGTCTGGTCAGTAGGTATGTATGAAAAAATACATTGGCGGGGGCTGGCTGAGTCCCACCCCTACTCTGTTTCTTTCTCCTTGAGAGATTTTACCCTCCTTATTTATTTATTTATTTATTTATTTATTTATTTATTTATTTTTTTGAGACGGAGTCTTGCTCTGTCGCCCAGGCTGGAGTGCAGTGGCCGGATCTCAGCTCACTGCAAGCTCCGCCTCCCGGGTTCCCGCCATTCTCCTGCCTCAGCCTCCTGAGTAGCTGGGACTGCAGGCGCCCGCCACCTCGCCCGGCTAGTTTTTTGTATTTTTTAGTGGAGACGGGGTTTCACCGTGTTAGCCAGGAGGGTCTCGATCTCCTGACCTCGTGATCCGCCCGTCTCGGCCTCCCAAAGTGCTGGGATTACAGGCTTGAGCCACCGCGCCCGGCCCACCCTCCTTATTTTTAAGAAGGGGCTGGAGGTCCTGTCTTCTGGAGCTGCTTCTTCCTGAACTGGACTGTTGTCCTTGCCTAACATTGGAGGTTGTAAAAATCTCTTGCTGACTGATCTAATGATTTGTAGGGACTTAGATTCTCCTAGTATAGTATATGTTGTTCCATCATCAGCTTGAGTGGAGACTGTTGAAGCCTGGAAGATACAAGCTTCAACCATCCACACCCTTGTTGAGTCAGCTTCCTAGTCCTGAGAATATATTAGTTTAGTTAAACAGCTGTGTCTCATTCCAGGTGGTGGCATTGCAAATAGGCTGAGCCTCTATATTAATGAAGGCAAACAGGTTTTTAATAAGAGGCATTTCTATGGAAAGAGAAGAAAAACAAAGATTAATGTTGGACACAATATATCTAGATGTTAGACTCAAAATATCTTTAGTTACCAGGGAGGAAGGTGGTGGCAATCTGACACATTTTTCTTGCCTATATCATGAGAAATAAGCTTCAGCTTGCAGGGCCTCAGGAACATGGGAGCAACAATTTCATTGAGTCCTAGTCTGAAAAATAAAAGAAAAATTTGAAAATGTTGGTTTGGAGTCCAGAAAGAATTAAAGAGCCAATCCAAATTGTAGAAAATAACAAAAACTCAAAAACAACAGACAAGAACTGGAATCCAATAACTAGTGCACTATACATTTTCTTTTTAAACAAAACGTAATTTTCCTGTCCAGTCTCCTAGTTTTACCAAAGACAAACCATGGTAGAACATGGTATAACAAGACTAAAACTTATTTTGAGGTAAGTTTTAGCCTTTTTTTTTTTTTTTTTTTTTTGAGACAGAAGCTTGCTCTGTCACCCAGGCTGGAGTGTAGTGGTGCAATCTCAGCTCACTGCAACCACTGCCTCCTAGGTTCAAGTGATTCTCATGCCTCAGCCTCCTGAGTAGCTGTGATTGCAGATGTGCATCACCATGCCCAGCTAATTTTTGTATTTTTAGTAGAGAAAAGGTTTTGTTTGTCACGTTGGCCAGGCTGGTCTCGAAATCCTGGCCTTGTGTGATCCACCTGCCTCGGCCTCCCAAAGTACTGGAATTATAGGTGTGAGCCACCATGTCTGGCCGTTTTAGTCTTATTATACTTGGTGTGATTATTTGCATAAAGTACAGCAAGAATAATAATTTGCCATATAGTATCCTTTTTTTTTTTTTAAATAAACTGGTTTTGCTGAAACTTTATTCCATAGGAATCTCTAGTGAGACTTTTCAAAGCCTTGAGCCCCACTGTGGATGTATTTGTGCCTATAAATACTTGTATGAATTGGGTGAACACCTTTCCTCTAGAAGTCTTATAATAGTTTGGGGGCTCCTGGGCCTGTCAGAAGGTGATAATCTTTTCCACAGGTCAGGAACCCTGCGCAGGGACTGCATAGACAAAGTATGAAACCATTTCCTCCAAGGGCTTTTATGGGATCTCTAAGTAATACCCAATTTTTAAAAGCATTCTGAAAGCATACTTTTCCAGTCAAAACCTTAGTAAAACAAAAAGTGTCTCTAATTGTGCCTGTTACAAAAGAAGACAGATTCTTATTGCACTTAGGCAAACAACTATATTGCCACAAGTTAGGAATACTCACGAATAATTTTCAAATTCTGGAGAAGTTAACTAGAGAGAGAGAAATATGCCCCAAATTTTGCTTACAGAAGTATACTTTACTCAGTTGTTAAAGGGTGTAAATAGCTTAAAAGAGAAAAAAGTTTTCTTGATTCTGAAAACATAGCAAAAGGATCAGCAATGTTTTAAATACAAAGGTCTAAGAAAGATTATTTCAGTCTTTTTTGTTGTTTTGAAATGGTCTGGCTCCGTCACTCAGACTAGAGTGCAGTGGTGTGATCACAGCTCACTGTAGCCTCATCCTCCTGGGCTAAAGCAATCCTCTTACTTTAGCCTCTTGAGTAGCTGGGACCAGAGGCATACGCCACTACGCCCAGCTTATTGATTGATTGATTGATTGTAGAGACAGGGTCTCCCTATATTGCCCAGGCTGGTCTCAAACTCCTAGGCTCAAGTGATCCTCTGGCCTTAGACTCCCAAAGTGCTGGGATTACAGGCATGAGCCACTGTGCCTGGACTATTTCAGTCTTCTACTAGTTAAGTCCATGCAGTTAACTCTTGTTCTGCCCAATATTGGGCCAACAGTCCTCATGAACACATCAGCTCTCTATGCAAGTCCTGGAGGTTTTTTTTTTTCTATTTCAATGGCACAATCTCTAAAGTTATCAGGAACCTTCATTCAAGAGCACCCATGAGAGTTTTATAGCTGATTATAAACCACCTTTTGAAAAGGATCAAGACAACAATTATCTGTGGATGACAAAAGTCTTAGGACAGTCACAGTTAAAGACACAACTAACAAGGAAATCTGGCCATCTCTGTGGCACACAATAATTTCACATAACCATAATTATTACTGATAAAAAATACTGAGACAAATCAGAATTATATCAGAATTAGGAACAAAAATTGTCTTTTGTTCCAAAAATACAATTATGGAACAAAATTAATAACATATTTTATGAATATGACCCAAAGGAAGTTAAGCACCATTTTATATTTGACAGTGTTTTCTATATGATCTTAATATACCAACTAAGCTCAATATGTCTTTTTTGGACTTAAGGGGACCTAATAGTTAAAAAGTTAATTAGGACCAAAAAAACCCAGATTTAATTTAGAAATTGATCTTGGAAAGTTTGTCAATAGCAAGTGTTTAAAACACTTGATATCATAAAATAGAATCCCAGGTCACTATAAGCCATTTATTTAGCCAAAATAATAATAATTTAAAGATTTTTTTAAAAAGCAAAACTTTTATTCTTTGGTAGAGACATGGTTTTCCAGACAATAAGATCTGGTGAAGACATCATAAGGCCAACTGAATCTGTCTCCTTTTAAAATCTTTTATTATCTTTTAATTATTACAGAAAATCTTGGTTAAAAGAGAAAACCAAATCCTACCTTTGTATTAATGCATTATTAGCATTAAGGTTAATTTTAAATAAAATCTTATAAACAAATCTATCTAATTTTACTTAGTTTGACCACAAGGTAAGATGTCCATAAATAACCCTTTACAATTTTTGATTACAGCAACTTAACATTCCAAGAAACCCTTGTTATTTTGACACATGGGCCCACATTTTGGCTTTGCATCATGTGCTTTTATTTTAATGTTTAATTTGTGGAAAAAGTAAATAATACCCTTTTAATTGTAACTCAACTTGCTCCCACATGTAATTTTTTTTTTACAAGAGTAGTCTTTTATAAATTTTTTACAATTCATTTAAACCTTTAGTTTTATCATGTCTTTCTTTAATTCAAAATAATTTTTAAACCCTCTAAACTGGAAAAAATTACATTCTCTTTAATAAACCACATCCCCATGGCTTTTATAAAAAATACATAGCTTTTATTTTAGTGTAAGCAATTTTAATTATGTACCAGGTGCAGAGCCTAGGGCACAGGAACTGAAGATAATATCTGACTCTTTTTCCATCATAGTGAGGGGCATGGCTAATTCCACATGTCCCATCCCCGGGCCTAGAATCTAATGGCTTCCAAGCAGGCAAGTTGAACAGTTATCAAAAATTACAGAAGCAGTTTGTGATCTTAAAGCATTTAGCAAATACAGTCTTTTTTTTTTTTTTTTCAAACACAGTCTTTTAGTCTGCCTAATTTAGACCAAATGTGTGAATTTTGAAGATGTTTTTATTTTGCCAATAATCTTTAAAACGATCTTAAATTTGTCAAAGATTGCTAAAGTCATATAAACTAAAACAGCATTGGACTTAATTTATGAGTATTCATTTACTTATAAGCCAATTTAGCAGCATGCTAGACACAACACTTAACACAATGCATGTACACACACATAAACACATCTAAACATGTATATATACACATAAAGATCCAATAGCTCTTACCTCAGAATTCTATCCAAATATGATAGCAATACAAAGTCAATACTTCATAAAAGATAGATGGAGGGGTGGAGCAAGATGGCCGAATAGGAACAGCTCCAGTCTCCAATTCCCAGCGCGAGCGACACAGAAGAAAGTGACACAGAAGACCGGTGATTTCTGTATTTTCAACTGAGGTACTGGGGTCATCTCACAAGGGAGTGCCGGACAATCGGTGCTGGTCAGCTGCTGCAGCCCAACCAGCGAGAGCTGAAGCAGGGCGAGGCATCGCCTCACCTGGGAAGTGCAAGGGGGAAGGGAATCCCTTTTCCTAGCCAGGGGAACTGAGACACACAACACCTGGAAAATCGGGTAACTCCCACCCCAATACTGTGCTTTAACCAAATGGGCACACCAGGAGATTATATCCCACACCTGGCTGGGAGGGTCCCACGCCCACGAAGCCTCCCTCATTGCTAGCACAGCAGACTGCGATCTAACTGCAAGGCAGCAGCGAGGCTGGGGGAGGGGCGCCCATCATTGCTGAGGCTTAAGTAGGTAAACAAAGCT
>NW_016805896.1:4556541-4570947 GCF_001698545.2 Rhinopithecus bieti
CATAGGTGGGAACTGAACAATGAGATCACTTGGACTCGGGAAGGGGAACATCACACACTGGGGCCTATCATGGGGAAGGGGGAGGGGGGAGGGATTGTATTGGGAGTTATGCCTGATGTAAATGACGAGTTGATGGGTGCTGACGAGTTGACGGGTGCAGCACAACAACATGGCACAAATATACATATGTAACAAACCTGCACGTTATGCACATGTACCCTAGAACTTAAAGTATAATAATAATAATGAATAAATAAATAAATTAAATAAATAAGAAAATATCAAAGATAACAAAAAAAAGTTAACAAGCAATTTATTAAATGAAAACCCGGTGTCAAAAAATTTTAATCAACATACATCATTAAAATAAATTCTCTCAACCACACACACAAAAAAATAGATGGATCCAAATGATTTTTTTTTTTTTACAAAATTAGAAACTGTTCATATGGCTAAATTTTGTATACCCCAATAGATAATCCAAGGAAAGCTGTGGACCAAAATTTGGGTAAAGCAGTCTCTATGACAGTTTGTTTTAAAAAGCCTGTTTTACCCTTTGTTTCCTTCAGTTTCAAATGAGTTTCCAATGTTTATATTTCAGTTAGACCATAAATAATGAGTCTTATCTCAGCACCAACAGCTTAGTAACAACAGATTCAAAGCAGGCAGAGGAAGATAGTATTAGAAGACTCTACTTAACTCCATAGTTTCAGGTTAATCATTTGAGCTCTCAACTTTCCTTACTGTGCAGAAAACCAACACTGACTCTCACATGCAGGCATCCATGATGCTTTCCTTAAGTCTAGCCAGGTGTCCCTGGCACCATCTCAGGCAGTCTCCCCAAACTGACAGGACTACACACTGGACAGACAAATAACAGGAAAAGTCAAAGATCTCTCTTCCCCACTAAGTGTGGCACAGGGAAATGAAGTAGAGAGAGCTTTTAAACAAAGTTACAGAGTCAACAGCCAGAGTGCCGGAAACCAGATTCTTTAGGACTCCAGCCCAAACCAGACTGCCTGATTCTTTGGGACTGAAACCCAAACCAGACCATGTATACCAGGGGAGGGATGCAACATGTCCTGGCTGCCTGCCAGGTTAATCAGACCCTGGGGGAAACTGTTTTAATTCATCTCTCACAGATGTCTATTAAGGCAATCCAAAATAGTGAAACTATGGGGAAAGTTAAGAAAAAACAAAAGGAGTGCTGAAAGGAGCAAATGAAGATAGAAAGGAAAGGAATGTTGTTCATGGGTGGAGCAAGGAGCCCCAGGGGGCCAGATGAAGGCTGTGGTGACCCTGAATCAAAGGTTCAGATACCTGCTCATAAGCTGCAAAAAGGGTCACATCAACTAGTCCTGCAAGCTCTCAACCACCCAGAATAAGGACAAAAATCCTCACAATCCCTTCATGGTTGCCAAGAAATATGTTATTGGTATGACATTGTCGGCTCTCAATGTAATGGAAATTAATATGAGGCCAAACTTTTCTGCGATTAAGTTTTATTAAGACTTATGCCCAGAAAGGTTGGGCATAAGGGAAACAGCACAGGGAAAAAGAGTTCTCTGGTTGACTCCCTGAGACTGCATCACGATGTCTTAAGGAGGATGACATGCATAATTCATAAGGTAGCTGAGCATCACTACATGTGCAGGATGGAATGCAGAGTGGGCAGATACAGTAAGGAATCATGGTAACATACACGTCACATGATCAAAATGGCAGATAAGCCGAGTGGGGTGGCTCACACCTGTAATCCCAGCACTTTGGGAGGCTGAGATGGGAGGATCACTTAAGCCCAGGAGTTTGAGACCAGCCTAGGCAACATGGTGAGACCCCATCTCTACAAAAATAAAAAAATTAGGCACGACATGGTTGTGTGCACCTGTAGTCCCAGCTACTTGGGAGGCTGAGGTGGAAGGATCACTCTAGCCCAGAAGGTCAAGGCTACAATGAGCTGTGATCATGTCACTGTCCTCTAGCCTGGGTGACTGAGTGACATCCTGTCTCAAAACAAACACCAACCAATACCCCTCCTAAAAACAACAACACCTCAATAAAACAAAATGGCAGATATGTGGGAATTTTAGTATTATAATGAAGCATGTTGTTGAAGATCATTCTTCTGGTCTTGTGTACATCACGGCAACAGGGTTAACTCCTTTGAATGAGATTTATGGTGGGATGCTGCTTATCTTAGTTTTTTCCAGAGCGCTCGCTAACCTCTGGTCAGCAAGTATGTTATGGAAAAATACATTGGTGGGGGTAGGCTGAGTCCCATCCCTACTCTGCATCATTATTAGGTGTATATACTTTAAGAATATTTATATTTTTGCCAAATTGACTCTTTAATCAATAGAATGTTCTACTTTATCTCTGTTAATATTTTTGCCTTAAGGTCTACTTCTTGTCTGATATTAGTAAAGCTATTTAACAGCTCTCTTCAGTGTTTGAATATTGTATCTTTTTCCATACTCTTAATGTTAAATTTCCTGAGTCCTTATAGTTATTGTGAGTCCTGTGTAAGTGGCATATAATTAACTTTTTAAAAAAGTTTCTAGTGAAGAATATTTGTCGTTTAGTTCACTTACATGTAATTACGGATGTATCTGGGTTTGTATCTACTGTGTTTCTATTTGTTATCTATTTGTCTTCCCTGTTCTATGTTTTCTATTTTTGTTGCGTTCTTTTAATCAATACTTTTAATTAATGCATTTTACCTTCTATTAAGTTGCTAGATATACTCCTGTTTTACCCTAGAGATTATAACATGCCTCCTTGGTTTTTATTAGAATCCATTATAAATTGGTACTTTTACTACTTCCTTGAGAATGTCCTGATTTTAGGAATTATTATCTTGCAGTCAATATTCAGTTAGATTTACATTCAGATTTACTCTTTCCATGTCTCTTCATTTCTTCCTAAAATTGTTCTACAGAATAGGATATTTTTCCTTAATTTTTGGCTATTATGAGTAGTAATCGTCATGCACATTGATGTACAATATCTGTTTGAGTCTCTGATTTTACTTCTTTTGGGTATATATCAAGAAGTAGAATTGCTGGATCATATGGCAATTCTATTTTTAAGTTTTTCAGGAGCCACCAACATTCCCATCAGCAATGCCCAAGGGTTCCAATGTCTCCACATACTTGCTAACAAGTTCTGATTTTGTTTTGTTTCTTTGGAAAATACCCAGCCTAATGGATCTGAAGCAGTGTCTCATCATGGTTTTTTATTTTTTTTTTTATTTATTTATTTTTGAGACGGAGTCTGGCTGTGTCACCCAAGCTGGAGTGCAGTGGCGCAATCTCGGCTCACTGCAACCTCCACCTCCCAGGTTCAAGCGATTCTCCTGCCTCAGCCTCCTGAATAGCTGGGTCTATAGGCACGTGCCACCATGCCCGGCTAATTTTTTGTATTTTTAGTAGAGATGAGGTTTCACTGTGTTAGCTGGGATGGTCTCAATCTCCTGACCTCGTGATCCGCCCGCCTCGGCCTCCCGAAGTGCTGGAATTACAGGTGTGAGCCACTGTGCCTGGCCTTCATCATGGTTCTGATTTGCATTTTCCTAATGGTTAATGATATTGAGCATCTCGTCATGTGCATATTGACCATTTAAAATCGGGTTTTGTTGTTGCCTGTGCTTTTACTGTCATATCCATTAAAATCATTGACAAATCCAATGTCATGAAGGGTTTCCCCTGTTTTCTTGTAAGAGCTTTATATTTTTAGCTCCCATGTTTAGGTCTTTGATCTTTTTTGTTGTTGTTAAATTTTGTATATGGTATAGTGTAAGGGTCCAGCTTCATTTTTTTGCATGTGAATATGCAGTTTTCCCAATTCTATTTGTTGAGAAGATAGTCCTTTCCTCATTGGATGGTCTTAACACCCTTGTCAAAAATCATTTCATCATATATGGGAGGGTTTATTTCTAGGCTCTCTATTATATTTCATTGGTCTATGTGTATTGACCTGAAGGAAGAAAATGAGGCAAAATTAACGTAGACAGTATATTTTGGCCAACGTTGAGGACTGGAATTTGGGAACCACTGGGAAGTGCTTCAGAGAGCAAAGAAGAGTCTTGAGTCTTTAAAAGAAAAAAAGAAAAGGGATGAATCAAAAGAGAAAACAATTTACAAAAGTTTGAGGAATTCTCATTGGTTTACAGAAATAACACTGATTAGTGATTAGCTATACATTGTTGAACTAATGGGTATGAGCTATGGTTTCCAGCATAAGGCATTGTTAGGTTTATGGTTACTTGGTGGTGACAGTCTAGAGTCCCTATAGCAGGCAGATTAGAAATAGTTAGCTCAAGCCTGGAGTAAAAGGTGACTACTGTCACATTTCAATGTCTATTTGGGCCTGATAATTTAAAGGAGGTTCACATTCCTCAGATTAAAAGTTTCTTGTCTTCCTCAAGTGTCTGTTTTTATGCCAACACCACACTATTTTGATTACTATGGCTTTGTATTAAGTTTTTTTTTTTTTTTCAAAGACAGGGTCTCACTCTGTTGACCAGGCTGTTCTCAAACTCCCAGGCTCAAGGGATCCTCCTACCTCAGCCTCCTGAGTAGCTTGGACTATAGGTATGCGTCACCATGGCTGGCTATAGTAAGTTTCGAAATCAGGAGTGTGAGACCTCCGATTGTGTTGCTTCTCAAGATTGTTTTGGCTAATTGAGATCCCTTTATGTTCCATACGAGTTTTAGAATTAGTTTTTCTATGAATGCAAAACTTGTCATTGGAATTTTGATAGGGATTGCATTGAATCTGTAGATTTCTTTGGGTAGTATTGAACGTAGGATATCTTCCCAATTATATGTGCCTTCTTTTGCGTTTTCCAGCAATGTTTTGTAGTTTTCAGGGAACAAGTCGTTCACTTACTTGGTTAAGTTTATTGCTAAGTATTTTAGTCTTTTTGGTGGTATTGTAAATGAAATTGTTTTCTTCATTTCCTTTTTAGATTGTAGATTGTCAGTATATAGAAATGTAACTGATTTTTGGGTGTTGATTTTGTATCCTGCAACTTGGCTGAATTCACTTATTAGTTCATGTGTGTCTGTGTGTGTGATCTTAAGGGTTTTCTGTGTATAAGATTATGTGATCTGCAAATAGAGATAATTTTACTTCCTCCTGTCCAATTTGAATGCCTTTTATTTCTTTTATTTGCCAAGCTGATCTGCCTAGGTCTTCCAGTATTATGAAGTCGTGAAAGCAGGCATAGTGTTTCTCTTAGAGAAAAAGCTTTCAGTCTTTTTTTTTTTTTTGAGACGGAGTCTCGCTCTGTTGCCCGGGCTGGAGTGCAGTGGCCGGATCTCAGCTCACTGCAAGCTCCGCCTCCCGGGTTTACGCCATTCTCCTGCCTCAGCCTCCCAAGTAGCTGGGACTACAGGCGCCAGCCACCTCGCCCGGCTAGCTTTTTTTTGTATTTTTTAGTAGAGACAGGGTTTCACCGTGTTAGCCAGGATGGTCTCGAACTCCTGACCTCGTGATCCGCCCGTCTCGGCCTCCCAAAGTGCTGGGATTACAGGCTTGAGCCACCGTGCCCGGCCTGCTTTCAGTCTTTTACCATTATGATGCTCACTGTAGGGTTTTTTTTTTTTTTTAAATATGGCCTTTATTATACTGAGGTAGTTTCCTTATATTTCTTATTTGTTGAGTGTATCATAAAATGTTGAATTTTGTCACCTTTTTCTGCCTCAGTCGAGTTAATCATACTTTTTTCCTTCATTCTGTTACTGTGGTGTATTACATTGATTGATTTTTGTATGTTGAATCATTCTGAATTTCAAAAATAAATCTAACTTGGACATGGTGTATAAATATTTTAGAGCGTTGTTGTATTGTGTTTTCTAGAATTTTGTTGAGGATTATTTATAGGGGACATTGGTCTGTAGTTTTCTTGTAGTGTATTTGTCTGGCGTAGTGTCAGGTTAATGCTGGTTTCATAAAATGAATTTGGAATTGTTCCTTCCTTTGTAATATTTTAGAGGAGTTTAATAAGAGTTGGTGTTACTTCTTTGATAGAATTCACCAGTGAAGCCACCTGGTCCTGGGTTATTTTTTGGGGGAGGTATTTGATCACTGATTTAATCTTACTAGCCATAGTTCTCTTCAGATTTTCTACTTTTTCACAATTCATTCGTAGGCTGTGTGTTTCTAGGATCTTGTCTGTTTCATCTAGGTTATTCAATTTGTGGTGTACAATTATTCCTAGTAGTTTCTTCTAATCTTTTTTATTTCTGAAATTATAGCAGTAACATGCCCTCTTTTATTTCTGATTTTAGTTGATTTGGGGATTATAGTTTTTTAAAAAGAATAATACAATTTGAAGTGACTTTCTTGTAACATCATACCAAGTGGTACATAATAGTCACATAACATCACTCACTGGTGATGTTACCCTTTAGGTGGTGCATCTTAGGCAGGTGAGAAGACCATCAGGGGACATTTGGCAGTGGCTGGAGACATTTTTGACTGACTGTCATAATTTGGGGTGGGTTGCCACTGGTATCTAGTGGATAGAGGCCAGGGATAGTACCAAATGTCTAATAAATCCACAGGATGGCTCTTCACAGCAAAAAATTATGTGCCCCAAAATGTCAATAGTGCTAAGGTTGACAAGCCCTGCCTTAAGGTAGTTTTTGTCAGATTTCTCCACTGTAGTTAGTTTTTCCTTTTCCATACTCTATCCTTTGGAAGTAGGTCAACAGGTCCAGCTTCCTCTGGAGGAGGAGAGAATCTAAATATATAATTTGGTATTTTTCCATAAGGAAGAGTTGTCTCTTCTCCCATACCTATTTATCAGTATGGATGCATGTATGCTTATTTGGCCTTGGGAACTCCTTCAGTTTGTCTCCTATGTTCCTTTGACATGCCCCTATCCTTTTGTTTTTTGAACTCTTACCTACTTTCTGTACTACAAGATGCTCTAGGCTCATCTTGCGTTTTCCCTGCCCTAGCCCTACAACCAGTCATTTATCAAAGAAGCCCTGGTTCCTTTCATTTGGACAATGATATTTAGAAACCAAGGTCTGGTTATGCTCATTGATGCTGGGGTGTCATTGCTTCTAGATCCTCTCAAAGAGCTAGGTAGTGTATGTATGCATACTAACATATGTATAGATGTATGTTCCATAATTGTTTCTTCAAAATCCATCTGTGTGTGCATAAAATGTATATATGAGTTCATATTGATGTTTCTGACTCTAATGGTTTTGGCAAGTTTTGACTGAGCACACTGTGCATGAAAAATTGCAGAATCTGGATAGCCATCCTCCAGACAGGATTCACCCTTTCCTGTTTTCTAGCTGGCAGCTAGATTAGGGGAAGATAACTTACTTCACTAAAAGGTTGACCTTACTTGACATTGCATTCAGTCTTTTTAAGACTTGGTCAGGTTTTATCCTCTCTTGGGGTGTAGCCATATAATGTTTACGTTGAGAATGTGGGGTGTTTACAAGGACACCACCTACTTGGCACAATTTATACTCTAATTTTTATTCCCTAGCACGAGTCAGCTGTATTTCATTTAACCTTCCAGCACAGTTTGAATAGATTTCTTGGCATTTTCCCTGTCAGTTCAAGAATCAGCAAATGCCTGGAAGAATCAACTGGCATAAAGTGTCAGGCCCAATTCTCTGCATTTCCCTTCCACTCTATATTCTTGACAGTTGTTCGAATTTTGTAGTTTTGCAACTCATTTCTAAGACCTAGTAAGCAACCAGGTTTGGAAAACTGGAGGTCAGGAGTGTAGGTTGATTACCAGTTATTTTATGTGGATGACAAGGTGTTTAGTAGTGTAATTCATAAAGATAGGGAATTCAGGAGGAAGAAATCATGGGTGTGTGTGTGTTAAGTTCATGAATTTGAGTTTACTCATAGGACACTGAATACAGAAATGTGTAGTAAGCTCTCAAAATGTATTCTCAGGAGAGATAGCTAAACTTCAGAAATAGATTTGGAGACCACCCTGTTTTCTCTTCTTTGCTTTTTAAATTCTCCAAAGAACAGATAATAAATTTTACCTTTCTCTTATCCACTTCTCAACCTAGCATCATGTCAATGCCTTTTAGCTCCTCTACTTCTGGACCTCATGATTTTATTTCCAGACTTTAAAAATGGGTTTCCTGTTAGTTTCTCTCCCCCTTTTAATCTGAAACTCCTTTTAAAGCAGAAAGATCATTCAAAGACCTTAATGGCTTTTCATTACTTTGAGAATAAAATGCAGAAACATAAAATCTAGTCTAACCCACTAAGTACTTTTTAGAGATAAGCTACAGCCCATTAAATTAAAGTGCCTGCTTGTTTAGCATCACAATCCTTTTTTTTTCCCCACTTGATTTTCATTTCCACATTATTCTTACCCTTTGAAATGTACGTTTCAATAAGCATTTTCATAATGCATCGTAACTGTTTGTGAGCTTCTTGAGGGCAGGGGCCCTTCCCCTGCCCCTCTTCAACAGGAACCAGTAGAGTGCCTGACACTGAATATTTACAGAATAAGTGATAACCAACATGCTCCACATTTCTTGCACTTCCTTTTGTGCCACTGTGATTATTCCCTCCCTGCATTGATGCCTCTATTCCCATCCTTCAAAGCTCAAACTTCAGGACTTCCACAAAGCTCTCCCTTTTCCTTCTAATCAGAATTGAACCCTGACTCCTCTGAGTTCTTACAAGCATGTCCTACTTTTATGATTATATTGAGCCATGTGTTTTCTGCACATATTAGTCTCTATCACTATACAATATACACTTCATTGGAAGAGACAGTATATTCTTTTTATGTACTACAAAACCTCCCAAAAGGCCTTGCCTTAGCATCACACTAAGGAAGGAACAGATTTTAACAATGCTAAATTAAAATATTAATTGACAATTATGGAGGACAGAGTAAACAATTTTGTAGTACTATTATTTAGTAGCAGAACTTATCAAATTGTTAATACCAGAAAGACAATTTGAATTTTTTATTTTTTCAAACTATTTCTATTTTTCAGTGGAAAACTTTGCATGTGTTGCCTGTTTTCAGGATGTATGTCAGAAATCAAAAAAGTCTGATGAATGTTGCCACTTGAAAAAAATATCAGAAAGTCTTTATTTTTACACAGAATAGACTATACAAATTAATCATGTAGGTACTTTAGCTACTGTATAGGAAAAACTTATTGTCTTCTCTATACTCACAATATTTCTGACACCAGATGTATATGAGGTTTTCCCCTATCAAGCAATTCTCCAATTTTCTGTGGACACCCACTAAGTGCCCTGTAATTAAATTTTGATGCTATCTACCTGGAATCAGATCAGCATAGATGCTTCAGGTTAAGGTCTCAATTCTACAACTGAAACCAGTTGTGTCAGTTTTGGACACTAATCTGCACTTCAGACACCAATCTCATGTCCATGTTTTCACTGATGCTTCTGACCAACTGGTTATAAATCCAAGGTTACTACAATCCCCTCTTTGAGTTTCAGCATTAGCTAGAATGGCTCATAGAATGTAGGAAAAGTTTATTTACTAGATTCTTGTAAAAGAATACAACTAAGGGTCAGCCAGATGAAAGAGATGCATAAGGCAAGGTGTGTGGGAAGAACACTGAGCTTCCATGCCCTCCCTAGGTACAACACCCTCCTAGTACCTCAACAAGTTCAACCTGGAAGCTCTCTGAATCCTGTCCTTTAGGTTTTTATGAAGGCCACATCACGTAGGCATGAATGATTAAATCACTGGCCACTGGTGACTGAATTCCATCTCCAGCCTCTCTCCTCCTAGAGGTCAAGGTAGGGTGGAGTTGATCTGAAAGTTCCAACCCTCTAATCACATGGTTGATTCTCCTGGCAACTAGTCCCCATCCTGTGGTTCTGTCTTTCCAAAAGTAATCTCATTAACATAAACTCAGGTGTGGTTAAAGGGGCTTGTCATCCTAATTACTCTTACCACTCAGGAAATTTCAAGGGTTTTAGGAGCTCTGTACCAGGGGATGAAGACCAGATATATATTTATTATAAATCACAATTTCACAACTACCACTTTTTGTTCAATCTATAGATGAGAAGATAAATGCTGCTAGAAACATCTCTACACTTTGACATATGGAAAATTTTTTTAAAGATCCTGTTTCACAGGTTTAGAAGCTGTTATTAAATGGTAGTGAAGAACTTTCAAACCAATAGAATTTATGGGCTGTATTATTCAAAGCAAAATAAATCTATATTTGCTGTGAACATTACAAGAACTTGCACAAACTAATGTGCACTAGGAAAACCGAAACTATACCCTCCAAAACTAAAAACAAAAAAAACTTCTGAGAAAAGGGGGCACTGGAATTATGTACTTAGTAAGTTTAATATCAGAATAGTATAGCATGTTTATACACGTGGAATTTAAAAATACATATCTAGCATTAGCATAAAGTAAGACTAGCTATCAGGGTTAAGTGTCATATTATTATAAATGCCAATTAAGATATGGAGGGGATTTAAGTTTTCCCTACATTATCTAAAATAATTTCTGATATGCAATTGGTAATTTAAGCTCTCTAAAGGTTTGAGATTATAACAATAATACATTTCCTTCTTTTGACTGAATAGCTCCCACACCGATTTTTACAATACTTGACAAGTTCTGCATTAGATCTCTCACAGTAATACAACTCNTTTAAGTGTCATATTATAAATGCCAATTAAGATATGGAGGGGATTTAAGTTTTCCCTACATTATCTAAAATAATTTCTGATATGCAATTGGTAATTTAAGCTCTCTAAAGGTTTGAGATTATAACAATAATACATTTCCTTCTTTTGACTGAATAGCTCCCACACTGATTTTTACAATACTTGATAAGTTCTGCATTAGATCTCTCACAATAATACAGCTCTCTTCCTGTAGGTTATGTCTGAATAAGACTAGAGCTTTTCCAACATTATAGAAAAGATAGAAAGTTGTTTCTATTGTTGTATACTGACATTCAGTAAAAAATTTTTTCACATTGAAGGTTTTCCCACAATTCACAGGACTCTTCCTCAGAGTTTTCTTTTCTTTTTTTTTTTTCCCTTGAGACAGAGTCTCACTCTGTTGCCCAGATTGGAGTGCAGTGGCGGATCTCAGCTCACCGCAACCCCCACCTCCCAGGTTCCAGTGATTCTCATGCCTCAGCCTCCTGAATAGCTGGGACTACAGGTGCCTGCCACCACACTCAGCTAATTATTTTTTATTTTTTGGTAGAGACAGGCTTTCACCATGTTGGCCAGGCTGGATAATTTTTCTTAATTTTAGTAATGTCTGAGCTCTGAGTTAAATTTTCATTATAAAAACTGAATTAATCTCCTGTGTGGTACTGGTGTTTTTGGTTTGTTTGTTTGTTGTTGTTGTTGCTTTTTAATAGACAGGGTCTTGCTCTGTTGCCCAGGCTGGAGTGCAATGGTGGGATCATAGCTCACTGTAGCCTCAAACTCCTGGGCTCAAGTGATGCTTTCACCTCTGCCTCCCAAAGTGTTGGGATTACAGCCGTGAGCCACCACTCCTGGCTCCAGTGTGGTTTTAATGTAGCATAAGAGCTCACCACTGATTAAAAAACTTTTTCATACTCATCAATAATGAACAGCATTCATTAGATTTTTTCCTGGTATGGTGTCTCTGGTACTGAATAGAGTTGAAGTATATACTAAAGGTTTTCTCACGTTCATCACATTTTAACTGTCTTCCCCACAATGGACTTCCTCATGAATAGTAAGTTCAGAGAGTTGGCTAAAACTTCTGCTGCACTGAACACACTGGTAAGGTTTCTCCCCAGCATGGATTTTCTGGTGTCCAATAAGATCTGTGCATGTGCTAAAGGCTTTCCCACGTGCCTCACACTTATACAGCTTTTCACCAGTGTGTATTTTTTGATGGTTAATGAGATCAGAACGCCGACTAAAGCTTTTGCCACACTCATCACATGGATTTGGTTTCTTCCCAGTGTGGATTCTCTGGTGTAGGGTAAGAGCTGAGCACTGACTGAAAGCCTTCCTGCACTCACTACATTTATATGGTTTTTCCCCAGTGTGGATTCTCTGGTGTTTAATGAGGTCTGAGTTCTGACTGAAACTTTTGCTGCACTGTGTGCATGGATATGATTTTTCTCCAGTGTGAATTCTCTGATGAAGAACAAGGTCAGAACTCTGACTGAAAGTTTTCTTACAACTATTGCAATGATAAGGCTTTTCACCAGAGTGTACTCTCTGATGTTTAGTGAGGTCTGAGCTTTGACTAAAAGTTTTATCACACTGATTACATGCATATGGTTTCTCTCCAGTGTGTATTCTTTGATGCTTAACAAGATCTGAACGGCGACTAAAGCTTTTAGTACAATCACTACATGGATAAGGTTTCTCTCCAGTGTGGATTCTCTGATGAAGAATAAGGTTGGAGCTCTGACTAAAGGTTTTCCCACATTCATCACATTCATAGGGTTTCTCACCTGTATGAATTCTGTGATGTTTAACAAGATCCGATCTTCGACTAAACATTTTATTGCACTGATTACATGGGTAAGGCTTCTCTCCAGTGTGAATTCGTTGATGATTAATAAGATCTGAAAGCCTACTGAAGGTTTTGCTACATTGATCACAAGGATAGGGTTTCTCTCCAGTATGAATCCTCTGATGTAAAATAAGGACTGAGCTCTGATTAAAAGCTTTCCCACATTCATTACATTTATAGGGTTTCTCTCCAGTGTGGATCCTTCGATGTTTAATAAGGTCTGAATTCTGACTGAAACTTTTGCTACACTGATTACATGGATATGGTTTCTCCCCAGTGTGGATTCTCTGATGCAGAATAAGATCTGAGCTCTGACTGAAGGCTTTCCCACACACATCACATTTATATGGTTTCTCGCCAGTGTGGATTCTTTGATGTTTTATCACATCAGAACTCTGACTAAAATGTTTGTTACACTGGTTACAAGTATAAGGCTTCTCTCCAGTATGGATTCTCTGATGTTTAACCAGATCTGAGCGCTGGCTAAAACTTTTACTACAATGACTGCACTGATAGGGTTTTTCTCCTGTATGGATTCTCTGATGTATAATAAGATCTGAGCTCTGACTGAAGGCTTTCCCACACTCATCACATTTATAAGGTTTTTCACCAGTGTGGACTCTTTGGTGTTTAATAAGGTCTGAGCTCCGACTGAAACTTTTAATACACCAATTACAAGAATAGGGTTTCTCCCCAGTATGAATTCTCTGATGCAGAACCAGGGCTGAGCTCACACTAAAGGCCTTTTCACACTTATCACATTCATAAGGTTTCTCACAATGGGTTCTTCGATGCCTAAAAAGGCTTGTACTCCAAACAAAGCGTTGTCCATATTTGTCACAGTTATGAGGTCTCCTTTTGAAGACGTTCTGATCTTTTTCATTTAATTTATCCCCAAATTCACAGAATTCTCTGCCTTCAGAATCCTGGAGAACATTCTCTCTGAGACTGCTAGACTCTTCTGTCAATAGTTCAGTTTTTGCTGTAATTCCCTCCTCTGAAGCAGGCTTTCCAATCTTGGTCTTGTTCTCACCATCTGGAACAATAAACAAAATCCAAATGGAATGCGTTCTGTATATTGTAAGAAAGTTTCAGGTGACACAGATTAGTATTTACCCATAAAATGTGATCACAGTGTGAGTGTTTCAAAGAATGAACATTACCCTCTGAGGAAACCTAGAAAGATTCAATAAGTAAGGGATCACATTAATCATTTATAGAAGTGATGTACCAGATATGCTCTGTATGTTTGTCACAGGAGATCTAGGAATACTGAAGCCTAATTAGTGATTAGTAATCCTAGAACGAATACATAAGTATTTTATTAACATATATAAGGCAAGCAGGGTGAATCTCAAAAAAGATAAAGAAGTTGGTTGGGCTTTATCTAGTACTACCCAGCGATTTGGGCTAAAAGTATGAGAAAAAGAAAAACAAGGAAAAGAAAATGCTTCAATTACTTTGTTTGCATCTTCTCTATCAATTTTTAGAAATGGTACACAATTGATTGTTAACACACCAGTGGAACATGTACTATGTTCTCAATACCTTATATAATAAAGCCACAAACGAGAATGACCCCAGTCCTTAAGTAGAGCAATCACTTCAATATTGAGTTTTCATACAACTGTTTGAATTTATTATGTGAAAACATCAATAGGATTCCAAATGGGATAATGCTGCATATCTTCCATCTTAGTATGAAAATTATGGTTTTTATTTTCACTCAAATGGAAAGCCATCCTAGTTCTGCCCATAGGAATGTCTTTAGGAAGAATACCCAGGAAAATAATGGTTACACCTGAAGAAAACTGGGAGTCACATGGTGAGGAGTATGAGGAATTCTTTTTTTTTTTTTTTTTTTTTTTTTT
>NW_016805896.1:4574537-4616138 GCF_001698545.2 Rhinopithecus bieti
CGATCTCCTGACCTCGTGATCCGCCTGCCTCGGCCTCCCAAAGTGCTGGGATTACAGGCTTGAGCCACCGCGCCCGGCGAGTATGAGGAATTCTGAGAAACTTTTTATTGCAAACACTTTGATAATGCTTGACTCTTTCATCACTTGCATGCATTAGCTATTTTTAAAAATGAATATACCTGTGAACCACAAATATCTGAGATGGGTCTCAGTAAATTTAGAATTTTATTTTGCCAAGGTTAAGGACACGCCCATGACATAGCCTCAGAAGGTCCTGATGACATGTGCCCAAGGTGGTCAGGGCACATTTTAGGGACACATGAGACATCAATCAATATATGTAAGATGTACCCTGGTTGGATCTGAAAGGTGGGACAACCGAAGCAGGGAGAGGGACTTCCAGATCATAGGTAGATAAGAGATAAAGGGCTGCATTCTTTTGAGATTCTGATTAGCCTTTCCAAACGAAGCAATCAGATATGCATTTCTCTCATTGAGCAGAGGTATGACTTTAAATAGAATGGGAGGCAGGTTTGTCCTAAGGAGTTCCCAGCTTGACTTTTCCTTTTAGCTTAGTGATTTTGGGGTCTGGAGATTTATTTTCCTTTCACATACCAAAGTAAATAAAACTGCTGAATTATGGGAAAAAAAGAGATCTATATTTGTATATAACAATTTGTAGTAGTAAACACAGACCACAAAGTGATAATATAAATCACTCTGAAAATTGGTTACAAGAAAATGTATTGTGTTATGGTCTATAGAAGCCACTGTAAGTGTACTTCACAAGCAGTGCACTCAACAGAGTGATCATTATCTTTATGATTTAGGACATGCTATCCAACAAAAGAATCCAGATAGCTGGACCAGAATTAAATTTGAACCCCATAAACTCCATTTTGGCTAGGCTGTAACCAGGAAGGTATATCTACCACCAACCAGGCTGGCCAGCAACTGCCATTAGGGGAAAGAAAGAAACATCATGCCCAGGAATGGTCAGAACAGAATCTTAAATTTTCAAAATCAGTTCTATAATAAATTTCTACCTTTTTTGTCCTGGTTATTTCTAAGGAAGTGACCAAGAAGACATAACCCCTTTCTGGCAACAGCCACATTCAGTGAACAAACTTCCTTACTAAGGAGTGTGAACCAGAAAAAGGTTATGAAGGTAGAGTCTATATCTTTTCTGAGTTGACTTTTGAGGAGCCATTCCTATACTCAACAATGCCAGATACCTTGATTGTAGGGCACATGGAAGCTTCACTGAATTTCTTTTTTTTCTTTTTTTGAGATGCAGTCTCATTAGGTTGCCCAGAATGATCTTAAACTCCTGAGCTCAAACAATCCTACCTTAGCCCTCTAAGTAGCTAGTATTACAGGCCTATGCCATAGTACCGGTTCCCACTGAATTTCTTGACTATCAGCCCATTGTTGAGTGGTGTTTATTACAAAAGGCATATCTGTCAGACTACAAATGGTCTGGAGAGCTGAAAACACAACCAATTTGGGTGAAAGTCTAAAACCTAAAGGGGTACTTCCAAGTGGAGGCTTCTTCCGTCTTGCCAAAGGCTCCAATTAGCAGAATCATTAGTCATAACTAAAGACTAGCTCAAAGGAGTCATTAGGTTTGTGAGGGGTCCCAAAGGACTTCTGGCACTTCTCTACATTCAGTTCTTCCCAATAGGGAGGATCCCCTCTGGCACTTAAGTGATACTGAAATACAGAACTAATACCTACTAAACATTCAGATGTAGAAGCAGTAACAACAGTATACTGAATTGGCCTAAAGAGCCCCACTGACAAACCATGTTAGCCTCCCTTCTGCTAAACCCTGCCCAAATCCCATTAGGTGAATTCAGGTGCTTCCTCCCCACAGTGGACTGACTAGAATGGCAACCTGGGGTCCTGTATTTAATAGAGACTCAGTTTCATTCCTTCCTCTTCCTGAAGCTTCCCACAATATTTGAATGGGTAGGTTATGGCTTCCAGTGTCCCTCAGAGACAGGAAGACTTCAGTGCTATCCCAATCATATTTCTCCTTAAAGCATCTGAGGTCACGATAAGGAATTGGACAGAATCAGAGAGCACAAATGGAAAAAAGATTCTGAATCAGTATATAAGGCATATTTTACTTTTGGTTTCAAGAGGTGATGGTTGCTTGCAGGTCAACCAGATGAACTTATCTAATGTTATTGGTTAACCAAAGTCTGTAGTAGGTGGCAAGGTACCATTACTGACACCATTTGTTTCTACTTTAGGGCCTCTTGATTAAAAAGTCACAGCCATACTGTTTCTGGTTGAAGCTGCAGGGTTTATGACTCTTGGTTGACTCAAGGTTGACTTGGACAGTGGTGACTCTTTTAAAGGTAGCATTTGCTACCCTACTGTCAAGATAACACCTCTTAAATTCTTGCTTGGCTTCAACATAAGGGTTAGCGGAGTTTTCTAAATGACTCTTGAGAATTTATCTAATTCTTCATATCAAGTTGGTCATTTTCATCAGCACTGTAATTCCAGTGTGGAGATATAAGAGCCTGGATACGAGTTAGTATCTTGTCCACAGTATCTCGCAGGAGTTTTGTCTGTCTGAGGGAAAGCCCCCTCTCTCCTAGGGTGCCAAAGTTCCTCTATCACATCTTAGATCCACTGCAAAAGGACTCTGAAATGACTTTTACTGTCATCTCCAAAGGGATCTAAGGTTTGCATGACAGACTACAGGAGGGGCTAAGTAGTAAGACGGCTCAGCTATTTCCATTCTTCCTTAATCTTTAAGCAACCAACCCAAGCAAACCAGCCAAAGTTCTAACAATTCACCTGGTTTCTGCCCACAGTGTTCATCAATTTTCCTCCTTTTATGCTTGGTGTAGCTACATGTCTCTGTAACTGTCTGAAAGTGGGTGGAAACTTTTGTCCACCCAATAGGAATCTTAACTGCAATTTGTTACAATGGCATACACCTGAGGCTGACCACTAAATTGAAGTTCCCCTGGAGGGGAGTTAGCAACAATCAGGGTACTGTTTAGACAGCTGTCTTTGAACATGCTTACTGGATTTGGCTTGCAACCACCTCCTGAATTCCTACTCATTAACAGGCAATAAAATGAAGAAATATTTATTGCTCTGTTGACCATACAGTTTGGTCAACATGTTCACTACCAATTCTCATGGACTTCCCTCAAAATCTGTTAAAGAGCCCGTGAGGCCTTTATACTTCCTCTTCCAGAAAGTCACATCTCTGTCAGCATCCCATCATTATTACCAACACTATCAAAAACTGAAAAATCTGGGATTTTACTCTATTTGCAAGCTAACGAGTCAATCTACCGCAGTTTCACAGCCCCTGGCAGAAGACATGAGAATCCTAGATAAGAAACAAAGGACAGTTTATGACTCACAGCAACAGCATTAGACAGAATAGCAGTATTTGTCTTCCTGAACCCCAATTCTCACAAGGTGACACATGTAAGTAAGTTGTATTGCAGGACAGGAACCCTGAGGCAGGGACATAAGGACACCTGTCCTCTGCTTTAGAGGGAGACACTATTACTATATTCAAAGGTTGCTTGCTATACAACATTCTTTTCTTTTCTTTTTTTTTGAGACGGAGTCTTGCTCTGTCGCCCAGGCTGGAGTGCAGTGGTGCAATCGCAGCTCACTGCAACCTCCACCTCCTGGGTTCAAGTAATTCTCCTGCCTCAGCCTCCTGAGTAGCTGGGACTACAGGCGCCCACCACCACGCCCGGCTAATTTTGTTTTGTATTTTAGTAGAGACGGCATTTCACCATGTTAGCCAGGATGGTCTCAATCTCCTGACTTCGTGATCCGCCCCCACTGGCCTCCCAAAGTGCTGGGATTACAGGTGTGGGCCACTGCGCCCGGCCACAACATTCTTAAAAAACAGTCCAGAACAAATGCAGGCAATTCCTTTGCTTAAAAGATATGCAGACACACCAGAGCCCACAGAGAATTCTCTCTCAACCATAACTTTAATAGAAATGATGAAAACCAGAAGATAATGGAATGTCATCTGCCAAGGGCTTAAGGAAAAGAAGTGCCAACCTAGACTTGCATAATAAGATAAAATGCCTGAAAGAAAAGTTAAAATAAAGATATTTTCAGTTAAACAAAAACCAAGAAAGGTTTTTAAAAATATACCTGCACTAAAATAAATACTAAAGAGAATTCTTCAAGATGAAAAAATATCCCAGATTCAAGCAAGGTAATGCAGGAATGAAGAGCACTGGAAAAGTAAAGTGTCTTGGTAAATCTAAATGTCTACTTACTGATTAAAGCAATATGAATGTTTTGAGGAGTTTATAAAATACATAGAATTAAAATATATGGCAAAAATAGCACAAGAAGAGAGGGTAGGAAAAACTACAGTATTATAGGGTCTCAGCATTGTCTTAGAAGTAGTAAATTAAACTGTAATAAATCCAGTGTACATGTTCTAATCTCTAAGGCAGCCTTTTTCAACCAGAGTTCCAAAAGACAATGAAACAGAAAATGAATTGAGTGACTATTTTCTTAATTCTCCAATGATGGTACACATTTAATACCATAGTAGATGTATAAGAGAGCCTGATAGCGTTGGGGCTTAATTTTTTCACAGAATCACATGTGAGAAAGCCTAGGATGAGGTAACTGCTAAAATAATAGAAGACTGTATAAATAATAAGCTAACAGAAGAAAAAGTGCAAAAACTTGATAATCTAAAATTGGACAAAAGGAAAAAAAAGAAATAGATGGAATAAAAAACAAAGAAAACAAAATAAGTTGTACATTTAAATCTAAGCATATAAATTATATTCTATGCAAACTGACTACTCCATTAAAAAGCAAAGAAAAACCTACAGCTAACATAGTTAATGGTTAAATACTGAATGCCTTTCTCCTAGGAACAATGGGGTAAGGCAAAGATGCCTACTCTTATCACTTCTCTTCAATATTGTACCACTTCTACTCAACATTCCTAGCCAATGAAATAAGACATGAAAAATAACTGACACATACAAATAGGAAAGAACAGTCATACTGTCTTCAGAGACTACACAACCATATACACTGAAAAATCCCTATCTTAAAAAAGCTATTAGAACTTTTAAATCAATTTACTAAAACAGAATACAAAACCCAACTGTATTTATATATACAAGCAATTAACAATCACAGTCTAAAATGTTATTTTCAATTGTACCCCAGAATGAAATACTTAGAAATTTAACAAAATATGTGCAACATCTGCATAATGAAAACAAAACTGCTCAGAGAAACTAAAAGAGAACAGAAATATACAATTACTTACAAATAAGAAGATTTAATATTGTTAAGATGGTAATTCTCCCCAAACTGATCTATAGATTCAAAGCAATGCCAATCAAAATCCCAGCAGGTCTTTTTTTGGACGAACTAACAAACTCGAGGAAAACAGCCTGTTGATGATAGTAGTAATGCCATCTTGAGATGAAACCACCATAATGACATATGTTTGACTCCTGTATACCAAGGTATTCCTGTAGCATAGATAACCCCTCATAAAGAAATGTTGCCTGCAGCAGGAATAACCCCTCATAAAGATGCTTATCTAACTTCCCCAGAGGTCAGAGTTTTTAAAGGGGGTCTGAGACATGATGAGCTGCACATGTTTACCAAAAAAATAAAAAAATTAAAAAATTTAAAAAAAGCTTGTTACATAAAGAGTGCTTTCTGGAGGATGAGGGTGGGGATCTACAATCCTGAGGCCGCCTCAGACATGACTTCTCCTCATCTCTAGTAAGTGATTCTTTTTAGGAAACTGGATTTGTTAGCCTCTTTATGTCTTTATGTGGCTTCTCAGCTCCTTTGGCCTTTGGGGGCAGGTATGCATCCACCTGCCCACTGGGGAACACAAATTAATTTTAAACTCTATGTAGAAAGGCACAGAAGAGGCTAAACAATTTTGAGAAAGAAGAACAAAACTGGAGTAGTTACACTACCAAATTTCAAGCTTTACTCTAAAGCTATGGTAACCAAGGTAGGGTGGCACTGGCATAAGTGCAGGCATACCTATTAATGGAACAGAACAGATTTCAGAAATAGATCCAAAAACGTACGTACCACTGATCTTCAACAAAGGTGGCAAGGTAATTCAATATTGAAAGGACAAACTCTTTTCAACAAAAAGTGCTGAAACTAAGCCAGGCATAGTGGCCCATGCCTGTAATCCCAGCACTTTGGGAGGCTGAGGCAGGTAGATCACTTAAGTACAAGAGTTCAAGACCAGCCTGGGCAACATGGTGAAACTGTGTCTTTATAAACCCTAACTTTATAAAAAATATAAAAGTTAGCCAGGTGTGGTGGCACACACCTGTAGTCCCAGCTACTTGGGAAGCTGAAGTGGGAGAATCACTTGAGCCTGGGAGGTTGAGGCTGCAGTGAGCTGTGATTGTACCACGGCACTCCAGCCTGGGCAACAGAGCAAGAGCCTGTCTCCAAAACAAATGAACACACAAACAAAACAAAACAGTCAGAAGTAGATATCATAATGACAAAAATGAACCCCAACTTTTTCCTCACACTATACACAAAAATTACCTGGAAATGTAATATAAATCCAAGCATTAAAGCTAAAAGTATATGACTTCTGAAAGAAAGCACAGAGGACCATCTTAATGATTTGGGGGCAGGCAAGGATGTTAGATATGACACCAAAAGCATGAATCATAAAATAAAAAATGTAAGTTATACTTCATCAAAATCACAAACTTCTATTCTTCAAAAGACATTACTGAGAAAAAAAGTCAAGCTACAGATTGGGAGAAAATATTCACAAAGCATACATTTGATGACTATGTATCTACAATATACAAATAACTTTTACACTTCAAAAATAATACAACTTGAACAAAAGATTAGAATACACAGTTCACAAAATAAGTAATATGAATAGTTAGTAAGCACACAACAAAATGCTCAGTATCACTAGTCATCAGGGAAACACAAATTCAGCCTCAAGGAGCTGAAGGGTACTGGTAAATACCCATTACTGACAATACAACTAACATAGTTAATGACTAAATATTGACTAGTCTGTGGACCAATTGGCACTCTCAAACACTGCTGATGGAAATACAAAATGGTATACCACTTTAGAAAATTCTAGCAGCTTTTCATAAGGTTAAACATTTTCTTACCATACAACCCAGCAATTCTACTTCTAGATATTAATATTTATCCAAGAGAAATGAAAACAAATGTCCACACAAGGACTTGTACAAAAATGTTTAGAGCAGCTCTATTAACAGCCAGAAATGAAAACAATCCAAATGTTCACCATCAAGTGAATCAATAAACAAATTGTAATATAGCCATACAATGGAATATTACTTAGCAATAAAAAGGAATTACTGATAAAGCAACAATATGGCTGAATCTCAAAAATATTATGCTGAACTAAAGAAGGCAGGCAAGTATGATTCCATTTACATGAAATGTTAGAGAAGCCAAAGCAAATATGTAGTGACAGAGAGCATATTCCTGGTTTCTAGGGATGGGGATGGACTGGAAGGAAATTTGGGAGAAGGGTGTTGATACAAAGATTCTATGTTTTGCTTGTGAGGGTAGTGGATACATATGTCAAAACTCATGGAAAGCAAGCTGGGTATGGTGGCTCACACCTGTAATCCTAGCACTGAGGAAGGCTGAGGTAGGACTGCTTGAGCCTAGGAGATTGAGACTAGCCCTGGCAACACAGCAACATCTTGTCTCTACAAAATAAATTAGCTTGGCATGGTGATGTGCACCTGTAATCCCAGCTATTTGGGAGGCTGAGGTGGAAGATCAACTGAGCTGAGCCTGGGAGGCTCAGGCTGCAGTGAGCTGTGACTGCGCCACTGCACACCAGCTGGGGTGACAGAGGGAGACTCTATTCTCATCTAAATGCACAATTAAAAGAGGTATGTTTGATTGTCCATAAATTATGCCTGACTAGATTTAATAAAAGTCAGTAAAAATATATTAGACAGCAACAACACAAAAAACCCAGACCTTATATTCCATCCTTCTATTGCTTCATTTGTTTCCCTTTATAGCAATTCTCCTTGAAAACTTTCTCATTTCTCTTTTATATTATTTTATATACAAAATATGGATACATCTATATGCATATACATACAATTAAAAATGAATAATACAACAAACAAAATTGAACCTTCCATTCAACTTAAAAAAAAGTTACCAGAAAGTTTCCAGTACACTAGAATTCCCCTCTGCATGCTTCCCTGTTCCTGTCTTCCTCCTCCAATCTCTTTCCCCCACCTACTCTTATAATCACTGTGCTAAATTTTGTGTTTATCCTTCTCTGGCTTTCTTCAAAGCTTTACCAAATATTTGTATTTTTAAGAAAGTGTTGTTTGGTTGTGCATGTGTTATAGACTGACTTGTGCTTGTGTACTGCCCCCTCCCTCCCTGCCACCATCCCCAATTCATACGTTGAACCCCTAACTCCCAATGCAATTATAATTGGAGAGAAGGTCCTTGGGAAGGTAATTAAGGTTAAATGAGGTCATAGGGAGGGCTCTAATCCAATAAGATTGGTGTTCTCAGGAGAAGATAAAGAGTGAAGGGGCATCAGGAGGCATACATGTAGAAAAAAGCCAATCTCCACGTGCAGAGAAAAGTGATGTGCAAGCCACAGAGAGAGGCCTCAGGAGAAACCAACTCTGCTGGTCCTTCGGTTTTGGACTTTCAGCCTCCAGGACTGTGAGAAAATAAATTTCTGTTGCTTAAGCCACCCAGTAGATGGCATTTTGTTATGGTAGCACTAGCAGACTAATATAGGATGTTTTTGAACTTTGTATTAGAATTATACTTGTATTCTGTGGCTTGCTTTGTTTGCTCAACATTATGCCTGGAAGATCCACCCATGTTGATGTGTGTAGCTGTAGTCCATTCATGTTTGCTACTAAAGCGTAACATACAATTTATTTACCTATTCTCTTTCAATAAACAATAACATTTTGCTATTATAAACAATGCTGTTATGAATATGCTTGTATATCTATCTTGGTACACATATGCAAATGTTTCTCTAGGTTATATAAGCTATAAGTTATATATCAAGTTTATATAACGTTGACTCATTTGGGTCTCAACTAGGTATTTCCAAAGTAGTTGAACCAATTTAGACTTCCATCAGGATTGTGTATGAGGAGTTCACATTGTTCTATGCTGTAACCAACATTTGGTCTATTTTCTTTTTAGTCCATTGTCATCAGGCTTTTGTCTCTGAAACTCCATCAAAACTGGATTTATCAAAGTCCCTAATAGACTCTGTCTTGACAAATCCAATGGTCACTTCTCAATCTTATTCTGGATTGATTTGAATAATTGATTACTCTCTTCTTGAAACATTTGATTTCTTCTCCCTAACTTACCTTTCTCATTATCCTGTATAAAGAACCCCAATGGCTTCCTATTACATTGGGAATAAAATTCCAAGTCCTTACTATGGTTTATAAGGTTCCACATGATCTGGTCCCTTTTTTTCTCTCCGCCCTCATTTCATTCCACTACCACCCCTAATACCTGTCTACCCCAGGCTCCCTCTGTTCCCGATACATTTAGGAGCCACTGGCATTTGCTATTCCCTATTCTTGGAACACTCTCAGATAGTCATATGGCTTGTTTTCTCACTTCATTTATAGCTCTACCCAAATGTTACCACTGCAGGGAGGTGCAAGACTTGGAGCACCTCTGCATTTTTGAGGTAACAGATACCACAGCTCAATGAGCTGAAATGACCAATTTAATTAACTTGTAAGGTTGCTAATTCTGAGTGAGACTCTTATTACCAGGATAACTAATGGCATTGGAAGTGCTGGTGGCAGTCATGGATGCTGTATAGAGCCTCTCACAAGCCTCCATAGAGAACACCCTGGAGTAGGGCCACATCTTCTGTCAGCAGCAATTTTCTATATGAAAAGCAGATCCTGGCTTACTATTGGGTACTGATAGAGATTTCACACTTGAACACAGAGCACCAAGTGACTACACATTAGACTGCTCATTGTGTACTGGTTGTTATTCCACCAAACCACACACAAAGCAACGTTCCATTGCAAAAGGAAGTCTAGAAGAAAAGTAAATCCCATATGCAAGTGACTAGAATTCCACAGTACCTGGTCTTATTGCTTCACTACCTCTCCTCAATTTATATTTATGGTCTCATGGGAATTCCCTATTACCAGTTAATAGCCGAGGAAAAATTATAGAACTGGTTTACAGATGGTGGGGAGTGGCACCAGCCAAAAGTAAACAGCTTTCACTTACACCCTTACTCAGAAGTGGCCTCAAACACACTGGTGCAGGCAAATCCTCCCAGTGGGCAGAATTTCACATATGTATCTAGTTGTCCAGTTTTCATGAAAGGTAACAGCCTAAGATATGTTTATATCGATTAATGGGTAGTGACTAATGGGTTATTTGATTATGGAGGTACCTAGAAAGAACAAGATTGGAAGACTGGAAGCAAAGATTCAGGGGAAAGTACGAGTGAGGATGGAATTCCCAGAATGGGCAATGAATGTGAATATATTTGTGTCACGTGTGAATCCTCATCAAAGGGCATCCACTGTGGAGAAGGCTTTCCGTCAGACAGACATGATGGTCTACTTTATGACTGTCAACCAGTCTCTTTTCCAATGCTTATCCAACAGGCTCATGTATAAAGTAGTCATGGCAGTGGGAATGAAAACTATATATCGGCTCAACAATATGGACCTCCCCTCATTAAGGCTGATATGCCTATCACAACTTCTATGTGCCCAAGCAGCTAACAGCCAAGAGCAAAACCAAGCCCCTAAAAAGGTACCATTCCCTAGAAATGGGGCAGATTCACTACACTGAACCACTTCTATCAAAAAGAGAGCAGCAATTTGTTTACAAACTATTAAATACATAGTCCAGATATAAATTTGCATTGACTTAAGGTTATGCTTATTACCACAGTATTTGATACTCTGTTGCCTCCAAGTAACTCATTTTTCAGGAAAAAAAGTATAGCAGTGAGTTCACATACATGTAATTCATAGGTCTTGCCATATGCCCATTAATCAAAAAGTATGTGGAATTATCTGCTAAAGGTGAGTTATGTCAATAACACAACACCCTGTAAGTCTGGGGTGCTGTCATATAGATGCAATATATGCCTTAAATCAAAGACAATAAATATTGTTTTTTTCCCCATGGCCAGAATACATACACAGGTACAGGAACCAAGGGTGGAGGAAGAGTGAGAATGGTTCCTCTTATTAGAGACCTAATAATTTCCTTGTATTATTTTTGCTTCCTATCCCCCTAATTGTGGGCATGGTGAGTTTGAAGTTCTCATGCTCAAAGGAGAAATGTTTCCACCATGGAACAAAGTCATGATTTTGTTAATTTCAATGATGAAACTGTCTCCTGGTCATTCTGGAATCCTCATGCTGCTGAACCAACACAGAAGGGATCACTTTACTGGCCAGGATGACTGATTTCAATTACCAAAGGGGAATTGGTTGCTGCAACATAGGAAGGGCATTTATAGAAAGAGTATGTCTGGAACTCAAGAGAATTCAATGGGATGCGTCTTAGTCCTCTCATGTCTAGTAGGCCTAGTCAATGGTACACTGAAGCAGCCTGAAAGAAGCAGGATTACTGAGGACTCAGATCATCCAGGAAAGCAGCTTTATATTACTTAACTAGGTAAAGAAATTTATGCCACCGAGGTGCTGGCAGAGAGTAAGCGAGATACAAAATGAGTAATGGAAGAAGATAATTAAGATTATCAATTTAGGCTTTGTGAATAGCAAAAACAGTAGCTGTCGTGTTTTATGTTAATTATGCCTTTCCCCTCTTTCTCTCACCATTTTATATGAAGGGCACTAGTGGGAGTTAAATTCCAGGTTTCCGGTAGGAATATGATTTAATTATGTCAACTTGAAATTAAATGGCAGCTTAAGGGACTTTGTTTTTCTGCTATGTTGGGGTAGATATTGCAGGATAAAAGTGGTGGATTATAATGAATATTCTTCTTTTACCTCTCCAGATCTACTCTCCACCCTGCTCTGTGCCCTACCCTGCTCTGTACTAGGAGATTGATGTTGATTGATTGTACCACCTGGGGTTCCATGCCCTCTGGTATGCAAGTAGGTTTGGGCACAAGTGGGAAAATAATAGAGTGACTGACTGTACTGGTTTGCCTAAAACTGAAGGGGCTATCGCGGCTTTCAGTGCTAAATTCCAGGCAAACTGGGATGAATTGGTCACTCTACATCCTGGCTCTCTCCTTGCTGGGCCGGTAGCTGAGCCTTTTAGCAAAGGCCAGAGCTCCTATCAGATGGCTAAATCCTACAGCTATACTTTCCAGGGTCTGGTAATCAATCTTTCCCCTGGTCCCTGAAGACCTACAGGTAGTTAACTGCTCCCCAGTGTTGTCTGATCCATGGCTGTTCTCCATCCCTTGCTGACTTCTGTAATCATCCCCATCCTCTTCATGAAACTCTGAATTACTGCACTGGAATGAGCCATCTGTTTCCTGCTAGAATCCTGACTGATATATCCTGGTTTAATTTCTCCATAACCATTATCATTAATAATATAATGAGCCTTCATTTATTTTCTCCTTTCCTCCACTAGCATGTAAGCACTTTGACAGCAAAGGCTTTGTGTGTTCAGCTCACTGCTATATCGCCAGCACTTAGAACAGTTATTGGCACAGAGGAAACCCTTAATAACTGATATTATATGGCTGGTAATTAATAAGGTATGATCTTATTAGTAAACATTTATCAATAATAAATATTTGGTGAATTAAATGAATGATTTTCAGGATATATTAATGTTAGCAGTGACTGTCTCTAGAGGGTGGAGCTGAAGGTTATTTAAATTTTGTTTTGTGTTCTCCTATTCTTTACAAATTGACTTTAGTATAACTGTATTTCTCTATAATAAAATGTTATTTTATACATAGTCTAAGAGACATAAACACAAGAACTAAGTATATCAATTTATGTAAAGCTGCAAGGAAGAGGTCCAATTCTCCAGTGATTCTCAGGAAAGATAAGAGCTAGATGTCTTGGAATAGATTATTAAGGAAGGACAAGTTCTAGATATAGGAGAGAAAAACTAACTAACATAAAATAAAGATGCTCCAAGACTGAAAAGAAGCAGAAGATCTAGAGTGAAAAAAGGGACAATGGAAGGTGACTCATAGGAAAAACAGCGCAATAAGAGGACAAACCAAAAAGAAGTAACATGTGATGCAGAAATAAGACCCTACAGGACACCTGAAAAAAGCTGAGATCAAAATTATCTTACTTAAAATAATAGTGGCTACCAATTATAAAGAATTACTGTAAGCAAAATCTGTGCTCAGAGTTTTACATTAAGGATCTTGTTTAGTTTTTTTTTTGGTGTTTTTTTGGAGACGGGATTTTACTCTGTCGCCCAGGCTGGAGTGCAGCGGTGCAATCATAAGTCACTGCTGCCTCTGAACTCCTGGGCTCAAGCAATCCTCCCACCTCAGCCTCCCAAATAGCTGGGACTACAGGCACACATACACCACTATGCCTGGCTAATGTTTTAAATTTTTGTAGAAATGGGGTCTCACTTTGTTGCTCAGGCTGGTCCTGAACTCCTGGCTTCAAGCATTCCTCCTGCCTTGGCCTCCCAAAGTGTTGGGATTACAGGTGTGAGCCACTGCACCTGGCCTGTTACAGTATTAATGTACCCCAGTGAATCCTATCTCCCAGTACCTATATCCCTGTGTAGTTTCCTTCTACAATGACTTCAGAACTGGTCATATGACCTGCTTTCATCAATGAGACATTAACAGATGAAACACAAACATAGGTATGAAAAGTGCTAAGTATTGGAGAGCTTGCCTTCTCTTTGACTGGAAACAAGCTACCCTGCAAAAAAGTCCAGGGTCACCTGCTGAAGACATGTGGACTCAAGCCATAGCCAGCACCAACAGTCTGACATTGAGACAATGTGATTGAAACCATCTTAGACTTTGGCCCCAGTAGAGTCAGCCCTGAGATGCCTGCATAAATGACCCCAGAAAAGATCAAGAGGAAAAAAAATTGCCCAGGTGAACCCAGCTCAAGTTGATGACCTACAGAATCATAAGAAATAATGTGGTTTAAAAAGTCTGATGTTTCAGGTCACTAAATTTTGGGGTTCTTTATTCTGGAGTAATACATAGATACAAATCTCAAAATAACTTCAAGGTGTGAATTACTATACACTTGAAAAGTGAGGAAACAGAATCGTAAAATATATGAGTAACTTACTGGAGCTAGCTAAGTGACAAAACTACTGTTTGAATCCAGGTTGTCAGACTCCAGAACTTTTAACTATGCCCCTACAGTAGGTAAGAGAAATGATCAAAACTGACAGATTAGCAATGAGGTCATTATACAGGGAAAAATGAATGACTTTGGGGTCTTAAAAAAGTGGAGACAGCTGCATGAGAATTTGACAGATTTTGAAATAAAGTCACGTGACTATGCTTGGTACACTAAAGAGGTAATACTGCCTAACAGAGTTAAGGGGGATCATTTGAAGACACTAGCATAGGGTGACACCCCCTCATCCTCCCCACCCCACCAAAGCCACTAAGAAAGACATAATACCCTGCCTCTCACCTGACAGAAGGTGGTGTTCCTGAGATTCATAATTGAACTGGATCTCCATGGGCTGCAACTGGACACCTCAGGGTGCAAGTGGAGAATTACCATTTCCTCTGTAAGCTTTTCTTGTCCACATAAAGGTCTGGGACCTGGAGGCAACTGGGCACCACTGGGCTTGGAAGGGAATCATTGTGCTGACTACAGATGTAATCTCTGAGACTAGATCACCAGAAAAATCCTCAAGATAGAAGGAGAAAACAAAAAATCTCATTTGACTTCCAGTTGCTTTTCTCTCAGAATGTATTAGGCTTCCTCCTCATCATCGAAGAGCCAGGGATTAACCCACTTAAGACACACATTCCCCATTCCAAGTCTACAGATGTTCAAACAAAATTAGGGGTTAATGCTACCCAAAAAAGGTATAACTGGAAAGATAACGCAGAGGGGGGAATTTTACAATGAATTCTAGTGGTTAACACTATGTTATTCGCTGCCCTTCCTATCCAAAAATGACACTACTGATCATTTTTCTTCCCCTTTTGCTTTTTCCAACACTCACAAATTCAGGTGGCTCTTTCCCAGTACGGTAGGCTGATTTGTGTGGATGCACCACGCTTGGTGACTCCGCCCGCCCCACAGTTTCTGGCGTTCATTCGGTTGAACCCAAGGCCAGCAAGGGCTGACTGGGGACAAACCCAACACTAGGCCGTGAACCAATCGGCTCTCCGTGCCCGGGAGCGACCCCGGGGGCCTTCACTCTCCAGGGACTCGAGAAACCACGCACAGTTTCCTAGCGGCGCTGTGAGGCCGCTCGTTAGACAAGATCATCCGGAATTCCTCTGCTATCCGCGAGCCGACATCACCCGTACCTCGACTTGGTCACCGGACCGCTGTGAAGCCTCACACCCGGCGAACCCGCCATCGCCCTGTCAGCTCTAGGAATCTGGGAGGAGTGCTCAGCTCTATGGCGCGTCACTGCGCAGGCGCAGGGCGGCGACGGGGCATCTGGTGAGGGAGGGTTGCAGAGAATTAACCCCCGAACACCCGCGAGCTGTCCCTAGCAGTGCCTTAGCCAGGGACCTGCTTGGCCAGCGACAGATCCCTTGCTGCTCTGTCTGCCGGTTCTTGAGGTGAATGTCGGAATCCATTATCTTTCGGGAAAGCTCTCTGGGGCAGGGTAGGTTTTCTTACTACATACAAGTTCTTAGTTATCGTTTTTTAAATAACCGCCCCTCCCCCTGAAGCTTGTCTGATTCCTAGGTATGCTTTAATTCTAACTTTCTTCCTGTCCTCTCTGGTTTTTTTACACCCCCAGAAGAGTGGCGCGCATCAGAATCACCTGGAGGCCTTGTTAAAATACTGACTTCTGCCCCACAACTCCGGACTTGCTGATTTAGTAGTGGGGGAGGGGGCGGTGGCAGCTCAGGTTCTCAGGTGATCCTGAAGCTGTTGGTCCTGGGACCACATTTTGAGAACCAATGCGCAAGAAATAAGTGATGCTCAGTAATTAATCCCTGAATTAACGGAAAGTTGGATTTTTATCTACTTTGCAATCTAGAAAGGGTACGAGGTCTATTTAAGGTTTGCTTGCTAGAACAATTCTCATTGATCAGGGTGAGAAGGACCCGAAATGGAGGGTGCGGGGTAATCAGGGTAGGAAAGGATATTGCTGTGTTCGTATAAATATCTTGGGAAATGAGAAGTTAGGATCTCATTTCTGGTTTGAGACCAATGAGACGTGTGACTTGGATTAACCTGTCCAGTGGGGAAAGAAGAGGTTTGAGAAAATAGTGGGTGGCTAAGTGGTAGCTGCTGCCTCAGCCCCCTCCAGACTTTAACAAACTCAGTTTCTTTAATAGATATGGTGCTATTCAGGTTATATATTTCTTCTAGGGTAAGCTTTAGTATTTTGTATCATTTAAAGAAGCAGCCAATTTTGTATAAGTTGGCATAAAGGTGTTTATAATATTACTTTGTCCTTTTTGTATCTGTTGAATCTACAGTGATGTTACCTCTTTCATCCTTGCTATTAGTAATTTGTATCTTCTCCCGTTTGCCCTTTTCAGATAGGCCAGAGGTTTGTCATTTTTATCTTTACAGAGAACCAGCTTTCCATTTATTTAAAAATTGTCTTTCATTTTCTGGTCTATTAATTTCCATTCTGCCCCTTTTATTTCCTTTTTTCTCCTTGCTTTGGGTTTAATTTGCTTTTTTCTTTTTTTTCTGGTTACTTTAAGTGGAAGTTGAGGTCTCTGATTTGTGATATTTCTTATTTTGTGTTATAGAAATTCGGTGCTATAAAATTTCCCCTAAGTACAGGCTTAGCAGCATCTCACAAATTCTGATGTGTTGTGTTTTTGTCTTCATTCAGTTCAGAATACTTTGAACTTGGATTATTTCAGTTTCTAAATATTTGGGGGGTGTCTAGAGATTTTTCTGATATTTCTTTCTAATTTAATTTTATTGTGGTCAAAGAACATATTGTGTATGACTTGAATCCTTTAAAATCTATTGAGACTTGTTAATGGCCCCAAACATGGTCTGTCTTCATAAATGTTCCATGCACATTTGAGAAGGATATATTAATATATTCTGCTGCTGTTGGGTCAACTATTTGATTATTGTTAGTTGATTAATGGTATTACTGAAGTTTACTATATACTTTGCTGATTTTCTACTAATTTTAAAAGTAATTATTGAAAGATGAATATTGAATTCTCTGTCAATAATTGTGGTTTTGTCTATTCTCCTTGTGATTCTATCAGTTTTAATTTTATGTATTTTGAAGCTCACAATTTGCATAAATGTTTAGAATTATTATTCCTTTTCCTTTTTCTCTTTTTTTGAGATGGAGTCTCTCACTCTGTTGCCCAGGCTGGAGTGTTGTTGATGGCAGTGGTGGGCCATCTGGACCATCTGGAGTGGCCACTGCCAAGATGCTGGCTGCAGCTGGGAGGCTCTGCCTGTGCTGTGAGCTTCACAGAGCCAGAGGGAATGGGGTCAAGCAGGAGCCCAGCTTCTTCCAAGTTGGTGGGTGGGAGCTCCCCGGGCATAGCTGCAACTGCCCAAGTGATGGCTGCTGGCTGAGCCTCCCTGTGTTCTTGGAGACCGGGAGCAGGCAGGAGCCCCACCCTCCCAGGTCCAACTGCAGCCACCCGAGTCCTTGCTACAGACCATGTTCTTGGAGACTGGGAACAGGCAGGAGCCCCGCCTGCATCCCCCCACCTCCTTTGTGCAGCTGTAGCCACCCAGGTTGTGGCTGTGGACCAACCTGGATATCTCTGCACTCTATGGGCCTGGGAAGGCACCCCCACCTCAGCAGGCTTAGAGGTATCTGCTTCTGCTGCCTGGCGTCGCCCTGCTCATGGTGACTGCTTCCATCTAGGAGCAAGGTTGGGGCTGAGCCAGGGTGCTGTTGCAGCCAGCCAGTTGTGCACATACTTGAGGCAGTACTGACAGGTCATTCCCCTGCTGCCTCAGCCCCCTCCAGACTTTGGGTGCTGACAAACATAGGAGGGAGGCCAAGGGAAGGCTGAGGGCAGTTTGGCATTGGCCTGCAAGTGCTTCTCCCCACAAACAGCCTGGGCACCATAGAAAGCAGTAGGAGGCAACATGCTCTGGGGCAGAAAGGGGCAAGTCCCCAGGGAAGGCCTGAAGCCTAATGACCAGGCCACCAGTCCCCCTGACTGGAGAGGGAACTGGTGGTGCTTTTTCTTGGACCTGCCCATGGACCAATCAGCATGCACTTCTTCCTCTCTGAGGCCCATAAAAGTCCCTGGACTCAGCCAGACTTGGGGAGAAGACCTGCCAGCCAAGGGGAGCTACCTACTCCAGGGCCTCTTTTCTGCTGAGAGCTCCAGAGACAACAGGAGGACCAACCTGCAGAGAGGAGCTACCCACTTCAGGGCCTCCTCTTTGCTGAGAGCTGCAGAGATGATGGGACAAGCTGCCTGCAGAGAGGAGCTACCCACTCCAGGGCCTTCTTTCTGCTGAGAGCTGCAGAGACAACAGGATGTCTTGCCTGCAGAAAGGAGCTGCCCACTCCAGGGTCTCCTCTGAGCTATCCTGTTGCTCAGTAAAGCTCCTCCTTCTCAGTAAAGCCCCTCTTCACTTTGCTCAGCCTCCACTTGTCTGCCTACCTCATTCTTTCTGGATGCAGGACAAAAACTTGAGACCTGCTGAATAGTGGGGCTGAAAGAGCTATAACACAAACAGAGCTGAAACATGCCCCTTGCTCACCACATTGCAGGCAAAGAGGAGAGAAGAGCTGTGGCCCTTTGGGGAGCCCAGACCAGGAAGCTCCTAAGCCAGGACTGTGACTCCCTTTGGGGCCCTGCATTTCCTGGAGTCTCCAAGCTTCTCAGCACCACTGCGGTGTACTTAGTCCAGTCACAGCCTCACAGTGAGCCAGGGCCCATAGTAGCACCTGGAGCTGCCCACCCTGCTGCAGCAGCCAGCGTGCCTGTGTGCAGTGGCCAGACCCCACACTCTCTTGCTCACATACCCCTTGCTACTCCACAGCTGGCTCGCCTTTGGCAGGGGTGAGATCCAGGCTGGTAACATTAGCCAAGCGCAGCCTGAGTGGGCAGAACAATCCCAGCGGGCCTAAGCAAAACTCAGGCAAAGGTACCACTGGCCACAGAGGTTTCTGACCGGAAAAGCAACACCCGAAGTATCCTGTGACATAGTGACATGATTTCACTGCAACCTCCACCTCCTGGGTTCAAGCTATTCTTGTGCCTCAGCTTCCGGTGTAGCTGGGGCTACAGGTGCGTGCCACCACATCTAGCTAATTTCTGTATTTGTTTTTTTAGTAGAGACGGGGTCTCACCATGTTGGCCGGGCTGGTCTCAAACTCCTGACTTTGGGTGATCTGCCTGCCTCGGCCTTCCAAAGTGCTGGGATTACAGGTGTCACCAGCCGTGCCCAGCTTGTTATGCCTCTTGATTGACTCCTTTTTCATAATGAAATGACCTTCTTTATCCCTGATATATCAGTCAGTGTTCAACCAGAAGCACACAACAAGTAATTAAATATATGTACATGTATATATGGATTCGTTAAAGAGAATTGGCTGGCACAATTATGAGAGTTAGTTAGGCAGTCTTATAATACTGTTGTGTCTGATGCTGGAATTTGATGTTGGCAGAGTAGTCAGAAAGGAAGATGGAAGTAAAATGGAAGAAGTCAGGGTCAGGCTGGAAGTCACAAGTACAAACTTGAACCTCATGAAAATGGACTGAAATCCATGTTAGTTCTTGTTGCCTTTGACCTTGATGGTGAGGGTATCCTTCAGAAGCTGGGACTGTTTGTCATAAAAACACATACATAGGCCAGGAGTTGGAGAAGCTGAAGGAGGATCTAGAGGATGGTAGAGTAGTTGCAGGCTAAGCTGCAACAAAATGAATCAGCTAAGTGAGTCACCAGTCAGCAACAACATATGTGAATTACAAATGGCTACTATTTCCTTTCCACATTACACATCTCCCAAAAATTACCTTTTTGGCCCACCCAAACTGTAAACATAAAATAATTCTAGGAAAACTAGTGCACTCTAGGCAAGATGACACATTATAAAAGCATCATGGTCTGCCCCTTGTCAACTTAGTACCATACATGTTTCTTTGAGCCATGCTTTAATTCTCCAAATTATGATGATAATGAAGTTGTGCTTCCACCTTACGTAACACTACTATCACATAACTATTAACATGTTAACCATTTCCCAAAAGAGGAAAATAGTCTTTTTGGCCCATGAATGGCATTCATTCTGCTCCTAGCTGATAACACTCCTTCTTTCATGTCCTATAACTTAAATACTGACATATATAGTTAACTATTAACACATATTGTGTTAGATGATAAGAAGATGAGAGAAGGAAGAAACATAAATTTTCGAGTAGTTTCCAAAAGAAGCTGGGTATATATCATTGCCCCCCAGAATGTTCTTCTTGAATTCAACTAGACTTTTAGACCTTCAAGACTACTGCAGATCACCCTTGGCATCACTTAGAAGGATAGGACAGAAACCACAGCTGACCAGTAGGCAGCACCTACTCCTCTTCTGTGAAAGTGGTACTCACAGTGTTTTACATAAGCATCCAGGCTTTTTTTTTTGGCCTTCCCATTCCAAGTTGACAGCTCAGATGCAAGGAGATGAGACTTACCCTGGGCAGCTGTGGGATGCATCTGGATTAGAAACTTCCACAGGAGCTAATATATCTTATAACAACTCCATGGACATAGCTTCTAGAATTTCTACAAGAGACATGCCAATTACACGAGTCAGTATACTCAGGGAGGCCCAACGTTATAGTGTCCATTATAGTCAGTATTTATAGTTCATTTATAATTCTTTTGGTAACCAGGAATCATTTTTACCATAAACAATATTGTTGGGTAACATAATTGACATATGAATAAGTTTTCAATAAAACAGAATGAGAAAATTAACCAAAGGTTAATTCTCATATACAAAGGTAAAGTGTTTTGTTAACCTTTTACCCAAAAGTGATGATATGGACATAGATTTTCTGGGTGTTTGACCAAGGAAGCCAAACCATTCTTTCTGATTATGTTAGATTTGTAGCTTTGTGGAGTCTTGCCAGAGATGTTGCTTTCTGTGTGTGAGTTTGATGAGCTAACTTGGAGTTTGTTTGCCGGACTGGCCAAAACAAATCTAGAGCCAACTATGGTCCATAAGTAAATGGAATTGAAGGGTTTCCAGAGAGATTAGGAGTGATAATACAGGCATGGGGAGTGATATAAAATTTTCAAGAATGAAACTGATAGGCCACCACCAATATTCTACCTGAATTCTATTTCTCATTTCACTTGGGGGAAACTAAGTCAAACTAACATATGTATTAACATATGTCTAACTTAGGCATACGTTCTAGAGCAGTGGTTCTCAATCTTTTTGAGATAGTAAATTTATTTAAAAAAAGGATGAAAACTGCAAAGTTCTTCCTCAGAGAAATGAACATAAAGACCTACATGTGGACTTTTGCTTATCATGTATTATATTGGAAATTAATTTTCTTTGATAGTTAGACTATGCAACAATTTTCACAAAGAAGGGATTTCAATTTAAAAATCAATTTCCAGTTCTGGAAAAAAAAGGAAATCAAAATTGTGAAGCCACATTAAAAATTAACTTGCCTTTTGCTCATATTAACAAGTAGACTGCTGCTGAAATAAATATTAACAAGTATTAACATGTTTGTTGTGAATAAGATCTTTAAATTATGGGTAATAAGACATCTTTGACATGTCAGTGTGCATGTCTGGTTCACACTGACTTCCTAAAAATCAGAACCAGTGCTGAAAACTCTGATTCAGAAAAGAAAATAATGGCCAGTATAATCACAGTTCCCAAGGTTCACTTTGACAGAAGTGACTGGCCTTGTGTCAAGAAATACTATAATTCCCCAAGATCTTTAAAGTTGAGTTCAGGTCAGATAATTCCCTTTGTTTTTAATCAGTGAGGTCATTGGCCTCACCTTGAGAAATCTTTATCTGTTAAGTAACTGAAAGGCATGTCATGGTGTTTTGTGTGTGTGTGTGTGTGTGTGTGTGTGCTTTCTTTTTTTTCAATAAGTGTTGCTTGCCTTCTATGTCTGTCTCTCTGCTTGTCTCTCTCTCTCTCTTTTTATAAATGGTGGTTACCTTCTCTGTCTCTCTCTATTTTTTTTTTTTTTTTTTTGAGACAAGGTATCACTGTGTTACCCAGGCTGGAGTGCAGTGGTGTGATCACAGCTGACTGCAGCCTCAACCTCCTGGGCTTAAGTGATCCTCCTACCTCAACCTCCTAAGTGTCTGGGAATATAGGTGCGTGCCACCATGACTGGCTAATTTTTCTACTTTTTTGTAGAGATGGAGTCTCACTATGTTGCCCAGGGTGGTCTTGAACTCCCGGGCTCAATCAGTCAACCCACCTCAGCCTCCCAAAGTGCTGGGATTACAGGCATGAGCCACTGCTTCCGGCCCACAGTGGTTTAAATAAATCTTGGTTTATACTTATCACATTGTTGTGGATTGAATTGTATGCCCCTAAAAGATAGATTCAAGCCCTAACCTCCATTACCTGTGAATGTAACTTTACTTGAAAATAGGGTCTGCTGTAGGCTGAATGTTATGTCCCCAAAAATTCATATATTAAATTGTAACTCCTTATGTGACAGTATTTGGACGTGGGCCTATGGGAGGTAATTAGGTTATAAGGGGGCCTTTGTGAGTGGGATTAATTGTCTTTATGAAATATGACTTGGAGCGCTCCAAGGCTTTCTGCCGTATGAGGACACAGTGAGAAGATGGCTGTCTATGAACCAGGAAGCAGACCCTCTCCAGACACCAAATCTGTCAGTGCCTTGATCTTGGACTTTTCAGCCTCCAGTACTATGAGAAATAAATTTATGTTGTTTTTAAGCTACTCAGGCTATGATATTTTTGTTATAGCAACCTGAATGACCTAAGACAGGGCCTTTGCAGATATAATCAAGTTAAGGTCATAAAGGATTAGAGTGGGCCCTAATCCAGTGACTGGTGTTCTTATAAGATAGGCAAATTCAGACACAGAGGAGACAGAGAGGAGAATGCATGTGATGATGGAGGCAGAGATTGGAGTAATGCATCCAAAAGGCAAAGAATGCCAATGATTGCCAGCAACCTGAAGCTCAGACAATGGGATGGAACAGACACTTCCCTAGAGCCTTCAGAGAGAGTATGGCCCTGCTGGCACCTTGATCTTGTGCTTCTAACCTCCAGACTATGAGAGAATACATTTCTATTGTATTATGCCATCTTGTTTGTGGTACAAGAAGTGGGGTGCTATGTACAAATATCTAAAAATATAGATGTGGCTTTGGAATTGAGTAAGTGATTAAGCTGGAAGAGTTTTGGAATTCTTAATAGAAAAAGCCTTGAAGAGATTGTAGAAATAGGAGGATTAAAGGTGATTCTGGTAAGGGCTCAGAAAGAAGTAAAGAGGACAGTAGACAAAGTTACATTTTAGAGAATACATATATTGTCATGAAGAGAATGCTGCTAGAAATAATAAACATTAAAGATGCTTCTGGTGAGATCTCAGATGAAAGGAGGAACATGTATTAGAAACTAGAGAACAAGCAATCTTTGTTAGAAGTGGCAGAAACGTGGCTGAATCATACTGTGCTATTGGGTGGAAAGCAGAACTTGTAACTAATGAACTTGAGTATTTAGCTGAGGATATTTCCAAGCAACGAGTAGAAGATGTAGCTTGTCTTCTTCCTTCTTATGGTAAAATGTGAGCGGAAAGAGATACAATGAGGAGGAAACTGTTAAGCAAAAATCATTTGATGATTTGGAAATTTCTCAGCCTATCTCAGATAGCATGCTCTGGAGACAGCACTGGGACAAATGTTTTGGTGAAGCGATTAGATGTGATTTGTGGATCCAATTAATTATTTCAGCAGACTCCAGGATAGAAATTGGGTTATCCAGGAAGGATCTATAGAGAATCCTTGTGCCTAATCGTATGGATTCTCTTAAAATCTATGGAAAACTAACAAGAATTGTGACAATGCTATCCCCAGAAACACTGCTAATTTTGAAGATGACAGAGACAGGATGAAAAGAAGAAAAGTTGTCCAACTTCTGGTATTCTAAAAGCAGGAAATGAGGTACCTAGAGGATGGGGACACTACCAAGGGCAGAGATGGCAGGGCCACCTCAGCTGAGGGTGGCTTAGGGACCAGTGAGGCCTCTTAAGAGTCCAGAAGCTAGGACCAGTTGGGTCTCTATAGACCAAGAGGTTGGGGACAGTGAGGATTCCACTGACCCAGAGGGCATATTGAGTCAGCACAATTTGAGAACTCCACAAGTATTTGGAAATTAAATAATATAAATAACCCATGATCCAAAGAAGAACTCATAAGATAAATTAGAAAGTTCTTTAAACTGAATAAAAGTGAAGTACAACATAAAATATTTTATGGGATGCTGCAAAAGTAATGGTTAGAGGAAATTTTGTAGCTTTAATATGTCTATATTAGAAAAGAAAAAAAAAATGATCTAAACCTAAGCTTCCACCTTAAGAAACTTTAAAAATGAGAGCAAATTTAAAAACAGCAACAAAACAGCAGAAGGAAGGAAGTACAGTCATCTTTTGCTTGATGCTAGGGATACATTCTGATAAATGCATCATTAGGTGCTGTCATCTTTGTGTGAACATCATAGAGTATACATACACAAACCTAGATACACAAGCCTACTGTATTAGTCTGTTCTCATGCTGCTAATAAAGACATACCCAAGACTGGGTAATTTATAAAGGGAAGAAGTTTAATTGGCTCACAGTTCAGCATGGCTGGGGAGGCTTCGGGAAACTTACAATCATGGCAGAAGGGGAAGCAAACATGTCCTTCTTCACATAGTGGTAAGAAGGAGAAGTGCCAAGCAAAAGGGAAAAAGCCCCTTATAAAACCATCAAATCTCGTGAGAACTCACTGTCATAAGAACAACATGGAGGTAGCTGCCCCCATGATTCAATTACCTCCCACTGGGTCCCTCCCATGACACATGGGGATTGTGGGACCTAAAATTCAAGATGAGATTTGGGTGGGGACGCAGCCAAATCATATCATTTTGCCCCTGGCCCTTCCCAAATCTCATGTCCTCACATTTCAAAACATGATCATGCCTTTCCAACAGTCCCCCAAAGTCTTAGCTCATTCCAGCATTAACCCAAAAGTCCAAATCCAAAGTCTGAAACAAAGCAAATCCCTTCTGCCTGTGAGCCTGTAAAATCAAAAGCAAGTTACTTACTTCCTGGATATGATGGGGATACAGGCACTGGGTAAATACACCTATTCCAAATGAGAAAAATTGGCCAAAACAAAGTGGGTACAGGCCCTGTGCAAGTCTGAAATCCATCAGGGCAGTCAAATCTTAAAGCTCTGAAATGATCTCCTTTGACTTCATGTCTCACATCCAGGGCACACTGATGCAAGAGGTGGGCTCGCATGGCCTTGGGCAGCTCTGCCTCTATGGCTTTGCAGGGTACAGCACTCCTCCTGGCTGCTTTCACAGGCTGGCATTGAGTGTCTGCAGCTTTTCCAGGTGCATGGTGCAAGCCTTCAGTGGATCTAACATTCTGGGGTCTGGAGGACAGGAGCCCTTTTCTCACAGCTCCACTAGGCACTTCCTCGTTGGAGACTGTGTGGGGACTCCAACCCCACATTTCCCTTCCACACTGCTCTAGCAGAGATTCTCCATGAGGGCTCTGACCCTGCAGCAAACTTTTGCTTCAACACCCAGGCATTTCATACATCCTCTGAAATCTAGGCAGAGGTTCCCAAACCTCAATTCTTAACTTCTGTGTGTCCACAGGCTCAACACCACGTGGAAGCTGCCAAGACTTGGGACTTCCACTCTCTGAACCCACAGCCCGAGCTGTACGTTGGCCCCTTTCAGCCATGGCTGGAGCAGCTAGGACGCAGGGCAACAAGTTCCTAGGCTGCACACAGCAGGGGAGCCCTGGGTCCCACCCACAAAATCATTTTTTCCTACTAGGCCCCAAGGCCTGTGATGGGAGGGGCTGCTGTGAAGGTCTCTGACATGCCCTGGAGACAGAAAACCGACTAAAGAAGAAGTAGAAAATGTGAATAGATGTATAATAAAGAGATTGAGTTAGTAATTAAAAAAAAAAAAAAGACACACAAGGAAAAGCCCTATGCTAATTAAGATGATAGGAGAGAATGGGTGCAAGGGCTTTACTGGTGAATTCTACCAAACATTTAAAGAAGAATTAATACCAGTTCTTTACAAACTCTCCCCTGCCCCAAAACAAGAGGAAGGAACATCTTCCTCTCATTTCATGAGGCCAATATTACTTTGATATCCAAATCAGTCAAATACATCAAAGAAACATAAACTACAGACCATTATCTCTTATTCTCGACAAAATACTAGTAAACAATTTGGTAACATATAAAAAAGGATTTTCTACCACAATCAAGTGGAATTTATCCCAGGGATCCATCTGAGCATCAGTTTAAAAATCAACCAAATCCATATCAACAGAATAAAGGACAAAATATGCAGAAAAAGCATTTGACAAAATCCAACACTTCTTCATAAAAAACAAACTTTGAAGAGAACCAGCATGAGAAGAAAATGGGATATCTGGAAATGGAGAATGTCATTATAGACCAACTTCAACAAGTCAGTTATGAATAAAAGAAAGTAAGAAATAGGGTAATAGTGGAGTTTAGGGATGGTTTATTTGCTTGGTTGGTGGCTTGATTATTGTTAAGATAGGAAAGATGTAATGTGTAAATGTGTAAAAGATAGCAGGAAGAATCCAGGAGAGAGAGCAGATAACACAGGAAGAGAATGAACTGTTGATGGCATATGATTGATGGGGAAGGAGATGGTATCCAAGGTACAAGTGGAAGAATAAGTCTTTAGATATGAATGGCCCTTCTCCTATGCTAATTAAGATGATAGGAGAGAATGAGTGCAAGCTCAGGTAGGTTAGTGGGAAACTGAGGATGTTCCAATTCGTTGGGAAGAAGGAGGTCATATCATCATTTAAGAATGAGGGGTGAGGAGAATAATGCTTGAGAAGATGGCTTGAAACAAACTTTGTGCAAAGGTGACCTTATTAGAAAAACCTAAGATTGGTAAGCAATACTGAGTGACCTGTAGTGTTCATGCATTCTTAATCATTCTTGTGATGCTAACTTTATAGATGAATGGAATAGCCTACAGCCATCTCCATCATAATACTATATGTGGGATCAAAGATGAATAATATAGGTGAATGAGCTGGCATGAAAACCAGTGTGGATAAGAAGGACAATTCAGTAAGTGATTAATGGATAATTATTCATCTAGAAATAGTTATTATAGATTTCTGCCTCATAACTGCACACAAAGCAAATAGCAAGTATATTAAATACATGGAAGAAAAGCAAACCTTTTGTAAAATTTGTAGAAGAAAATATGTGAAAGTATATTTATGACTTCAGAGTAGGGAAATAAATCTTTAAAAAAGATAATAAAGCCCAATATATGTAAAAAGGAAAGTTGGACTACGTTACAATAAAAAACTTATTATTCTTCAAAAGATACTGTCTTTTAGGGGAAAATTAAAGTCACAGAACTCAGCTTCCAGTATTGGTAGAGTGAGTAATGTGGATCACACTTCCCTTAAGGACAACCAGTAAATCCATAAAAAATATGAAAATCAGCTGAAAGGCATTGGAACTGTCAAGGTAGTACAGAATACTAGAACAAGATCCAAGAAATGATCTAAGTCCAGTGAGGTGAACCAAAGCATCTAGTGGGCTTTCACTTTCAGATTATTTGCTTATCTGGAAGAGGCAGCTGAGGGTACTGAATGGCATTTTTGATACCTCACAGGACTAGAGAGAAGAAAGTTGGAATCAGAGACTAAGGGTTGAGACCTTGGTACTTGGAATTATACCGAAAAGCAACTACATTCTAGGAATAAAGGTGAACTTATAGTAAACCAGCCCTTCCACAGACTGTAGCCCAACCACAAGTATCTGGTTGACCCAGAAAAATCTCAGTCCCTAAAACTGGTTTGTGATGACCTACAATTACTGGAGCTCCCAGATATCTGGCAGAAGCAAACAATGATTCTCTCTAGGAGTACCTTCAGCCGGGCACAATGGCTCACTCCTGTAATCCCAGCACTTTGGGAGGCCGAGGCAGACAGATATGGAGACCATCCTGGCTAACATGGTGAAACCCCGTCTCTACAAAAAAAAAAAAAAAAAAAAAAAAAAAAAAGCCGGGAATGGTGGCAAGTGCCTGTAGTCCCAGCTCCTCAGGAGGCTGAAGTAGGAGAACGGTGGGAGGCAGACCTTGCAGTGAGCTGAGATTGCGCCACTGCACTCCAGCCTGAGCAACAGAGTGGGACTCCATCTCAAAAAATAAAATAAAATAACGAAGAGTAGTACCTTCAAATTATTTCCACATCAGTTTTTCATGGAAATTCCTGATAAAAGATAACCAGGCAAACGAGATAAGAACAACCAACAGAAACAATTGATGATAGAAGTAGAATCACTGGAGTTTCTTATGTTAGGATAATTAGATTTGGCTAAAATACTGTTTGGGGACATAAAAGACAAGATTGAGAAGAATTTGACAGAAAACCAGAAGCTATTTTTAGAATGACTTATTAGACTTTAATTCCTGATTTCATTAAGCTACAATTATAAAAACAGTGTGATACTGGCATAAGAATAGACTTACAGACCAATGAAATAGAGCACTCAGAAGTAAACACTCACACATATGGTCAATTGATTTTTAACAAGGGTGCTAAGACCATTCAATGGTGGAAATGGTGGTCTTATTAAATGATACTGGGAAAACTGGATACATACAATGGAATGAAGTTGGGCTCTTGCCTTACACCATATACAGAAATTAAAAATGGATTAAAGGTACTTTTATATTTATAGTAGCATTATTCAAAATAGCCAAAAGGTCAAAGCCACCCAAGTGTCCATTAACAGATGAATGGATAAATAAAATGTGGTATATATATGCAATGGGATATTATTCAGCCCTAAAAAGAAAGGCAAATCTGACATATACTACAACATGGATAAACCTGGAGACATTATGTTAAGTAAAATAAGCCAGTCACAAAAAGGCAAATATTGTATGATCCCACTTATTTGAGGTACTTTAAATTTATAGAGACAGAAAGTAGAATGGTGGTTGCCAGGGGCTCAGGAGAGGGAGAAATGGGGAATCACTGTTTAATTGGTATGGAGTTTTCAGTTTGGGAAGATGAAAAAGTTCTGGAGATGGATGTTTGTGAAGGTTGTACAACATTGTGAATGCACTTAATGCCACTGAAGTTGATATGGTTTGGCTCCATGTCCCCACCCAGATCTCATCTTGAATTGTACTCCCATAATTCCCATGTGTTGTGGGAGGGAACCGGTGGGACATAATTAAATCATGGGGGTAGTTTCCCCCATACTGTTCTCGTGGAAGTGAGTAAGTCTCATGAGATCTGATGGTTTGATAAGGGGAAACACATTTTGCTTGGCTGTCATTCTCCCTCTTGCTCTTGTCATGTGAGACATGCCTTTCACCTTCCACCGTGTTTGTGAGACCTCCCCAGCTACATGGAACTGTAAGTCCAGTTAAATCTCTTTCTTTTGTAAATTGCCCAGTCTCGGGTATATCTTTATCAGCAGCGTGAAAATGGACTAATACAGAAGTATACACTTAAAAATGGTTAAAATGGTAAATTTAATGGCATGTGTGTTTTCCATAAAAATCTTTCTAAAATGGGCGGGGTGTGGTGGCTCACACCTGTAATCCCAGCATTTTGGGATGCTGAGGCAGGCGAATCATTTGAGGTCCGGGGTTTGAGACCGGCCTGGCCAACCAACATGGTGAAACCCCGTGTCTATTAAAAATACAAAAATTAACTGGGCGTGGTGACACACGCCTGTAATCCCAGCTAGGCTGAGGCAGGAGAATGGCTTGAAGCCGGGAGGCTGAGGTTGCAGTGAGCCAAGATTGCGCCACTGCACTCCAGCCTGGGCCACAGAGCGAGACTCCATCTAAAAAAAAAAAAAAAAAATTATGATGGATATGGGCCAGGCACAGTGACTCACTCCTGTAATCCCAGCACTTTGGGAGACCGAGGCAGGTGGATCATTTGAGGTCAGGAGTTCGAGACCAGCATGGCTAACATGGTGAAAGCCCATCTCTACTAAAAACATAAACAATCATCCAGGTGATAGTGGCCTGCGCCTGTAATCCCAGCGAGACTGAGACTGGAGAATTCTTTGAGCCTGGGAGGCAAGAGGGTGAGACCCTATCTCAAAAAATAAATAAAATAAAACAAAATAATAGATATGAACTTGAACCAAAAAGAAATTCTGAATTAAAAAATTCAATTACAGAAATTGAGAACTCAAGGGATATGTTTAAAAGTACATTATCACTGAAGAAAGAATGATCTGGAAAATAGGTGGTAAAATATGCAAATGAGAAACAAAAATAAAAAAGAGCAGACAAGAGATCCAGAGGATATGGTGTGTAAGTCTAACAGGTTACTGAAGCCCCACAGCAAAGAAGGGCAGACAAGGTATCTGTTCCCTTGTTCCCCTATTCCTGCCTTCTTTTTATTAAGATATTTTAAAATTCAATTTATCTATTATTGCAAAGATAGATAGTACAGAGACATCTCATATACCTTCACACTCATTTCTTTTTATTAACATCTTTCATTGATATGACATATTTGTCAAAATTAGTTGACCAAAATTGATACTTCATTATCTAAAGTCCATGCATTATTCAGATGTTAATATATTTTTTAAAAGAAAATAATAAATGATAGAGAAATGTTTATTATTGATGAAGTCGCTAATTTTCTTAGGTATATATCACTCTCCCCTCCCCACCCCACAGTGTTAGCAAATATTGGTATTCATCTGTTCATTAAAATGGGGAAATTGAGTACTTACATTAAAAGTGAGTTGCTAGATCCTTTAAGGGAATGAACAAACTGAGTATGTTCTGTATATAAACCTTATGGGCTTTTTACCTAGAAGACAATTTTACAGTCTTTTTTTTTTTTTTTTTTTTTTTTGCCCCCCTGTTTTTTTTTTTTTTTTTTTTTTTTTGGCCACTCATTATTTTATCTGCTTCATTAGAAACTGCTAATGTTTACTTTGTTGATTTCACTCATTGGGTTCTTTTTCACCAGTATAGGCTAGCTTCACTGTCCAGTATGGAACCACTAATCCCATGTCGCAATTTAAATGTAAATTAATTAAAATTCAATGAAATGAAAATTTTACTTCCTCAGTTCCTATCAGCCATATATCAAATGAGCAAGTATATGTAAACCTACTCCCAGAGGTTGAGCTGACAAATGCAGTTTCTCAGAAGGAAACATTTGGTAGGGACAAAGGGACTTAAGATGGTGGATCCCCATACCTGCCCTGCAGGAATGATTCTTTCTATAGCAAGCTTTTTTTTTTGGTAAAACATGTGCAGCTGGTCATGTCTGAGACCCTCTTGCAAAACTCTGACCAGTGGGAAAATTAGATCAGGATCTTTATGAGGGGGTTTCTATGCTACAGATATTGTTTCTTTATGAGGGGTTATCTATGTTATAGGCATTGTTTCTTGACCTTGCTGGGGGAATGCCTTGGTATGCAAGAGTCAAACACTGGTTATTATGATGTTTCACTTCAAGATGGCATTACTTTGTCATGCAACAGGCTGCTTTCCTACACATAGCCATGTATGGCTAATGGCTTCCATATTGGATGGTAGATACAGAACATAACTTGAAGTCGTCTCTTCCAGTCATTGGCCGTCGTAACATTCTTCAAAATCTGGCTGAACTGTACCACCTTTGTGGTCTGAATCATCTGACACAAACATCTTCAACTTCTCTCTTCTCTCTTGCAGTATTTCTGTCCTCACTCACCCTCCCCTTTCCTCCTATTCAGGAACAAATCACTTCCTTCTTTTCTGAGACAAACAACTTCACAAGCCTATCTGGTCTCATTCCCTCCCCATCAGCGGTATCTCTTTTCTTCCATCTTCAATTTCTAGTGCCTACTAAACTTTACCTTTTCTTTTCTAGAAATTAGCTGTCCACTACCCTTGAAAAAAAGAATACTTTAAATTCGGTTGCTTAGTTCAACCAATATCCTTTTTCCTTTCTTGCAGTATCACAATTCTCAAAAGAGATGATTGTCTATTTTCAGTCTTACCAACTCTTCTGAACCACTGGAAAGGAGAGTCCACAGGTAACATCTCTCTCTCTTGCCCTCCTCTGTCATTCCCCCTAATTCCACCATCAGCTTAGTTCTCACCCTCTTTCGGCTCTCTGCAGCATCTGCTAGTCACCTGTTCCCTCTCCTGAAACACTGCTGCTTTTATGATGTTTGAACCATCTGGCCGCTCCGTAAGTAGCTCCTCTTCTCGAACTCCTTTTCCTCCCCCATTCCAAAACGTTACTATTTCACAATCCCGTTTATTTTCCAAAAGACCTCCCTTGGTGATGTCATCATTGCCCTATTTTCAATCATATTTTCACAGATTATTACATTTTGCTAAATTCATGTGTCACCTTTATTCTTTCATCTCTTTTGCCCTTTAATCCACTCTATACGGTACAGACACCGCCCTGAACACCGTTCTAGCCATGTTATATGTGAATAGCCTGCACTGATGATTCAATGCATTGCTAACGCGTGAGCCTGGTATTTGACACTCTCCACAACCTAACTTACTCTAACCAGCCCCTTGGCCTAGTTTCTGGCCAGCCAAGATGGGCCAATTCCGAGCTTGCCCTGAACCCCGCCCCCCTGTGCCTTGGCTCCTGCCGCTTCCTACGCGGGAAACCCGTGGCGTTCCTCCTGCTGTGTCAGCATCCAGCACGCTGCCAGGCGCAGCTCGAGGGCAGAGTCCATGACGAAATTCCTACTAGCTTCTTCTGCCCCGCACCCCACCCGGACCCCTCCGCAGCACCTGGCGTCCTCGGCATTCCTGGGCAGGACCCGTCCCCGCCCCAGCCCTCCCGCAGCTCCTAGGACTGTAGTCTTCGCAGTCAGCACGTCTGCGATGAGCGTGGTCAGCTCCTCTTCCTCTCAGAATGTAGAGATCATGGGTTCTCGGTGTTTATTTTCTCGATGGTATTTTCTCTATGGTATACCAACCTGCGACAGAACGAGGAAAAATATGTTTGGATATATACGTATACTTTTATATATTTTAAAAAATCGAATATATAATTATATTTAATATGTATCTTATGCTCCCCACCCTTTCAGCAGCGCGTCAACCGTTTGGATTCTGCGATGTCGCCGCCAGGTCTGAGCCGGACCCGCGCCAGTACTCGCGAGACTCGATCCGCGCCCGCCATAGAGCTGCGGTCCTCCGGGCTCCTAGAGGGGCGTCCCGCCCCCACCCCCCGCCCCTACTTCCGGCGCGCGTGCGGCAGGGCGTTGTTCTCCCTCCCGGGGGTGCGTGCTTGCCACCGCCGGTCTCCCTCCCGGGGGTGGGTGCTTCCCACCGCCGGTAGAGTGAAGGGTGAGTGGGGCTATTTAGCAGGGCGGTCCTGGCTGTTTCCCAAAACCGCCCCTATCCCGCATCAGGCCTCCGCGCCGCCTATCTTTGACCCCTCGGCCACAGGCCGGGCCTCGGCTGTGTCTGGGGCCCTGCCAGCCGCTCCGTAGGTCAATCCCGCCATCCGTTTCCACTTGCCCACTCAGCCACCCGCCTTTTCGGTCAGCTGACGCCTCAGGCGCTTACCCAGCGTGTCCTGTGTCGGGTTGCAGGCTCAGGAGTCTGACACGCGCCAGTGGGCTCCTTCCTGCCACTTCTCACGCAGCGCTTTTGAGACGGGTCTCGGCCTTCCTCTTGACTCCCCGAGTCTGGGCTAGATCCTTTCTCAGTCACTCTCGGAACACCTGCCTTCCCCTTTGTAATTTTTGTCACAATTAAATTAGGTAATGCTTTCTGTTTAACGTCTGCCTCTCTCTACTATTTTTAAGTTCTGTAATGGCAAAGACGCTGTCTTGTTCGTAACTCTTTGGTCAGCACCTGGCACAAATACCTGCACAAATAGGCACTCAAATATCAAATGTGAGAAAAATAAAGGCCTTCTTCTGAAGGGCTCTTTGATTTGGTGGGGAGTCCAGATGTGAAAAGCCATTTTAGCAGAGTAGGCGTCTAAGTAAGGACTCTGGAGTCAGATTATTTGGTTTCTAAACAGTCCAGACTACGTCACTTATAAGCTACATGACCTGGAACAAATTACATAACTTCTCTCGTCTTCAACTGAACAGTTGAACTTACACCGTAGAGTGCTCTGAAGATGAAATAAGACACTTAAAGCAGGTAGACAGGGCCTGACTCTGTAATGAAGCCTCAGCGTTTTCTATTACAATTAAGCAAACAGATACATTATAGTATCTGTTACATTATAATGCAGATACATTATAATAGCAGTGATGCTGCTACAGTCAGGATTGTCCAAAAGTACCCTAGAGTTTCCATCTGGATTGCTTGGACTAGCGCTGGGGACTGACTTTCTCCCAAGGGAAGGGCTGTACCTAAGCTCACGTTGGCTAGAAGGTTTTTGTTTTTACTTTCAAAAAAACTGGTCAGAAGAATGTGATCAGATTTACAATCTGTAAAGATCACTGTGGTTACAATGTAGATAACAGACTGATGGGGACTGAGTGAATGTGGGGAGCCAGTCGGTGAGTTCTTGTGCAGTGTGACAGGATAGTTGCTGGGATGAAGATGGTTGCAAGATGGGGAAGAGCAGATTCTTGAAGAGAAAGTAAAATCAACAGGATTTAAAGGAAGGAAGGAGGTGGGGGAAAGGACCATGTTAGTGATGCTTCCACGTTTCTGGCTATGCAGCCAAATGGACGTTCCTGCTTCTTGAGAGGGACCCCTGGCAGAGGAGTAGGTTTAGGATGGGAAGAATCACGAGTTGGTTATGCATGTGCGGAGTTTGAGGTCCTTTTGAGAAATTAAAGAGTAGTTATGGTGGGAGTGAAGAACCGTGGGTAATAGGTCAGGAGTTCAGATAGGAGGTCTAGACTGGATGGTAACCGAAGGTTAGAATGAGGTGGCCTAGGAGGAAAGCAGAGAGTGACAGTAGAGGACTTACGGCTCACCTGATGGACTGATGTAGTGAGGCTGGACCTCTGAAGGAGATAGGGAAGGAGCAGAGGTCAAGTCTTTATGACCAAGATCTCCCTCAGCCACATACCCATGGATGACTAGTTGGTGAGGCATAATATTTACAATAAAATTGAATAATATAACATATATTGAATTTAAAAGGCAAGGTACATAACATAGACTAATGGTCACTAACTGAAGAACATACATTAATGTGATGTAGCTCTTGAGAAATGCTATGTACACATCCATGCACAGATCTGACAATGCATTGGTTGTCACAAAATTTCATTAAAAAACTTTTATTTTCCTATTACCCTGCTCAGAGTAAGATACGAAATTTTTAAAATGTCTATTGTCACATAATAAGAACTAAAAAAATGTGTGTAGTATTTTTTTTTTTTTAATAGGGATGGGGTCTCACTCTCACTTAGGCTGGAGTTCAGTAAAGCAATCATGCTCACTATAGCCTCGACCTCCCAGTCTCAAGCAGTCCTCCCAACTCAGCCTCCTGAGTAGCTGGGACCACAGGTGAATGCCACTACACCTGGCTAATTTTTAAATGTTTTGTGGGGATGGGATCTTACGATGTTGCCCAGGCTGGTCTCAAACTTCTGGACTCAAGTGATTCTCCTGCCTTTGGCCTCCCAAAATGCTGGGATTACAGGCATGAGCCACTGCGCTTGGTCTCTAGTATTTTACACTAAAAAATTAAGAGGAGAAGTATCCCCAGGTTTCTTGTGTTTAGATGTGTATGAAAAATCTATTAATATCTGGCAAAGCACAGCTTAGGAGATGCTGCTTTGTAGGCGTCTCAGACCTAACTTTCTTAATGAATAGCTCAGCAAATAGCACCATCATCCTTTAGTCACAAGGGCCAGCCACAAACTTGAGTCCTTGACCCCTCTCTCTTCCAAACCCTTATACAGTGTGTCAAGTCCTGTCAAATCTCCCATCTTTTTGTCTTTTGCCTCCCATGGCTCAGTCTCTCACTGTCTCCTGAATGGTTGCAGCAAACACCTTCCCATGTCTTCTCCACACCACTCTCTGGGTGAGCACACAGACCTTCCAGCCATCACTGTGGCCATGAGTATCAAATGCAAACTCTGTAGTACAACCTCTCAGACCTCCTCTCTCACCATTCATTAACTATACCACAGGGTCTGGCGCAGCACCCTGACCCATGGAGATTCTGACTCAGGAAGTCTGCTTTGGGGTTCATGATTCATGGCTGATTTTGAGCCGTAGTCAGAAGTGATAGCCATTAGTCTGGTCTCCCCAAACTATCTTCAGTTTCCTCAGTGGGCCACATTCTCTCATACCGGTTTTCTCTTTGCCTGAGTGACCTTCCTCTCCATCTCACTCAGCTCACTCAAACTCTGGGAGATGTCTCCTCCAGGCAGCTCTTTCTAGCTCTTCCCATCCCTCTCTCCTTGGTCTTGGTCAGTCATCTTTCCCTTTTGCTACCTTGCCTACTTCGCTCCATCCTTGGATTTATCACTGTGTTTACCTGTTGTTTTCCCATAATAAACCAAGAGTCCTTTGGTACAGATCTTTTAATTCTGAGACTGCTCTTTAGTACACTATCTAGCACACAGTAAATGCTGAAGTATTTGTTGAAATAATACATTTTTCTTTGTACTGTTTCAGAACCTTGTGACTTAAAAGTCAAGAATAATTTTTCCTTGTTTCTACATTCACCTTGCCCATTCTCCATGATCCCTTCCTAACATTTTTGCCGTCATTTCTAATTTAGTATCAACCAAGATTGTCCTGGGCATCAACCCATTCTGTAATAAAAAGAAGTAAAAAGAGCAAGTACTGTAGAGTTGAGCAACCTGGGTTCATGTCTTGATTTTGCTATTTACCAGTTTGTAGTCTTGGACAAAACTTGGCTTTTAAGAACCTTGGTTTCCTCATCTGTAAAATTGAGGTGGTAATACCTCATGGTGTTATTGTCAAGCTCCAGTAAAATAGTATTTTTTACAAATAATGCTTGGCCCATAGTAGGTGTTTATTAAGTGTGAGTTCCCTTCTTTTGGGATGCCCCATAGCATAATAGAAAGATCTAAAAACTTTGGTTGCACAGCCCACTTCTGCTGCTCACTGGCTGGCTGTCTTTGGTCAACTTATGACTCAGTAGCCTCGTTAGGAAAATGGGCATAATTTTGATTGTCCTTATAGAGTTGTTAGGAAAAGCGTATAAAATTTATGTTAAGTATCCAGCTAGTGCTTAATAAAATGGTGGTTATTTTTGAGATGTAACCATATACTGTAGTGTTTTTCTTGCTTTCTATAATCTATAAGCACTATTTTATTATCCCTAATGTTGTTCCTAATAGTGTTAGTAAAGGCCAAATTGATTTTGGCTATACTAACATTTTTCTTTCATATCCTGAAAAAATCCTGAGTCATCTATAAATGTATCATTTATGTGGAAGTGCCCTGTTAATCAGTTTTCTTTATAGCACTATGCTCCCTGGCAACTGGCCTTCAAAAACCTGTGTTTCTATTCCAAGTACCTATTTTCCCTGTGTAACGTGACCATTGTCTACCCTCAGGAGCATCCTGAGGAGTTGGAATTCAGAAGGAATCTCTCAGACGCAAATCTCCATCTCCTCCCTGCCTCACCTGGGCAGCCTTTTCAGACTGTCTCTGCCCAGAATGTCAGGAGAGGCCACAGCCTTGGCCTACCATGCTCCAGAAGAACAGGAAGGACTTCTAATTGTCAAGGTTGAAGAAGAAAATTATGTTTTGGGCCAGGACTTTGGCCTTGAGGGAAACCCCTGGAGCCAAGAGGTATTCCGGCAGAAGTTCAGGCAGTTTAGTTACTCTGACTCCACTGGCCCTCGGGAGGCTCTGAGTCGGCTGCGAGAGCTTTGCTGTCAGTGGTTGAGGCCGGAGGTGCACTCCAAGGAGCAGATCCTGGAGCTGCTGATGTTGGAGCAGTTCCTTGCCATCCTTCCTGAGGAGCTGCAAGCTTGGGTGCGAGAGCATCGGCCAGAGAATGGAGAGGAAGCCGTGACTATGCTGGAGGAGCTGGAAAAAGAACTGGAGGAGCCAAGGCAACAGGTAAGAAGTAGACATTTTTGTTTGTTTGTTTGATCTATTGTAAGTTAATGGGGAAGCCATAATTATGACTGGGGCATTGACTCAGCTCTCAGATAATTATAGTTTCTTTCTTTTGTGTTATTAATTATTCACTCATTGGGTTCAAGTCACTAGGGCTCTTAAGTCCTGTTTTTTTCTCTCTAATCATTTGAATGCGTTTTTGATTCTTCCTGTCCTGCACTGTTGATCTAGGAGTTTTCTGCTTGTGTATGCTCAGAATGATAGTGCTGGTACTTGATTACTCCTAGGACACAACTCATGACCAAGAAATGTTCTGGCAGGAAATGACATCCACAGGAGCAGCGAAGTCTCTGAATAGCCCGGTGCAGCCCTTAGAGAACCAGTTCGAGAGTGAGACTCAGCAGTCCCAGGCTTTCCAGGAGAGAGGTGAGAAGCCCCAGTCCATTTGGGGTTGATGATGGAGGTGAGAGCTATCATCTGTGGCACGGTTCATTTTCTTAATGACAGCCACTTGTGGCTATCACTAAGTATTGTAGAAAGCCTTCTTTGCCTAGAAATATTCTTCCTTAGGCTCTGCCTAGAATCTGAAATTCCAGTATCATTTATAACTTTGGGTTAAGAATTAAAGTCTTTAGTAAAATTCTCTAATACCCCCAAATTTTTTTTCTTTTCTTTTCTTTTCTTTTTTTTTTTAAGATGGGATCTCACTCTATCACCCAGGCTGGAGTGCAGTGGTGCAACCACAGCTCACTGCAGCAGCCTTGAACCCCTGGGTTCAAGTGATCCTCCTGCCTCAGCCTCCAGTGTAGCTAGGACTACAGTTGTACACCACCATGCCTGGCTAAATATCCATAATATTCAAAGCTCAGTATTCTGTTATTTAATTTTGGTTTCATTGGCAAGATAGTCCCTGAGATGGAGATGAATACTATATCAGTAATAGAAACCACATAATCACTTAAACAGGGAAAGTTTAATATTAAGAATTGTTAACTACTAAGTGTTATAACAAAAAGTCAAACTCAAAAGAATACAGGAATAACAGATATAGAGTGTCTCTAGGGCTGAGGCAGAACATCCAAGGTAAGAACCAATCTGCAGGAGGGTGCCACAACCTCCCCTTTCCTGCCAGGTCTGAGATCCAGGACTTGTTGGAGAGGGCACAGCCACAGCCCACTGAATGGAGATGCTCCTACAGTGCTGAGCTAGCGGAACTCACTAAGGAGCCACACTCTGCAGTAATAGACGCTCCCCATGGGGAGCTGACCTGGTACAGAACTTGCTGGGAAGCTACCCATAGGGATGGGGCCTTTGGAACTCACTGGGGTGTGCACTGCTGGGTGTCCCATGTGCTACAGAAACAAACACAAAGAACATGCCAGAACCAGAAAGAAAAGCCCTTTCTTCCAGTTCCTCTGCAACCCCCTCTATTGATAAAGCTCACATCATGCCAGCTGGCAAATAATCCAGTATCACAGACAGGGCAATGAAGGGTAGATTTGAAACTGAGGCAATAAATTGATAGCTGTCACAGATGCCAGGGATTAGAACTGAAAGGACTTTGATTATGTTATTGGCAAAATCATCCTTATGGGCAGCAGATATATCAGGCATACCATCTTGTTCTCATTAATCTTTTGTTATATCTAACTACCCTTCTGATTTCATCTTCACCAAGCAATCTTATTAATCCCATGAAGCTTAGCTGTAAAAAGAAAATGCATTTGTTCAGTCTGGTCCATGTGATGGTTACATTTCTCATTAATTCTCATTCTTTTTTTATTACTGAGTTTCATGGGCTTAGTTAATAAGAGTCTACCTCAAGAGATAAATCTATTTTTTGTATGATGATATAATTAGGTATATGAGGACATAAGCCCAAGGGCCAGACACTGGACCTCAGCAGTTCACCAAAGGAATCCATACCTTCCATCCATTGAATTCTTCTGGGAAACTCCCTCCCAACCTTCCCCAGGCATCATACCCTGATACTACCATTAGCCAAGCAGGCCCTCTTAAGTATCTTCTGCACCAAGCAGGTGCTACATTAAAACGGGTTTTGAAAATTCATCTCGAGGAAATCAAGCTGTCTCTGTTTGCAGATGACATGATCCGATGTCTAGAAAACCCTATCGTCTCAGCCCCGAAGCTTCTTAAACCAAGAAGCAATTGCAGCAAAGTCTCAGGATACAAAATTAATGTGCAGAAATCACAAGCATTCTTATATACAGATATTCCTATATCTCTATGTCCGTACTGCACACCTGTACAACAATAGACAACCAGAGAGCCAAATCATGATTAACTCCCATTCACAATTGCTACAAAGAGAATAAAATACCTAGGAATACAGCTAACAAGGGAAGTGAAGGGCCTCTTCAAGAAGAACTACAGACTGCTGCTCAAGAAAATCAGAGAGGACACAAATGGAGATACATTCCATGCTCATGGATAGGAAGAATCAATATCATGAAAATGGCCATACTGCCCAAAGTTATTTATAGATTCAATGCTATTCCCATTAAACTACCATTGACATTCTTCACAGAATTAGAAAAAAAAAAATACTTTAAAATTCATATGGAACAAAAAAGAGCCCTTATAGCCAAGACAATCCTAAGCAAAAAGAACAAAACTGGCGGCATCATGCCACCTGCCTGCAATCTGTACAGCAAGGCTACTATAACCCAAACAGCATGGTACTGGTACAAAAACAGACACATAGACCAATGGAACAGAATAGAGGTCTGAGAAATAAGACAGCACATCTACAACCATTTGATATTTGACAAACCTGACAAAAACAAGCAATGGGGAAAGGATTACCTATTTGATAAATGGTGCTGGGAAAACTGGCTAGCCATATGCAGAAAATTGAAACTGGATCCCTCCTTAACACCTTATAGAAAAATTAACATGGACTAAAGACTTAAACGTAAAACCCAAAACTATAAAATCCCTAGAAGGCCGGGCGCGGTGGCTCAAGCCTGTAATCCCAGCACTTTGGGAGGCCGAGGCGGGCGGATCACGAGGTCAGGAGATCGAGACCATCCTGGCTAACACGGGGAAACCCCGTCTCTACTAAAAAGTACAAAAAACTAGCCGGTCGAGGTGGCGGGCACCTGTAGTCCCAGCTACTCGGGAGGCTGAGGCAGGAGAATGGCGGGAACCCGGG
>NW_016805896.1:4616549-4660697 GCF_001698545.2 Rhinopithecus bieti
AAAAAAAAAAAAAAAAAAAAAAAAAAAAATCCCTAGAAAAAAAATCTAGGCAATACCATTCAGGACATAGGCATGGGCAAAGATTTCATGATGAAAATGTCAAAAGTAATTGCAACAGAAGCAAAAATTGACAAATGGGATGTAATTATACTAAAGAGCTTCTGCACAACAAAAGAAACTATTATCAAAGTGAAGAGACAACCTATGAATGGGAGAAAATTTTTGCAATCTGTCCATCTGACAAAGGTCTAATATCCAGGATCTATAAGAAACTTAAACAAATTTACAAGAAAAAACCCCATTAAAAAGTGGGCAAAGGACATGAACAGAGACCTCAAAAGAAGACATTTATACACCAAAAAATATAAAAAATAGCTCAACATCACTGATCATTAGAGAAATGCAAATCAAGACCACAATGAGAAACAATCTCAGCAGTCAGAATGGCGATTATTAAAAAGTCAAGAAACAACAGATGCTGGCAATGCTGTGGAGAAGTAGGAACACTTCTACACTGTTGGTGGGAATATAAATGAGTTCAACCATTGTGGAAGACAGTGTGGCAATTCCTCAAAGACCTAGAACCAGGAATACCATTTGACCCAGCAATCCCACTACTGGGTATATACTCAAAGGAATATAAATTATCCTATTATAAAGATACATGCATACGTATGTTCATTGCAGCACTACTCACAATAGCAAAGACATGGAATCAACTCATGCCCACCAGTGATAGACTAGATAAAGAAAATGTGGTATGTATACACCATTGAATACTGTGCAGCCATAAACAGGAATGAGATCATGTCCTTTGCAGGGACATAGATGGAGCCTGAAGCCATTATCCTCAGCAAACTAACACAGGAACAGAAAACCAAACACCACGTGTTCTCACTTGTAAGTGGGAGCTGAACAATGAGAACACATGGAAACTGGGATGGGAACAACACACACTGGGGCCTGGGGGGTGGGAGAGAAAGCATCAGGATAAATATCTAATGCATGTGGGGCTTAATACCTAGGTGATGGGTTGATAGGTGCAGCAAACCACCATGGCACATGTTTACCTATGTAACAAACCTGCACATCCTGCACATGTATCCCGGAACTTAAATTTTTAAAACAGAAAATTCATCTTATCAAGTCCCCTGCCTTAAATCAGGTAAATGTCGAAATCATTTAAGTAGATTATTTTTACCTTCTTTTTTTAAGATCTTAAGGAACAGAGACTGTGGTAAGTGCTTCTTGGGCTTTTTCGTATTGGTATTTGTTATGGGATGAGTTGTGTCCCTCCAAAATTCATATGTTGAGGCTCTAACCCCCAGCCAGAACCTTAGAGTATGATTGCATTTTTTTAGAGATAGGGCCTTTATAAAGGTTAAAATGGAGTCATTAGGGTTGGCCTTAATCCCAAATAATTGATGTCCTTAAAAGAAGAGGAGATTAGGACACAATACAGATCAAGGGATGATCTTGTGAGGACCTAGCAAGAAAGTGGCCAACTGTGGCCAGGTGCGGTGGCTTATGCCTGTAATCCCAGCACTTCAGGAGGTTGAGGCAGGCAGATTACTTGAGGTCAGGAGTTTTGAGACCACTGTGAAACTCTGTCTTTATTAAAAACACAAAAATTAGCTGGGCATGGTGATGCATGCCTATAGTCCCAGCTACTTGGGAGGCTGAGACAGGAGGATCACCTGAGCCTGGAAGATGGAGGTTGCAGTGAGCTGAGATTGCGCCACTGCACTCCAACCTGGGTGACAGAATGAGACTGTCTCAACAACAACAAAAGAAGAAGGTGGTCATCATCTGCAAGTCAAGGAGAGAGAAGAAACCAAACCTGCTGACACATTGATCTTGGACTTCTAGCCTCTAGAATTGTGAAAAAAGAGATTTCTATTGTTTACCACCCATTCTGTGGTATTTTGTTATGGAAGCCCTAGCAAACATACTATATTGAAGTTCTTATGTCCATATGAAATACTCCCAGCTTTAATTTATTCATAATCCACTTTCTTTAGTTTACAGAGTCCTCATAAAACACAATCTGTACTTGAATGCAGTCAGCACACTGCACTTTGACCTTTTTTTTTCTTTTTTGAGACGGAGTCTTGCTCTGTCATCCAGGCTAGAGTGCAGTGGCGCAATCTCGGCCCACTGCAACCTCCACCTCCTCGGTTCAGGCAATTCTCTGGCCTCAGCCTCCCTAGTAGCTGGGACTGCAGGTGCCTGCCACCATGCCTGGCTAATTTTTGTTTTTTTAGTAGAGACGGGGTTTCACCATATTGGTCAGACTGTTCTCGAACTCCTGACCTTGTTATTCACCCGCCTTGGCCTCCCAAAGTGCTGGGATTACAGGCATGAGCCACCGTGCGCAGCCCCCTGACCTTGTTTTAACTAAGTCTCTCACTCCCTCTGATCCCATCTGTGTTTTCTTTGTCTGGATATCTTGCCATTTTTCTCTGTACATACTTCAGTTTCTCCACATTCATCTGAAGTTTTGGGATCAAGACAAAATACTCTAATGAGGATCTGATTGATTTAAAATATATTCACCCTCCAACTGTTATCTGTTACATTTTTTAACTTTTTATTTGCTTATTACTTCATAGTGGCAGTATGTTGTTGATTCAGTCACCTTATCAGTAATAGTGGTTCTATCTTTCTGATGTCCTTGGACTTAGCGAAATTTACTCATTCTCCATTTATGCATGGTCCCATGGCCATGAATGGCCTTGACTGGGTTCCTGTTAAGTCTACTTATGCTGGTCTCTTTTCAGTCTTGAATGTCTTAGCCCTGCCTCTGAAGAATTAATGTGGATCCTTTTACAGCTTTCACCTAGGTCATGAGGGTTAAATTGCTGGAGGGTCCCACTGTGATATGATTGTAAGAGTCACCATGCCATTTTTACAACCTTGAGTTATAAGTTTCTTGTAGGTGCTTCACTAGCCTAATAGTATGCCTTGCCATAAGTAGAGCCTGAGATGGAGATTTGGGTGCAGGTGATTTATTGAGGATGTGTTCTTCAGGAAAAATCTGTAACAGAGGGAGAAAAGCAGGATTAGGAAGGGAAAAGAGCAAGCAATGATGTGGTCTCAGTTACAGTCTAGCCTTGGTCTAATTCTTGGAGCATTTCATGGGCCGCTGAAGCATAATTGCACTGCAGAGTTGTCTCTTCTTGAGGCAGAGATGGGGCAATGAGGGTGGAAGTTACTTCCTGGGCCAAGTGGCTCTCATCAGCCAGGGTAATTCTCCACAGAAGGAGGCACCTCTGTATAGTTAGGAACTGTCTTAATCAGTTAGGACTGCTATAACAAAATACTATCCACTGAGTGGCTTGTAGACAACATGGATTTACTTCTCACAGTTCTGGAGGCTGAGAAGTTCCAGATGCTAGCAGATTTGGTATTTGGTGAGGTCCCACTTTCTCATGGATGGCACCTTTTCACTGTGTCCTCACGTGGTGGAAGGAGCAAATGAGCACCCTATGGCCTATTTTATAAGGTCACTAAGCCCTCATGACCTAGTCACCTTACAAATGGCCGCACTTCCTAATACTATCACCTTGGGGGTTAGGACTTCAACATATGAATTTTGAGGAGACACAGACATGCAGATCATTGGAGGAGCCAACATTCACAGTGGCTGAGGGAAGGAGGCATCATATTGGTAAAGGGGAACGGGGTGGGCAGTGCAGCATCGCTGACATAGCATTAAGGCTAAAAGCATACTCGTCAATATGCAACTGAAGGCCACATCCCTAGTTAAAAGGATTTTAAACTAAATGGGGTGGAATTGCTCACTGAACTGCTGAGCTGGCAGAACTCACTGAGGAGCCACCCCAGAGAACAAGTAGGAAAAACAGGAGGTGTGTTAAACAGAAAAGCTAGCTGGGTGTAGGGGCTCGTGCCTATAGTCCCAGCAATTTGGGAGGCTGAGGCAAGAGGATTGCTTGAGCCCAGGAGTTCAAGACCAGTCTGGGCAACATGGCAAGACCCCGTGTCTACAAAAAAAATTTAAAAATTAACTGTATGCAATGATGCGCACCTGTACTCTTAGTTACTGGGGAGACTGAGGTGGGAGGACCCCTTGAGTCCAGGATTTCAAGGCTGCAGTGACTGATAATTGTACCACTGAACTCCAGCCTGAGTGACAGAGCAAGACTCGGTTTCAAAACAAACAAACAAACAACAACAAAACAGAAAAGCTCTTCTAACAGAGATACCTATGCCTTATTTCTCCTCCAAAGAGCCTCCTGTAAATCTGTACCCCACCCTCCAGCCTCCAGACTTGGACCTGATTACGAATTAGTTTTCATTCTTGGGTGATATTAATTGGGTTATCTCTATGCAAGTATTTCTAAATAATCAAGTGACCATTTCTTATTATAATCTTTTTTTGTTGTTGTTTTCTTTTTGAGACAGTCTTGTTCTGTCGTGCAGTGGTGTGATCTTGGTTCACTGCAACCTCCACGTCCCTGGTTCAAGTGATTTTTGTGCCTCAGCCTCCCAAGTAGCTGGGTTACAGGCGTGCACCACCATGCCTGGCTAATTTTTTATATTTTTAGTAGAGACGGGGTTTTGCCATGTTGGCCAGGTTGGTTTTGAACTCCCCTGGCCTCAAGTGATCTGCCTGCCTCAGCCTCCAAAAGTACTGGGATTACAGGTGTGAGCCACCATGCCCAGCCTCTACTTGTAATCTCTATTTGTCTTTTCTAAGAATTACTCTAGTTATTTATTCCAATTTTTTAAATATAATAATAAATGTATAGTTGAACAAATAAAAATCTTGATGTCTTCCTGATGTATACATCTGAGGGCAAAGTTTTTCTCTGGTCTCATAATTTGACTTCATGTAGTTATAGAATTTGAAGATATATTTAAATACCATAAGTTACATTGCTTTTCTAATTTTCATTGCCCTTAATTTTGTCCCTACACAATTATATTGCCACTTTATACCCTATAATTGATACTGTTAATAATTTGACCTAGTTATTAATTTCAGAAAATTTCTCATTAGGTTGTCTGGTCTCTGACTTTAACCTATTTGGTACTTTTAATTTTTATGCTTCTATTGTATGCAAGTATATTTTGATAAATGTTTTCTTTTAAATAAATGAAACCATGAATAATTTAAATTTCTATGTAAAATCCAAGGACAGTACGAATTTTAGAGGTGATGTTGTCTGTGTTTAATTTCTGGTAAGGAATGGGGAAACGGGAAGCCAGACAGCCCTCTGCTTTGATCAGGTATCAACTGTGGTGCTTTATTGTTGTGTTTGAAGTGTGAACACAATATCAGAAATAGGCATTCATTTTTATATAAAAGCATAATGCTTTTCCAAAGCCAAATTTAGATGATTTTTAAGTAATATTTTGTTTCAGTGCAACTATAGCCCTGCATCCTTCCAATAGGGAAGGCAGATAGCATAAAGATTGTAAGCTTTGATGCTGAGAATGTTTATTTGAATCCAAACTCTTAACAATTATTAATTCTATGGCCTCACTTAACTTCTCTGAGCCTCAGTTTCCTGATCTGTAAAATGCATATACATTTAGAGGACTTTTGGGAAGATGTATTTTTCAGAATAAAATAATTCAAGTTATATCAGCCACTTCTAGTTACTAGAAATCTCTAGATATAACTAGTAGATGGCTGATATAATTTACCCCATCTCTAGTAGCCTTCTATTATGAGTTACTGTAGTTATCTAGAAAGAATTCCAGTAACTCATAACAGGAGACTACTAGAGATGGGGCATGTTTTGTGAGAGCCAGAAGGTTTGGCTCTGGGCAGTCATGTTTTTTTGTATAAATGTTCAAGGAAGGAGTTGTCTCCATCCCCTTCTTTGACACTTACACATTTTAAAAAGTAAAACTATAAGATTCTTTTGTATCCCATGGATGATTTAGGTGAAAATTTTTTTTAATGGTAAAAAAAATTCCCACCTGACCTGAGAATGAGTCAGGAACCTGTATTTCTTTTCTCTGGGTCTGTGTCTTACTCCATTTGCTTATAATTATTTGATTCATTTGGAACCTATCAGAATCTGAAATCACCTTAATGCTTTCTAGTTCCTGCTCACCTACCTCTGTTCAGTGCTAACTCCCAAAGCATTTCCTAATCATATCTTCTGCTCTCCTACATTGCTAGAAGACCACAGATTTAAGACTCTTAGATATCTTTCTTTATCCTGATCATTCCTTTTAATTTTTTTTTCCAATTATCTCATTACCTAAAAATGTATCTTCTCTAACCCAAGACTGTCTCCCAGCTTCCTGGTTTATCATCCATATTCCTGTTTGTCACCATTCCCTCTAACTAATGTATTTCCTTGTTCACCATCCCTCTTCTCCAATACTAATTCATTTATTTGTGTACCTTACTCTCTGAGGGTGTCATATTTTGCTACCCTAGGTCCCTTCTCTGAATTCTAGATTGGGAATCTAGTTTTGAGAACTGTTTTCTAGCAGGTAAATACCTATTTCATTGGGTTTATTTTGTGTTCCTGCTTCGACAGTTTCCTTTCTTCTGTCATGGGAAATAAATGATACTTGCACTTTCTATTTACATTTTTAGATAGCAAGATGGTGGCTGGCAAAGTGTTGATGGCAAAGCAAGAAATTGTTGAATGTGTAGCCTCAGCTGCCATGATATCTCCAGGAAAACTTCCTGGAAAAACACCTTCCGAACAGATAGCTGAAGAAGCTTTGGGAGGTCTGGACAACTCTAAGAAGCGAAAGGGAAATGCTGCAGGGAACAAAATCAGTGAGCTTCCTTCCCAGGACAGACATATCAGTCTGGCAACCTTCAACAGAAGAATCCCCACAGAACACAGTGTCCTTGAATCTCATGAGAGTGAAGGAAGTTTCAGTATGAATACAAATGATATTACACAACAGAGAGTTCACACTGGGGAAAAGCTCTATGAGTGCTTTGACTGTGGGAAGGCCTTTTGCCAGAGCTCAAAGCTGATTAGACATCAGAGAGTTCATACTGGAGAGAGACCTTATGCATGTAAAGAATGTGGCAAAGCCTTCAGTTTGAGCTCAGACCTTGTTAGACATCAGAGAATTCATAGTGGTGAAAAACCCTATGAATGTTGTGAATGTGGAAAAGCCTTCAGGGGCAGTTCAGAGCTCATCAGGCATCGGAGAATCCACACTGGAGAGAAGCCTTATGAATGTGGAGAATGTGGGAAAGCCTTCAGCCGGAGCTCAGCCCTTATTCAGCATAAGAAAATTCACACTGGAGATAAAGGCTATGAATGTATTGAGTGTGGTAAGGCTTTTGGTAGGAGCTCTATCCTTATTGAACATCAAAGAATTCACACTGGAGAGAAACCTTATGAATGTAATGAATGTGGAAAATCCTTCAATCAGAGCTCAGCCCTCACCCAGCACCAGAGAATTCACACTGGAGAGAAGCCTTATGAATGTAGTGAATGTAGAAAAACATTTAGGCATAGGTCAGGCCTTATGCAGCATCAGAGAACACACACCAGAGTTTAACTCTGTGGGTAAGAGTTGTACAATTGTGAAATGCAAGGAGTTCACTGTAGGGGTGAGACTCCACAGAGAAGTTTCCTGAGAGCAGGACTTCTGTCCTTTCAGCCCAGTTTGGTACTATAAGAAGACATCCACACAAAGATGTTTGTTATGATTATTGAAGTGTAAATGGAAGAAAAATTTTACCCAAGTCTTCTCCAAAAAGAATGGTAGATATTTCCTTGAAATGCCTGACCCATTTCTGGATGAGACTCATCAATATCCCCTTCACTCTCTGCCACCTCAGATATAATTTCCGTTGGGCACCTTAACAGTAATGCCAGGATTGGGGCAGAGATCCTGAAAGAGCTTCTTATAAGATGGCAAATATGCCTGGCAAGAGCATTTGTATTTTGGCAGGTGGAGGCATGTGCTGAGAGTTACTCAGCTATCTGAAATGTTGAATTAAGAGGTTGTGAAAATACTGAATTACGCGATTAAATAGTGTCTGAGGCAGTTAAATAGTACCCGAGGAATGGTGCCTCATTCTGTCCCCTTGCCAGTTCTCAATCTTGAGCTTCCTGCTGAGGTTAATTCAGGTCTACTTGTTTATTGAGCACCTGCTATGTGCTAGGCATTGAGGTAGACATGGTCATTGCCCTCCCAGAGATAAGGGCTAATAGGACATGCATATATACTAAACAGTAATTACAGTAAAGTGTGGTAAGTGCTTTGGTAGGAAAAATGTGGGTTTCCATCAAAGTACATGGCAGGGATACCTACACCTGGTCATGAGAATCAGTCACTAAAGACTTCCTGGATATGATGGTATCTCAGTTAGATGTAAAGGTGGGTAGAAGGTAGCAAGGGCAGGGGAGAAGAGAAGAACAGGATCTGGAGGCACTCCATCAAGACTCTTCTCTACTGCAGAAATTGTCATAGACCTAATTTTTTAAAAAAGGAATCTGAGGGAGTAATTCAACAAATATTTATTGCCCTCAAGTATAATAGCTCAGGGTCTGCAAGCCTGGTAAGGAGGGGAGGGGGCAGGGAATGGGAAATAGTGGAGCCTGGAAAGGCAGATCACTGCATTCCTTTATGCTTCCCACTTTCCGAGTCCCAGAGCCATGGGACACAAACACTCCAGTCCCCACTGTCTCTCTAGTGTCTGATATGCATTCTTTCCCTGTGTGTATATATACCTTTTCCCATAAGATGCACCAGAGTCTTTCACCACACTAATTCTGAGCATTTCAGGGTCTCACAGGTCATTCTGGGTCTAGGATAGGCTCCCTAACTCAGTGATTATTAAGTAGGAAGAGCGAAACCAACACATGGGGATTCTGAGCCAGGCTTTATGACAACTAATTCCTGCTTGACAGAAGAGTCCTGATGAAGGGGTGTCTCTAGATCCTATCTTATCTTCATGCCATTGTATGGGCTATAACCTCTGCCTGTAACTCTCTCTGTTAATTTTTATTTTGGCAGTTTTAATTAACCCACAGTGGCTGAGGGCAATTAATACCTAAGAGAAAGTTTGATTCCTCTTCTAAGATATCCTTCTAGATAATGTCATTTCTAAAAAAGAATTGGTGATCACTGCTTGTATTAGTCCATTTTCACAGTGCTATAAAGATACCACCTGAGACTGGGTAATTTATAAATAAAAGAGGTTTAATTGACTCACAGTTCTGTAGGGCTGGGGAGGCCTCAGGACACTTAAATCATGGTGGAAGGAGAAGGGGAAGCAGGCACCGTCTTCACAAGGTGGCGAGAGAGAGTGCAGGGGAAATGCCAGGCACTTATCAAACAACCAGATCTCATAAGAATTCACTCACTATCATGAGAACAGCAAGGGGGAAATCTGCCCCCATGAACCAATCACCTCCCTCCAGGACCTTCCCTCAACCCCTGGGGATTACAATTGGAGATTTGGGTGGGGACACAGAGCCAAACTATATCACTGCTGTTGTGCGTAATAGGGGAGGTGAAATTGGGGGGACAATTCAGCCTCTTTGTGTCTAGAGGTTGTGCAGTTATCGTATGAGGTCGATTAGAAGTCTAAAGGGATCCTTCAAATGGATAGTGAGTTGCCTTTTTCTATAGGTGACAATCAGATTTAATGTTTTAAATATCATTTAATAGGTTTTTCTCCTGATTGTGAATTGTTTTAAGTGTTGGTAATACAGAAAATGAGAAACTGTAAATCACCCCCAATCCCATTGCCCATAGAAACATTGTTAACATTTTGGAGTACTTTCTATTAGTGTTTATTTTTCCCAATCCTAGTATTTTAGTTAAACTATTGTTTAGTAAATGATTTTTGGTAACTAATTTCAGAATTTATACTTTGAGTATATACTTCAGCCATTTATTATTAGAATGTAATGCAAGATGTATTGTAATAAAAGTTGAGTTTTAAAAGTTTGCTTTGAAATTATTCATTCAGGAATAGGTAACAATAATATGAACGGAGATAATGCTAGGACGATGGGGAAGAGGTTGTGGGAAGAAGACAGAGGAGTTGGTTGTCATGTGCGTCCGTGTGAAGAGACCACCAAACAGGCTTTGTGTGAGCAACATGGCTGTTTATTTCACCTGGGTGCAGGCGGGCTGAGTCCAAAAAGAGAGTCAGCGAAGGGAGATAAGGGTAGGGCCATCTTACAGGATTTGGGTAGGTAAAGGAAAATTACAGTGAAAGGGGGGTTCTGTGGCGGGCAGGAGTGGGGGTCACAAGGTGCTCAGTGGGGGAGCTTTTGAGCCAGGATGAGCCAGGAAAAGGAATTTCACAAGATAATGTCATCGCTTAAGGCAAGGACCGGCCATTTTCACTTCTTTTGTGGTGGAATGTCATCAGTTAAGGCAAGGCAGGGCATTTGCACTTCTTTTGTGATTCTTCAGTTACTTCAGGCCATCTGGGCATATATGTGCAAGTCACAGGGGATGTGATAGCTTGGCTTGGGCTCAGAGGCCTGACATTGGTATTCTCAGTTTCTATTTCCTGGGCCAAAAAATATCAGGAAACTAAAATAGCCAGTCTCTGGGGCTGCGGTTAACCAAAGTGAGGGGGCATCTGAGATTTAGTTGTTGTTGAAAGACAATGGGAATGAGGGCAAACACATCTGGTGTCCACCAGAATTAGGACTCTCTCTTCCCTTTAGTGGAGGTGGCCATATGCACCAGACTGGAATCTTCAACACTAATTGCTGAAAAGGACCAAGCTTAGACCTGTGGACCTGCCATGACCTCCTTCTCCCTCAGCAGGTCCTCAGTGAACTTGAAGAGATGAGGGTCAGATTTGCTTTAAATTTCCAATCCTTTGAGCTGGATGTATTAGTTGCAGGCTATGGAAATGAGGAAGAAGGGGGAAGGCAGGAAACCAAAGTACACTGCCTAAATTGCACATTATCTTTTAAAATCTGTGTAAGACTCATTTAAGGTAGACATCATTACTCCCTGGACTGCTTCTATACCAAGAGAAAAAGGACAGACCTGAGCAGAAGGGAAAGGCATGAATTACTTTTCTTCCAAGCAAAAGTGGTGAAGAAGAAAAAATTTCCTTTGACATCACCTTATATTGGTGCCCCTTCCATTTCATAAAAAGTAGAATGTTGAAGCTTTGACCATAAGAGATAATCTACATCAGCTCCTTTAAAGTGAGGGTCTAGAGTTGGAAGGTGACTTGCTTATGGCTACAGAATACATGGAAAAGCTCTAAAAATCAAAGATCTCCATTTCAAAGCTATTACTTTTCTCAACTGTAAATCTTTCAGGCAAGTAATTCCTTTTGCACCCAGATTTATAATTTGTAGACTTTTTAATATACTACCTGTGAGATGGATATGTTTACCATTGTCATTTTACCAGTGATGAAGGGATCAGAGTTAATAAGTTAGCTAATTTCCTGAGACTTGGAAGAGACAGAGATGCTATGAAAAGCAAGTGCCTTTAAAATATTTTCTCAAGTATCCTGGGCTTCCATTCACTCTTCCCCCCTAATTTTAAGAGTATTAGAGGTTTACTATAGAAAAATTTGAAAAACACAGAAAAGCACAAGAAAAAAATTACATCACCTACAACCTCAGCACCCAGAGATAACCAGTATAGCACTCTGAGTTTATGTTTTCAGTGGTTTTAATACATAAATATATATTTTACATGGGATCATACTGTACATATTGTTTTGTAATATTTTTACTTAACAATATATCACGAATACTTCATTTAATATTAATTGACATCAGTTTTTTTTTTTTTTTTTTTTTTTGAGACACAGTCTCGCTCTGTCACCTAGGCTGGAATACAATGGTATAATCTCGGCTCACTGCAACCTCCACCTCCCGGGTTCAAGCAATTCTCCTGTCTCAGCCTCCCGAGTAGCTGGGACTACAGGTGCATGCCACCATACCTGGCTAATTTTTCTGTATTTTTAGTAGAGATGGGATCACCATGTTGGTCAGGCTGGTCTTGAACTCCTGATCTCAGGTGATCCACCTGCTTCAGCCTCCCAAAGTGCTGGGATTACAAGCATGAGCCACTGTGCCTGGCCTGTGATATCAGTTTTAAGTTTTAGGATTTTGTGTACATTCATGATGGTTTCTGAAACATGCATTTCCAGGTACAATTTCAAAGTCAAAAGGCAATGCTTAAGGCTTCTGGTATTGGTTGCCAGAGACAGTATGTATTTATTCATGTCTTACCAGCAGCATTAGAGTCCCAATGTCCCTGAATTCCTGTCTGTTTTATAAGGAAGTGTCATCTCAACTCTTGCTTTAATATACATTTTAACTGTACTGGGGTTGAACATTTATTGTTCACTGGCACTTATTTTGTGATTTCCCTACTTAAGTAGCATTTTTTTTTTCTATTGGAACTTTCTTATGGGGAGCGAATATACTGAAGTGGCTCCACAGTCAGGTTGTGGGTTCAAAGTCTGACCTCCTCATTTTTTATATATATGACCTTTAGCCTTCATTCCTCATCTGCTACATACACGCTGTGATGAGAAATAACATTAATAATTATATACAAAGCCCTTAGCAAGTATCTATGACATTTATTTTTTTCCTTTTTTTTTTTTTTTTTTGGTTTGGAGACAGGGTCTTGCTCTCCCAGGGTGGAGTGCAGTGGTGTGATCTTGCCTCCCTGATGCCTCAACCTCCAGGGCTTGAGCGAACCTCTTACCTCAGCCTCCCAAATACTTGGGTCTACAGGCATACACTACCACGTCTGGCAAATTCTGTTTATTTTTTGTAGAGATGGGGTCTCACTATGCTGCCCAGGCTGGGCTTGAACTCCTAGACTCAAACGATCCTCCAGCCTTGGCCTCCCAAAGTGCTGAGATTATAGGTGTGAGTCACTGTGCTTGGCCTATGTATTACACTGCTTACTAACATACAGTAGAGCTTTCTTACATCAAGAGCATTTCCGTTTTACAATATACAATTCCTACTTAATGTCCTACCTTTTCAGTTTGTTCAGGTCTTTATCTGTGGAAGAGGAGGAAAATAAGAGTTGAGTAGCTCTTACCATGTATTTTAATATTTTCCAAATAATCCCATCTATTTTTTCCATATTCTCTCCCCAAACATGGGCATTTAGGCCTCCTGCCATTCTTACTGGTTAGCACATGTCCACTGATGTATGCCCCAATAAGAGCATTACTTCTCTTTGCTTCTTTTTATCCTCATGAAAATTCTTTTTTTATGCACAGGATTCTAGATTTCCACACAGATTTGTTTTTGGTATGGTGTGTTATTCTTCCTACCTATTAGGTCTTTTGAATATGTCTTTGTGTTGCTGGTTAACCTGCACAACATTCCATCTTACACTAAGCATCAGTCTAAATATTCTCTTCCTGCTAGGCCCCTCAGAAAAGGGAAGTCTCGACTGATTGTGACCATTAGTTTGTCACTTTCTTTTAGCATAATCTTTAATAAAATTTGCAAAAGATGGCTGGGCGTGGTGGCTCATGCCTGTAATCCCAGCACTTTGGGAGGCCGAGGTGGGTGGATCACCTGAGGTTGGGAGTTTGAAACCAGCCTGACCAACATGGAGAAACCCTGCCTTTCCTAAAAATACAAAATTAGCTGGCCCTGGTGGCGCATGCCTGTAATCCCAGCTACTCAGGAGGCTGAGGCAGGAGAATCGCTTGAACCCGGGAGGTAGAGTTTGCAGTGAACCAAGATCACGCCATTACACTCCAGCATGGGCACCAAGAGTGAAACTCCATTTCAAAAAAAAAAAAAAAAAAAATTGCAAAAGATATTGTGAAATACTGGTGACATAAAACAAAACTGAACATGTGCGAAGTGCCCAAAGAACATCACAGACCCAGCAACTGACAAATACTTTTTGAGCACCAAAGCCCAAGGGAATGTACGAGGAACTGTGGGCATACAGCCCCAGAAACAAAGGACATGGCAGCTTCTGATCTAGAGTCTTGGGAATTATAGGAAACCTGACAGCAACTCTGATACTGTCTTTAGAATCAAAGGAGAATCTTAAGGATGGGAGAGACAGTCTTAACACTCAGACTCTTGAGGTATAGGTATGGGCTCTTTCTCACCCTCATTCCCACCACTACCCTCATGGAGGTTCTAGGATAGCCTACAGGTTTGGCAAGGAAACCACATATTTGCCCTTTCCCTGGGGTCACATAAACCAAGACAAAGCTCTTGACTCCCCTGTGGTCCAAGGGCTCCAGGTTTTGTCTATTAACAGGAACTTCTCCATTGGCACTGCTTAAGAGTCTGGCCAGACCCAGACTTCTCTGACAAGACCTCACTACATCAGGAACTCAAAGAATGCGCCACACTTTGTTTCTGGCCTTTGGCTACTGTTCTTTACTGGGAATCTTCTTCCCTGGAGTACCACGTTGGCTAACTCCTCCTCATCCTTCAGGCCATTTCCATTTCCTTATCCAAGGCTGAGTCAGAGGCTCCTTAAGGTCACACAGGAGCATTCCACTTTCACTGCCTGTTTGGCTGCCTTGCCCATTAGATACAGAGATTACAGTCTTGTTTTCCACTGTATTCCTAGTCCCTGAGATAAAGTAGGTACTCAAAAAATAACCTTTGGGTAAATTATATTCTTTCTTCTCACGCCTATCTAATTCCTGGCCTGCCCTGGGCTCAACAAATCATTGATGAAGCCATTTCCCCCACCTTTCTTGCTGCTCTGTCACTGTTCTTTATTAGGTCAGTAAATTTTTTTTTAGTTCCTGAGACAAAGTGCCTCACACAGTCCACACCAGCCCCATAACCTGGTACACTAACAATCAGATGCAGTGACAGAGCCTAAGTTGCTATATTCTTTTCATGACACTTTCACACAAAATAAGATTTCAATGTTACATTCCCATTTTTCGTATTTCCTGAGTATTCCTAATAAGAGAAGAGCTGGAAGTAATGATTCTTCTGTATTCTGATTAGTCACAGGAAAAGCTTTCAAAGGACACTTTAGCACTGGGAAATGCTGCACAAAGCAAGCTAGACTCAAGACCTAGTATTTTATAACCTTTATGGAGTTTGGCTCCAAAGTAAACTCTTCTGACTAACAAACATAAAAATTTGACTTAAGTATTTACACTATTCACAGTATTCACAAATTACTTCATAGTGTGGACTCTCTGATGGCGCATAAGGACTGATCTGTGCCTGAAAGCCTTCCCACATTCATTACATATATAAGCTTCGTCCCCAGAATGAATTCTCTGATGCTGAACAAGGGCTGAGCTCCTTTTGAAGGTTTTGCCACATTCATTACACTGATAAGGTTCCTCTCCACTATGAATTCTCTGATGTCTGATAAGGTTTGAGCTCAAACTGAAAGCTTTTCCACATTCATTACATTCATAGGGTTTCTCTCCACTATGTATTCTCTGATGAGTAATCAGCTCTGAGCTTTGCCTGAAAGCTTTTCCACATTCATTGCATTCATAGGGTCTCTCTCCTGTGTGAATTCGCTGATGTCTAATGAGTTTTGAGCTCTGGCTAAAGGTTTTCCCACACTCATTACACTCATAAGGTTTCTCACCAGTGTGAATTCTTTGATGTATAATGAGATATGAACTTTGACTGAATGCTTTGCCACACTCATTACATTTACAAGCCTTCTCACCAGTATGGATTTTCCGATGTCGAATGAGGGCTGAGCTCTGATTGAAAGCTTTCCCACATTCACTACATTCATATGCTTTCTCACCACTATGAATTCTCTGATGAATAATAAGATAGGACCTCAAACTAAAGGCCTTCCCACACTGGTTACATTTATAGGGCTTCTCTCCAGTATGGATTCTCTGATGTTGTGTTAGAGAGGAATGCTGCTTGAAGCTGTGCCCACATACATCACATCTATAAGGTCTCTCTTCTGGAGGAACATTCTGACACATTATAGAGTCTGTAGTTAGAATCAAGCATCTTTCAGCCTCATCATAAAGGTCTCTCTTTCCTAGAGATTTGTTTGTGAAGATCACTTGATTAAAACTGCTCCCTCGGGAAGGAGATCTTAGTTTCTCCCCTGTAGCACTTCCTTGCTTCCACACTAAATTGCTTTCATGCTCACTAATTCCTCGAAATGAAGGTTCCTGAGGGAGTCCCTGTGATTCTTCTTCTGAGATGCCCTTTGTTGCTGTTTCATGGTTCTCACAATCTGAAACAATAAGTAGCAAACAAACAGATATTACATTTCTCTAGTCACTGTCAATACTTCCTACATGAGAGAAAACAGAAGCTTCTACCTACAAAGATGTCACTGTCCTCCAGTTTTTTCCAACTGGCCAAAAGAAGTTCTCTCATATCTAATAAAGTCTACATCTATACTTTGAATTTCATCCTTTCCTGCCTCTTTTGAGACATCAATTGATAAATTACCTACAATTTTTTTCTACTATTTACAATCTCTTTCTCAACTGATTCCTGTTCATCAGCTTTTAAATAAGCTTAAGTGTCTCCCACCTTTTAAAATCAACCTTCTTGCCAACATATCTCCCTCAAGCAACCTCACTCTCTCTCATAGTGGTTTCCTAAAAGAGTTGTCTGCAGCCTTTCAAGTGAAAGTATCCTCATTCCACAATCTGGTTTTTTGCCTTACATGCCCCCCTGCCCCCCCACTGCCCCCGTCCCCTACTTCCACTGATTCTACTCTTATCAGGGTCACTTCATAGCTCTTTAATCCAATGGGTACTTTCTAGATTATTATTCTACTCTCATCAGGGTCACTTCATAGCTCTTTAATCCAATGGGTACTTTCTAGATTATTACTTAGCCTCTCTGTAGCATTGATACTGAGGATCACACCTTCCTTCTAGATGACATTCTCTTCCAGTGATATTAGCCTGATTTCTGTGGCTATTCCTTCTTAGATTCTAGGGTAAATCACTCAAACACGAGCATTCCTCCAGATTCTGTTTTGGACTCTCATGTATCCTTACTCTACAAAGCCTCTACCCTTGGCTTCCATTACAACTTATATTGTAAGCTATTGTCTGACTAATGCCTGCCCAGATCCCCAATTATATTCGTATTTTATTAAGCTCTAAAGTCTTATGCTAATTGGGCATTTTACTTTTGAATATTTCACAAGCACCAAATGTACCAATCTAAACAAATCATCAGATGTATTTGTTTTTCCTTATGTTTTCTCATTTACATGAACAGTACTACCATTAACCAGATTGTTCAAGACTGAAACCTCAGTATCATCCTCAACTCCTCTCCCTCACACTCTAGTTTTAATAATTACCAGATGTTGCAAAGCAATTTAAATGCTGATGAACAGGAGTCAGCTTTTATGTTCTCCACCGCTCACCATAAGACATATTGATTGAATACACTGTGGCCACTTGGATTATAGCAGTCTCTAATAGGACCATACTCTTTCTTTCCTCGCATGATTCTCCATTTGCAGCTAACTTCTAAACTACAAATCAAACTATGTCACTCCCTTTCCAAAATCCTTCAACGGCACACCACTGCACTTAAGAAACTATACAAACAAATTAGCACGACATACAGGTCTTTACGACTGGATCCTATTTTCCTCTCTGGTTCTTCTCTTACCACCTGTCAATTCTCCATTCAAGTCAAATTCAACTACCTGCAATTCTGCAATTTTCAGAATGGGTTGTATTCTCACACCTTCGGGATGGTATGGCCTTTACTTGGGCTACTCCTCCTCCCACCCATTTACCTGGCTTTGTCTTACTCATAGTTCAAGTCTTAGCTTAGATTTTCTTCCTTCAGGAAGTATTCCTTGATCCTCTAAGATTGGATTAGGTGCCTTTAGATGTGCTCCAACAGTACCCAGTGCCTACTTTTATTCTATAATTTACTATATTGCAACTGCCTTTTTATTTGTCCATCACCCACCTAGACCTGAAACCTCTTTAAACCCAGGGCCTACCACAGTACCAGACATGTATTGACGCTTTATAAAATTACAACATAATGAAATGAGTGAATGAGTAACAGGGAAACTGACACAGGAGGGCTCACAGCAATTCATGAGGGCTGAATACAAAGCTGCTAAAGTGAGCACCTCTGGTTTAGAATAATAAAGGTGATGCTCACATGTGGCAAGTTTATCAAGTGCAATTAATTCTGCATTCTCAAAAACAGAAACCTAAGTGTCAAGAGTTTCCAGATGATTTCCTATTCCTCACCACTTTTAGGGGAAAGGCACGGTTTCCAGGATTTCAGCTGTGTCTTTAAGGGCTGGAGGTGGATGTTTGGTGACTCTTGGGATGCTCTGAGACATGTTAAATCCTTCCATGGCACTGCTGGTTCCTGTGGACTAGCTGGGACCTGAAATCAGGAAAATATGGTTAGCTTTGTGAGAAAATCCCTAGGAAAACTTGCTTAGTAAAAATCTCAAAGAAGTCAATGATGACATCTCCAGGGAGAAAAGAGCATTCAAGGGTATAGACAAGTATGGCTCTACTAGTCACTTCAGGTTAGGCTTCAGTAGAGACATAAAAATTTTTATCCTACTGTTACGATACCATTACATGCTCCAGGCTGTAAATTCCTTTTCCCACAACACATCACTTTTCTCTGTTCCCACCTGCTGCCCTGGGTCATCAAACTCCCTCTCCAAATCCTCCAACAGGGTCACAGCTTCCTCGCCGCTTTTTGGATCATGTTGCTGAACCCAGATCTGCAGCTCCTCAGGCAGAATGCTCAGGAACTGCTCCAGTACCAGCAGTTCCAAGATCTGCTCCTTTGTGTGCAACTCTGGCATTAGCCACTGATAGCAAAGTTCCTGGAGTTGGCTCAGAGCCTCCCGGGGCCCAGGTGTCTCCTGGTAGCAAAACTTTCTGAACTGCTGACGAAACAATTCTTGGCAGGATTGAGTACTCCCATTCTGCTTAAATTTCTCATCCCAGGAAAAGTTATCTTCTACTTTTACTAGTATTAGTTCTTGTTCTGGAGGATCCTGAGGTATCAGGGTTGAAATTGCTTCAGATTCCACAGCCATTCTTGGCTGAAACAGCTTAGCAAAAAGCTCAGTACAACTGGGTTCGGTGCTTGAGAAGGAGTGTGAGTAATCTCTTCTTTCCTGAAGGATATAAAAGCAGTTAACTTACAGCAATCAATAAAATCTCTAAGAACTTGTAATAATAAAGATGAGTAACTTTAGTAATATATTGAAAGGGAGCAGATTTGGGGCTATCACTAAATAAAACGAGATGATAAACTAAAAATCATTAACCTCAATCAGTGTCTCCCATTATGAAGAATTCCTACCACTAATGTTAGAAAAAACTATTTTAGAAGCCAAAGAATGTGTATGCAACATTAACATCAATCACATAGTGAGAAAATTTCCAATTCTCTTCTAATTCTGATTGTATCAAGGAGAAAAATCTATCTCTAACATGTATATATTAATAAAACTTGTAAAACTCTCTTTTAAATGAAATATAGGCTTCAGAATCAGACTTCCAAGAGTAAAATATTTAGGCAGAATTTAGTAATACTGATTTTAAACGTTTATTTTTAGTTACTTTCTATCTAAAGCAAGTAATGTTGATTTTCATTTAAGGTAGTAGTAACATTTTTTTTTAAGTTCACATTAAACATGAGTTGATGTAAATATTGGGTATTTGTCATTTGATCACATTTGGTGTTTACCAACTTACTTCAACAAATACTGAGGCAGTTACTGAGCATTAGGTTAAGGTTTTTGCTTATGAATAAATGAGTCTACTGAGGAATTGACCAAGAACAAAGACGTATCTGTAAAATGCTTACCACGTGTTCAAAAACATGATAGGTACCACATACACAAAAGCAGTAAAAAGATCAGTATCAGTTCTGAAAAAGCCTAGAATATCCCAGGAGTAAAAATGTTCAAAAGCAAAATATGGTAACAAATAGTTATTGTATTAAATGTTGTGACACAGATCAAACTTGACCTGATTTTAGGATGGCGAGATATCGATAGGAGTGTATGCCCTTAGTTTGTCAGGACAGATGAGTAAAATTCATTCCTCACACTACAGTTAACGTTAGAGATTAATTAGAATATTTAGCCTACAAATTTAAGGTTTATTAACCAGTTAGGCTGCACTAACTAGCACTTCTATTTTTATATCCTTGGTTAAACCCGCAGCATTTGCCAAGTCACGGGGTCAGGGGAACTGCGTTTTCCCTTGGAAAGCAGAGTTTTGAGTGCTGGCCTCCTCTGAGTTCCCCAGTCGCTTGGAGACGCCGCGCGGGCCAAGGGGCCGCGACCTGGGGATAGGCAGGCCGAGCAGCGGGGCTCCTCCACTGTCCGGCCCGCGCTCCTAACCCCACCTCCCTCTTCCTAGGGGCCCAAGTCCCTCACCGCGAAGCCCAGGAGCGGCCAGGGAATGAGCCGCCGACCCAGAGCGGCAAGCCACAAAGACCGGAAGTGCGCGTACGCAGTGTTCCGCTCTCTTTCGTTCCGGGTTCCCCGCCGCTCCGCCCCTTGCTCTCAGGTAGCCAATCAGAGCCGCGGGATCAACTGGTCCCACCGCCTTCTCCCGGCCGCCGCTAGCCCAGCGGAACCTCCAAGCCCAGGCGGGGGTGCGCAAGGAGTAGGGGTCCTTGTGAGCTGCGGCACCCGGGGGTCCCCGCAACCCGCCTGGGCCTCGCCACCCTGGCTTTCTCCCCGCGCCACCCACGATTGTTGGTGTCAAGTCATTCCCGAATCCCACTCCCAATTTTCCATTAAAATATTCAGATTTTCGGCCGGGCACGGTGGCTCACGCCTGTAACCCCAACACTTCGGGAGGCCGAGGCGGGCGGATCACGAGGTCAGGAGATCGAGACCATCCTGGCTAACACAGTGAAACCCCATCTCTACTAAAAAATACAAAAAATTAGCCGCGCGTGCTGCTGGGCGCCTGTAGTCCCAGCTACTCGGGTGGCTGAGGCAGGAGAATGGAGTGAACCCGCGAGGCGGAGCTTGCAGTGAGGTGAGATATGCCACTGCACTCCAGCCTGGCCACTGCACTCCAGCCTGGACGACAGAGGGAGACTCCCGTCTCAAAAAAAAAAAAAAAAAAAAAATTCAGATTTTCCTGTGATCCAGTTCTTTTCTGAGATCTCTGACAAAAGTAAACGCAAATAGGCTGAACAAAAACTAACAGTCACTTATATTGCTCTTGCCTATGAGTATCACTGGAGCCTTACAACAGCTTTGTGCTGTGGCTGTATAGTCCCCTCTTTACAGCCATAGACATTGTCCAAAGTCAGGCAACTTGTGACCAGGGACGCCCACGTCCCCATAGTTCAAGGAGACTGGTGTCATAGACTCCAGGAGCCTATTTCAGGGTCTTCCCATTCTTCAGTGGAAGTTTGCTGGTATTAAGTCTTACTGCTTAAATTTTTCTGTGGTTATTTAGTCAGCGAAAAATGATGCCTCATGTTTCAACTTTGTGAGCTTAAGATGGTCCCCCTTCATGTTTATTGACCATTTGTGGTTCTTCAGAGATGGCTTTTCCCATTTAAAAAATTAAGGGAGTAAGATTTTTCTTTTTTCTTTGTGAGAATTTTTTGCTTATTAAGGATAGCAACTCATTTGTTGCAAATTGTTTCCCATTTATTTGTATTTATTTTTAAAATGTTACATTTTACGTGTTTAAATGTTACATATTTAAAATTTTATATTTTTAAAAGTACATAGGATAATAACAAAGCGATACATACATACATAGAAACAAATTCTCGTTTGTCAGCCAAGACTGTTAAAATACACATATTTGAGAAAAAATGTTCATTAGCATTCAAAGCTATTAGTGACTCACTAAATAATTTTTTATCATTGTGAAATAACTACAGCAATTTTACAAAGCAAAAAACAAATAATATTAATTTGCTTATAAATTATCAATTGCTTCATAATGAACCACTTCGAGACTTAGTGACTAAAAACAGCAGATGTTTTATTGCTCACAGGTCTGTTGCCAGGAATTCAGGCAGGGCTTAGCGGAGATGTCTAGTCTCTGCTTTATGAGGTGTCAGCTATCTTCACTTAACTGGGGTGGAAGGTCCAAGATGGCTTAACTCACATTGCTGAAGTCTTGGTGCTGCCTCTTGGCTGAAGTTACTTGATTCTTCTCCACAAGGCCTCTCTCCATTCAGGAGTTTAGCCTAAGCTTTCTTACATGATGACTGGCTTCCAAAAGAGTGAAGGAGGAGGAAAGATGCTAATTCTCTTAAAGCCTGAGTCTGGAACTGGCATTATATTCTTCTGCAGTATTCCATGACAGAAGGACTGGAATGGTGGAAAAGGGAAATAGACATTACGCGGCTTGATCATAGGAGGAAATTTTGGCAGTTATCTTTGCATCTAACCTAACACACCTTGTTATATTGAGAAACCTACTATGTAAGAGTGAAACTATTGAAAGAGAGAAGGCATATCAGTTGAAATGCTTTTGGCTGCAGTAACAGGAACCTTACTAGATGTCCTTATTGTTTAAGCCTTTTTAAAACAAATCCTAGTAGCTAGATGCATGGAGATAAAATCATTCCCAGGGTTGGTTACTTCTGCGTCTGGACAATATTGTCAAGGACACAGGTTTCTTCCTTTTTTTGGCTCTGCCATCTTTACGTGTGTTGTTCCCCCGTCTGGCTGGCTTTATGGTCCTAAAATGATTCCCTCAGTTCCAGATTACAGATAATGTTCAGAGACCAAAAAGGGGAACACCTTTATCTTCTGCCCCTTTAAAAGATTAAGGAAACTCTTCTTCCCCCAGCAGATTTCTCTGTCATGTCTTATTAACTGAAATTGCTTTGAGCGCTTATGTCTATCACTGATAAGGGAGGTAAGGCCTCCATGGTGGGATTAGGACAATTGAAATTTATATCCTAGGGCTAAGGAGAAGGCCAGCCTCTCCTAAAGGACACAGACACTCGGGGGAGAATGCATGAAATTAGGGCTGTGTTAAAAAGGCAGAAAAGGGAGATAAATAGATGAATGTTGAGTTTGCAACAGTAATATCTGCTTTGATAGGTAATCTGATTCCCTTGTATAGGTAAGAAAGTGAGACACTGAGAAAAAATCCAGACTCCTGTCCTTCGTTATAAGATGTTACATGTGTTTAAAATATAAAATATTAATAATTAATTACTTGCAAGAGATGTAGACTAGATATTTAGAGCTAATTTCTGGGACATAGTTTAAGTTCCCACTGAGATAGCAACTGATTACCCCGTAGGGCTGTAGGGCCTTAGGGCCTCCTTAGAGCCCCTTAATGGCCTTAGCCAACAATTTCCATGACTTATTTAACTTTCAGTGCTATCGATTATATAGTGCCCTTGAAATCATTCCCTCCATCATCCCCCATCCCCAATCTCACACATATCCAGTCTGCTTTAATATGAAAATATTTGCTAAATTATTGAATCAAGGGTAGAGAAGTATAATTTTTGTTTTTCTCCTCCTTCAGATGTTCTTAATTTTTGTTTCTGTTTTTTTAATGATATGTATGACAGGTGTGAAATAATGTCAGCTCCAGGCATTACCAGTGATCAGTGAGTAAGGCTGCTCATTCAGTGAAGTCCAACTGCTTGAATTACTGTATCATGCAACATCGGTCTGCTTTATGGTATTTATCAAGTGAGATAAGCCCATTGAAAGTCTCTTAACTGTAAACAACTATTCAATAATAAAGGATAGAGAAAATGGCTTCCGATGCACAAAGGAAAAGAATCATTTTCTTTTATTTTTATTTTTTATAGAAATTTTTTTTTTTCACAGAGATGGAGTCTCAATATATTGCCCAGGATGGTTTTAAACTCCTGGGCTCAAGTGATCCTCCCGTCTCAGCCTCCCAAAGTGCTGGGATTACAGATATGAGACACCACACCTGGCCAAATCATTTTCTCATTCAGCAAATATTATGAAATATTGGTATATGTGAAACACAGAAGAAAAGTAGGGATTCAAATGAAGTAAAATATGTGCCCTTTCACCTCACTCATCACTGTAATTCCTAGAGTATCAATTCCATGAGGGGAAGTGTTTTGTCTTCCATTGTTATGTCTCCTGTATGGCCTAGCATTGTGTAGATATGTTGATGAATAAATGAATGAATATATAATACATATATGCAAGACGAAGTATTGATGCAAAAACTAGTGAGAGTATTTGAAGCATTCAAAGAAACGGAGTATACATGTAGGAACATTTTTAATAATATGCTTAGACTATTTTAATATGAACCCAGGATTTGTTTTTATCAGTTATGGTAAGATGACAGACACAGAGGCCATTGCCTTTACAACAAGAGTTTTTTATTACAATTCTAGAGGATAAGACGCATGGTATGCCATGGGACCACTTGCAGGGAGAAGCAGGGAGAGTGAGAATGAGTGAGAAAGGAACTGATGCTAAGCCTTTATTACTATAGTGGCGGTAAGTTGCAAAGTGGAGATGTGCGGGCAGGAGGCAAAACACGCATATTGGGGCTAGTGGTTAGAGGGTTTGTAGTGAGATTTCTGAGGTCCTGAGAAAACACAGGGATGGTAGAGGTATAAACAACCTTGAGCCTCCAGCACTGGCCGGTGACTATAAGCTACCACATCATCAATTACAGGATATCAAGAATAGTCACTGTACTATTGTATTCTACGGCTCTTCCATGATGTCACTAATTTAGCAGTTGTATTTTTCAGAGACAGATAATAGGATGTATTAACAGAGCATGACAGTGCTTATTTGTAGTATCCAAAACAGTACACAAAGGCCTTAGTTACTAAGTTGTTTCTGTTTGCTGCTAATGTCAAAGAAAGCCTTTGAGGTTTCTCCTGACATTTATTCTTGTGTTTATCAAGTATAGAACAGAGTTAAAGCTTCAGGTAGGCTATTATTATTGTTTTACTTTTTTCAGGTTAACCACAGTGATAAATCATTTGACAGGGTCCCACCGCGGCTCTTAATTCTGTCAGTCACTTCAGAAAGATCTTCCACTGGGATTCTGTTCTGTCTTAGGGATAATTCAACAATGATACATAGATACATTCTAAGAACTTAAAAAAAAAGGCAATGCCTAAATGCGTGGAGTATGAGTAATAAAAAGAAAAACACATGTTCTCGTAGTTTTGTGGGTAAGAAACTTGAGCATTTGGAGAGAAAGCATTAAAAAAAAAAGCTGTAGGAATTAAGTGATAAAAGACACTCATCTCATTTCATTATACCTATTATATGTGATAAGGTGGATATGTTTAAAAATCTAATCTGTGGATATGTTTAAAAATCCAATCTGGTTGCCTCGAGCTTGTATTATTTGCCTAAATTCTTTTGTTGTAGCTATCATTATTAAAAGGAGATTTAGATTTTAATTGAATTCTTGATAGACAATGAATTTATTGAATACTCATTGGGTTTCTGTTTGACATCGTCTGATAAGAAATTTATTTCTTTTAATCTTGCTTGGCAACATAGTGGTAAATGAATAATTTATATATCCCCCCAAATTACCTTAAAGCCTCCTAAATGCCAAATATACTTTTATTTTTAAATACCTTTCAGGTGGTACAATATAATTTGCTTATCTTTCTGGATATGTGTGGCTTTTAAAATTATTTTATATATATTATTTTATATATTATGTTTTTATGACTGTGATTATACTGCTGCATGTCATACTTTTCTTGTAAATGGCTACTTCTTATATTTAATATATCCAGTTGAATACCTTCTTGTGAAACTTCCTTTATTTATAGTTTACCAGTTTGAAATTTGTAATCAAGTATACAGACAATAAATTGACTTTCATTACTGGTTTTGGAAATGATTATCCAAAGCGAACTTTTGGGGCTAGCACCTTGGGGAGGAAGGGGCAAGTGAGTATGGACAGAGTAATATAGTGTTTAAAAATTTAGGTTCTGGAGAAAGCCTGGTTCAAATCTCTGCTCTCTTAATTCTTAGCTCTGTGACCTTGTACAAGTTTCTTAAACTCTGTATACCTCAGTTTCTTCTCCTGAAAAATAAGAATGATTATTGTGTCTACCTCATAACATTGTTGTAAGCATCAAGTGAATCAATACATTTAGAACAGTGGTCAATAAATGTGTATTGTTATTTGTGGGAGGAGGTATTGAGTCGGTGGGGAGAATGTGGAGGCTAGAAGAAGGAATATTTCTGCAGGTTTGGATATGCCCAAATATAAGAACAATTTAGGGTCATTATTAAAAATAAACATTTCTATATCTTCAATCAGAACACCTGGGGGGAGGGTTCTATCTATTTTTTAGCAAATACCCCAGATGATTCTTAGTATCAGTTAGTTTAGGAAACTGTGATATGGTAGACAGAGTACATGCTTTAGGGTCAGACAGATGTGGATGCTGATCCATCCATTAAACAATTATGTGTAAATGTCTACAGGTACCATTCTTTGGCTATAGCAGATACTAAATCTGATAAAAATATTTCTACATTTATCCTTATAGACTTTATAGTATATATTGGGATTTCCACTCTAAGGCACCAGCCAGGGCCTCATTGAGTGATTTTAATGGACTTATTTTTTATTTTTTTATTTTATAGACATAGTCTTACTCTGTCAGTCTGCTCAATTGATCCTCCTGTCTCAACTCCTGAGTAGCTGGGATGACAGGTGCACATCTCCAAGCCTGGCTAATTTTTGTAATTTTTTTTTTTTTTTTTTGTAGGGATGGGGTCTCACCATGTTGCCCTGGCTGGTATCAAGCTTCTGGGCTCAGCAATCTGTCTGCCTCGGCCTCCCAAAGTGTTGGGATTACAGATGTGAGCCACCATGCCTGGCCCATATTTACCAGATTTGGAATACCAAAAAGTATTTGACAGTGATTTGAATTGGAGTTCAGTTTAATATAATTGCTGTCCTTATCTACTTCTAAGATCAAAACAGGAACAGAAACCCTGTTTTGTTTGTTTTTTAGTAAATGAATTAAAGAACACTAGTGTTAAGATCAATGTAAGAGTGCTATTTAATTTAATACTGTGAAAAATAAACATTAAAGATAAAATACAATTTTCTTGTAATCTTTTGAGTATTGCAGTTTTTATCCTTTGATTTGCAGATTCTGGATATATCTCCCACTGGCTATGGTGGTTTTCTCTTCTTTCTACTGTTGGTGCTCATGCATTAAGTACAGTATTTAAAACATTAAAACAAAATGCATTTTGGACATTGCTGTTAAGGAAATGAGATGTTCATTCTAGTGGCATTTTAGACAGCTGAAGCTTACCTCTTCAAGAGCCAGAGTTATCACATTTTGCACATTCTAGTTATATTGTACATTTCCATCTCTTTACAGAGTATATTGAACACTCTTAGGGCTATAATTTACTCTCACACAAAGTATGATTTTTGGAAATTATGGAAGTATTGGAAGAAGGATACAAACTCACTTCTCATTTACTATTCAACCTGAGGCAATCCACTTTCCTGTTACCATTCCACTGAAGTTGAATCCTTGAACATAATGACTTCTCAATCCTTAGCCTTCCTGCATTTTAGCATTTATCACTGTTGATAGCTTATCCATTTTTTTTAGATTCTAGGGCACTATTTTTCCTCTACCTCTCCATCCACACCTTTGCCCTACTGCTGCTGCCTCCTCTTTTCTGCTTACTTCCTTCTGAGGTCATCTTCAACACTCCTCTCTTCTCCATATATATTCCTTCTCTGGCAGTGATTTCATTCTTCCACTTATGCATAAACTATCCCCAAATTTGTACTTCCAACCCTGACTTGTCTACCAAGCTCTAAATCTTAATATCCAACATGTGTGAGCATCTGTTCTGGACAATTCACCAATGTCTCAACATTCACACAGCCAAATCCAATTCGACTACCTTCCCCCATCTTAAATTTTATTATTAGTCATAAATTGTTATTATTACAAATTATTAAAATAGAATAATTATCTTACTTTCTTAACTTTCCTTTTTGCCTCACACTGTCAAGACTAAGTAGAAATTTTAGGGCAGTGTAAGGGACCAGAAAAATTGGCCATTCTTTAACTATGGTCCTATTGAAGCATCATTTGAAATAGCTCAAATTGATCTTCTTTTTCTTACTGCTGTTTCAATTCCGGTCTTTGCTGTCTTTCTTGTAATAGCTTTTTAGTCCTTGTCTCCTATCTCTCCTCTTATTCCAATGCATCTTTCAGATTGCTGCCAGAGTCTTAATATGAATTTGATTATGTAATCATGCTATTTTATAAATATTTGCTGCTTTGCCATGTCCACCAAATATAAGGTACATACCCTTGCCATACCATCCAACATATTCCTTCTTCTGACCCAAACCCATGTTCACCCCACATACTCAGGCACCAAAGGTGATGTGCCATTTCTCTTATCCTATTCTGTCCAACTTCCTGGAATTTGCTCCAAATATTATTATTTATTTGTTTGTTTGTTTATTTATTTATTTTGAGACAGAGTCTCACTCTGTCGCCCAGGCTGGTGTGCAGTGGCACGATCTTGGCTGACTACAAGATTCGCCTCCCGGGTTCACGCCATTCTCCTGCCTCAGCCTCCCGAGTAGCTGCGACTACAGGCGCCCGCCCCCATGCCTGGCTGTTTTTTGTATTTTTTAGTGGAGACGGGGTTTCACCCTGTTAGCCAGGATGCTCTCGATCTCCTGACCTCGTGATCTGCCCACCTTGGCCTCCCAAAGTGCTGGGATTACAGCTGTGAGCCACCACGCTGGGCCTATTATTTTTAATAATCTTTTTGCTTTTGGTTGAAATTTTCAGCATCCTTCAGGCCAGATTACATTATTTTCCTTGTGAAACCTTCCTCAGCTCCCTAGGAAGGGTTCTGTTATGATGTGCTCCTCTTGACTTATTTATTTATTTATTTGAGACAGGGTCTCACTGTTACCCAGGCTGTGTGCAGTGGCATGATCTCTGCTTACTGCAATCTCCACCTCACCAACTCAAGCAATCCTCCCACCTCAGCCTCCAGAATAGCTGGGACTACAGGTACGAGACACTACACCCAGCTAATAACCATATATATGTAAAAGAAATGGGGTTTGCTGTGTTGCCCAGGCTGGTGTTGAACTCCTAGGCTCAAGGGATCCACCCATGTCCGCCTCCCAGAGTGCTGGGATTACAGGTGTGAGCCACTTCTCCTCTTGACTTATTTATGTTAGTCTTCTCAGGACCTGGCAAAGCACTTTGAGCATAATGTTAATTTCTTTTGAAAAATTCAAATTACTCATATTTAGAAATTATCCTTAAAAGGAACTTTTCATTACCATTTAGTTCTTTATTTGTAAATTTCCTTTTTGGATTTCTTAGAAAACCAAAGTAATATCATCATTGTCATAATCACTTTGACAAACATTTAACAAATGTCTACACTGTTTATATACAATTGAGGTACAGAAAAATTTAATAATTGGTTCAACACTCATCAACTGAGTGAACTGTATAATAGAACTAGAGTGATGTTTCCTGATTGTACTTCTCCAGTGCTGCGCTGCCATGAAGGTATCAGTGAGGACTAGCTGGGATTATGAGAGCCAACCACGTCTTCAGGTCTTCAAGTTTCATTTGAAGTACGAGGTCATAACCTGACTCCTACTTGACACATTTCTAAGCTTAGTGGCTAATATAATTTTAAACAAGTCTCAAGGAAATTACATGAAGTTAGACAAGTCTAGCCAATGTTTAAATAGCAACTGATTTCTCAGTATCCTAGGAAACTGCATCAAAAGTAGGGACTCAAAGACTCTTTAAATAGAGGGAATGTCAGGATCTCTTCAAGCTTCACAATCAAGGGTACTATTAATTAACGGTTTGTGTAGGTAAGCATGACAACATAGCAGAGTAAAATTAAGAATATACACAAATGAATGCCTTTTACTAAAGAACAAATCTAACCAAACTGAACAAAATAAAAAAGTAATTATCTTTCTCATCTAACTTGCCTACAATTTTACCACAATTTTTACTACTGTATATTAGTCCATAAAAGGACCCCATACTAGTAACATCCTACAGTTATAGTAAAATATATGATATTGAATGTCAATCTATTTCATAGGATAAATTTTCTGTTTTATAGAATTTACTTGTACAAGGAATGAATACATTAATTAGCCTAAAAATCCTCACTAGTTCTTAGTTATTTGAGTGCATTACTATTAGTAGTATTTATGTTAATAATATATATAAGGGGTTAGTATTATAAACAGTAAAAAATCACATATTCATCGTATTTATTAGACTGAAAGGTCATTAAGTGTGCAAATAATAATTGTTCCAGGTTACTTAAGCATTTTTCAATATTTCATGTTCCCAAGATTCTTTTAGCTCTTTCTTCTCTCCTCTCTGGCTTGACAGGAAACTTGCTATTTTGTGTTACATTCACCTATTATTATGCATTAACAAGCGGGTGATAATTAGTGGTGATACTGAAACTAATTATAAAATGATTGAAACCATAAGATGACCTCTACTGCTTTAGAAGTAGTTTGACTGGAGACCGTAGAGTAAATAGATTTTTGTTTACCCTGCATTCCACAGTCCAAGAGTTCTGGTGGCAGTTCTGCGACTGTTTTTCGTCACAAAGACTGTTGCAGGATTCCACATTTCCCTAGAACATGCTGCCCCCTGTTGGCCATTTAAAGCAGGGCACGTTCGGAAGGATCCTGGTGAAGCCTGCAGTGGTGTAATTTCTCATTCCCAGTAACACGTAACTTCTGAACATAGAAATTTGGATTTTAAATGTCTAAAGGCTTTATCAAATATTTTAATTGTAAATAAAAATTATATAACATCCCAATGAACCAAATAATCTTGAATACTTTCTACAAAACACTTGAATACAAAGATGCTGTAAAAGCATAAATTTTATGGCCGGGTGTGGTGGCTCACTCCTGTCATCCCAGTACTTTGGTAGGCTGAGGCCAGCGGATCACCTGAGATCAGGAGGTCGAGACCAGCCTGCCTAACATAGTGAGACCCCATTTCTACCAAAAATACAAAAAATTAGCCGGGCATGGTGGCGAGCGCCTGTAATCCCAGCTACTCGAGAGGCTGAGACAGGAGAATCACTTGAACCTGGGAGATGGAGGTTGCAGTGAGCCAAGATTGCGCCACTGCACTCTAGCTTGGGCATCAAGAGCGAAACTCCGTCCAAACAAAAACAAAAAACAAACAAAAAAACAAATTTTATCATTGCTACTTTTGAGTTACATGAACAGAGAAAGAAAATTAGCCCTGAAGAATTTGTTTACTACAATTTTACAGTGAATTTCCTAAGGCTGAATTTCTTCTTATACTTATTAGGTCTTTTTTTTTTTTTTTTTTTTTTTTTTTTTTTTTTTTTTTGAGGACAGGAGTCTCGCTCTGTTCACCCAGGGCTGGATGACGTGGTCCGGATCCTCAGCCTCACTGGCAAGCTCCACCTCCCGGGTTTACGCATTCTCCTGGCCTCAGCCTCCCGGTAGCTGGGGACTACCAGGCGCCCGCCACCACGGACCGGCTAGTTTTTTTGTATTTATTTTTTTTAGGTAGATAACGGGTTTTCACTGTGTTAGCCAGGATTGGTCTCGATCTTCCCAGACCTTTGTTGATCCGCCCGTCCTCGGGCCTTCCCAAAGTGCTGGGATTACAGGCTTGAGCACCGCGCCCGGCCGGACTTATTTTAGTAAATTCAGTATCACTTATTAAGTGATGGTGTATGTGAAAACTAAATAACTTTGGCCGAAATGAAAATGTTGGGTATTTAAAATGTCATTAATATACAAAATATTACTATGTCTTAATTTTTAAATACTTAATTAAATACAAAAAAAAGTTTATTAAGCATCAGTGAGCCAGGCAGTGTACTAGGTTCTGTGAATACCACAGTCCCAGTTGACCCTTGAACAACTTGGGGGTTAGGGGAACTCATGCACCTACATATAGGTAAAAAATCTGCGTATCGGCCAGGCACAGTGGCTCACACCTGTAATCCCAGCACTCTGGAATGCCAAAGTGGGAGTATTGCTTGAGTCCAGGAGTTCAGGACCAGCCTGGGCAACATAGCAAAACCCCATCTCTACTAAAAATACAAAAAATTAGCCGGGCATGGTGGCACACACCTGAGTCCCAGATACTTGGGAGGCTGAGGTAGGAGAATCAGCTGAGCCCGGGAGGTCGAGACTGCAGTGAGCCGAGATCATGCCACCACACTTAAGCCTGGGTGTCAGAGAGAGAATCTGTCTCAAAAAAAAAAAAAAAAAAAAAAAAAAAAAAAAAATAAAGTTTTTTTTTTTTTTTTTTTTTTTTTTTTTTGTTTTGTTTTGAGACAGAATCTCATTCTGTTATCCAGGCTGGAGTGCGGTGGCATGACCATAGCTCGCTGCAACCTTGAACTCCCGGGCTCAAATGACCCCCCTGCCTCAGCTTCTGAGTAATTGGGATTATAGGTGTGCACTACCAGGCCAGACTAACATATATACATATATATTTTTTGTGGGGAGAGTGATGGGGGAGTCTTGCTAAGTTTCTCAGACTGGTCTTGATGCCTGGCCTCAAGTGCTCCTCGTGCCTCAGCGTCAGCCTCCCAAAGTGCTGGGATTACAGGCATGAACCACCGTGCCGCAGCCCACATATAACTTTTGACTCACCCCAAACTTAACTACTGATAGCCTACGGTTGGCTGCAATCCTTGCCCATAACATAAACAGTTGATTAAAATATATTTTGTATGTTATATGATTATATACTGTATTCTTAAAGTAAGCTAGAGAAAAGAAAATGTTATTAAGAAAATCATAAGGAAGAGAAATATATTTACTATCCATTAAGTGGAAGTGAATCATCATAAAGGTCTTCAGCCTTCTCATCTTCATGTTGAGTAGGCTGAGGAGTAGGAGGAAGTGGAAGGGTTGGTCTTGCTGTCTCAGGGGTGGCAAAGGTTGAAGAAATCCACATATAAGCAGACCCACACAGTTCACAATTTTTTTTTGTTTAAGGGTCAACTGTAAATAAAAGACACAGGGTCTAGGCCTCTAGAATCCATCTAGGGTAAGACAGAGACATCAAGCGTATTCTAGAATGACAAAAGAAGGTACAATATATAGAGAGTGCTTGGGGAGAATTGAGGAAGAACTCTGAACTCTAACTTGGATTATGGAAAATAAAAGACAAATCACATGTATTAGTCCATTTTCACGCTGCTGTAAAGAACTGCCCAAAACTGGATAATTGATAAAGGAAAGAGGTCTAATTGACTCCCAGTTCCGCATGGCTGGGGAGGCCTCCAGGAAACTTAAAATCATGGAGGAAAGGGAAGCAAACACATCCTTTTTCACATGATGAAAGGAAGGAGAGGTGCCAAGCAAAGAGGAAAAAGCCCCCTTTAAAACCATCAGATTTCATGAGAATCACTCACTATTATGAGAACTGCATGGGGTAACTGCCCCCATGTTTCAGTTACCTCCCACTGGGGCCCTCCCATGACATGTGGGGATTATTGGAGCTGCATTTCAAGATGAGATTTGGGTGGGGATATAGCCAAACCATATCACCAGATTAATGTAAATTTTTTTAATTGGTAGGCTACTTTATAGCTGAAAATTACAGACTTAAATTCATATCTTCCACAATTTTTTTTTTCTTGAGACGGAGTCTTGCTTTGTCACCCAGGTTGGAGTGCAGTGGCAGGATCTTGGCTCACTGCAACCTCTGCTTCCTGGGTTCAAGTGATTCTCCTGTCTCAGCCTCCTAAGTAGCTGGGACTACAAGCGCGCACTACCACGCCTGGCTAATTTTTGTATTTTTAGTAGAGATGGGGTTTCACCATGTTGGGCAGGCGGGTCTCAATCTCTGGGCCTCGTCATCCACCCACCTTGGCCCCCCAAAGTGCTGAGATTACAGGCATGAGCCACCGTGCCCAGCCCCACAAAAAATTTAAACTCCAATTTTATATTGTTAGATTTCCATCCAAAGTGTATGTTACTCATTGTAAAATTTCCTTCTCTTTCTTCTCTTGAAGAAAAAACTTCAGAAAAATTGTGAATTCTTTCTATGGTTTAGATGTAAATAATTTAACTTAATAACTAAAGCTTAGACAGAAATGACTAGCAGTTATAAAAGTGTGTATGTTTATAATCTCTCTGGACTTAATAGTCAGTGTTTTAGGAATGATCATGTTTGCTTTTTGTGGTCACTTACCAATATTTTAATTATGCTGTCCTTCATCTTACAATTTAGGTTAATGTTTTGTAAAGACTGCTTCTCTAAATAGATTTTGTTTGTTTGTTTGTTTTGAGACAGTCTCACTCTGTCACTCAGGCTGGAGTACAGTGGTGTGATCTTGGCTCACTGCAACCTCCACCTCCCTCCCGGGTTCAAGTGATTCTCATGCCTCAGCTTCCCGAGCAGCTGGGATTACAGGCATGTGCCACCGCATTTGGCTAATTTTTGTATTTTTTTTAGAGACATGGTTCCGCCATGTTGGCCAAGTTGGTCTTGAACTCCCGGCCTCAAGGGATCTGCCTGCCTTGGCTTCCCAAAGTGCTGGTGAGGCAGAATAGGGTCTGGAGGCAGAGAACCTAAGGCCAGTTCACACTGACTTCCTAGAAGTAAAGCAAAAGGAAAACGCAAACTTTTCATGTCCAAGTAACAAAAGGACCAGAGGTTATTCCCTTTCTATTGCCCCTGCTTTTCTGCCTGGCAGATGAAAAATTGAAAATACCTCTGATTGGTCCCCTCATGCAACCAATCAGGCTGGTAGTGGGCCAAGTCTTCATTTGCATAGGAGTATAACTTTGTAACTTCATTTAAGCCTCTGATTGGTTGCTTTCCACAACCAATCAGATGTTTGCATAAGATGTAACTTTGTAACTTCACTTCAGCCTCTGATGGGCGGCTTTCTACAACCGCTAGAACCGATTCATTTACATAGGGTGTACACCAACTCACCAACAGGAAATTTCTAGAGGATATTTAAACCCCAGACAATTCTTTAACTGGGGCTCTTAAGCCCCTATGCTCGGGCTCATTCCTTCCCTGTGGAGTGTACTTTTGTTTTCAATAAATCTCTGCTTTTGTTGATTCATTCTTTCCTTGCTTTGTGCATTTTGTCCGATTCTTTGTTCAGGACGCCAAGAACCTGGACACCCTCCTCCAGTAACACTGGGATTACAGGCATGAGCCAGGGTTCCTGGCCTCTAAGTCAATTTTTGTTTCTGTAGGTCTATAAGTTTTGTGAATACAGTTCCCTCCTGCTTTTAAATTGTGTATTTAAAATGAAAAGAAAAGTTGCCAGTTTGGAATGAATAAATGAATATAATAAATAAATAAATGAACAAATAAGAGCACACACACACAGAATACACACATATAATGACCTGCTGGAATATTTTTCTCAAACTTTAGTTACTCCTGTAATGAGCTGCAAATCTTTGATATTTTTCTACTGTTCACCTGTCTACTGCAAAGCCTTTTTCTTCCCTCCTACAATTGCTTACCTTCATTGTTATATTTTTCTTATATTTTATGTCCCTTTAATATAGTATGGCATTGCTAGGTCTCAGAATTTTATATGGTTCAGTTGTTAATGCCTTTAAGATTTGCAAAAAATTATATGATGTTCATGTTTTATTTTATTTTACTTTACCATTAATAGTTTTTTAGACAAGGCCTGGCTCTGTCACCCAGGCCAGAGTGTAGTGGCACAATCATGGCTCACTGCAGCTTTCGCCTTCTGGGCTCAAGGATCCTCCTGCCTCAGCCTCCCAAGTATCTGAAATCGGAGGTATGTGCCACTACACCTGGCTAATTTTTGTATTTTTTGTAGAGTCGGAGTCGTGACATGTTGCCCAGACTGGTCTTGAACTCCGGGACTCAAGCAATCTTTCCACCTCAACTTCCCAAAGTGCTGGGATTACGGCGTGAGCCACTGCGCCCAGCCCATTGTTCATATTTTAAAGTAAATTTTAACTAATTTCTTAGACAACTGAATGGGAAGTCATCTTTCAGCATTTTAATCCAGGGGCTTTTTGTAGTATCTTAAGTCTCCTGGTCTCTGATTAGATGGTGTTTTCCAGAATATTTTCAGTCTAAAAAGGAATCTCTTGGGATATTTTTTAGTGGAGGTTAAAATGAATAAAATAATATTTTCCTCATCTGCTTAAATGTTGTTATAATCCAGTTTGTGAACAGATACATTTTTTAATGGTTCAAAAAATTACAAAAGGTATAAGATAAAAAATTGTGATTACCTATTCATTTCCCACTTACCTGCCTACCCTCTGGATAGCCAGCATAATTGGTTTATTATAAATCATTCCAGAGTTTCTTTATGTCTACAGAAGCAATGAAAAAGTACGTTTCCTTATTTTACCGCTTTTACTCAAAAGGTAGCATACTATACATCCGGTTTTCACTTTGCTTTTTAGAAAGTTAATAATATACCTAAAGATCTTTCCATATTATTTACTTAAAGAGCTTTCTCAGTTTTTTTACAATTGCCTAATATTCTATAACATATAATTTATTAAACCATAATTTATTCATTCAATCAGCCTCTTAGTGATGAAAATTTAGGCTGTTTCTAATATTTTACTATTATAAGCAATGTTATAAGAAATAACCATATGCATATTAAAAGAAGATTATTGACCTTCTGTTATCGTGTTATATGAGTATTTTTTCCTCAATTTTTTTTATTTTTTTTTTTTGGTTTTTGGATTTGTTTTTGTTGTTTTGTTTTTACCATGCAGAACTTTTTGATTTTCATATAGTGAATTTTATCTTTTGTTTCTTCTTTGGGTTCTTCATTTTGTGTCATGGTTAGAAAAGTCTTTCTTACTTCAAGATTATAAAAAATATTCTATTTTCTTCTAGCACTTTTATTGCTATATTTTCACATCTAAATCTTTGATCCATTTAGAATTTGTCCTGATGTAGAATGTGGGTATAACATACATAATTTTCTAGGTGGCTAATTATTACAATGCCATTTATTAAATAGTTCATGTTTCCCCCCATTAATTTCAGATGACACCCTTTTCATGTACTAACTCCCCATATGCGCTTGATTGATTTCTTGGCTTCATATTTTATTCTTTTTCTCTGGATTTGTCTGGCTCTACGTGTGCCAGTTTTCCTAATTGTCTTTTGATCTATTAAACATTAATACAGTTTTTGTTTATTTTTGTTTGATGAATAACACGGGGTTGTAAGCATCCTGTATTTTGGAAGGCGTATTTTGATCATTAAGTTAAGGTGTGAATAAAGTCAGATGACAAGCCTGCCTGTGCCTGCACCTTGGTATACTTTGTGTCTAGTCCTTTTGTGTTTATCCTGAAGGACAATGTTTTCTAAGATGTGTTGGAGAAATGCTGAAAACATTTTATTTGTCATGTAGGCTTTGGATAATAGTTATATAATTTGGACATGCACTAGGTCTTGCAAATAATCAGATTGAAAGAAGCTCTACAACACAGGAAAACAGAAATATGAGAGTAATCACTTAGTACTTAAGTACTCACAGAATGGTTTTTCTTCTATTTTTTCTTTTTCTTTTTTATTTTATTATTTTAACTTTTATTTTAAGTTCAGGGGTACAAGTGGAGATTTGTTACATAAGTAAACTTGTGTCATGGGGGTTTGTTGTACAGATTATTTTATCACCCAGGTATTAAGCCTAGTACCCATTAGTCATTTTTAAAAACCTTCTCCCCTCTCCTACCCTTCAACTTCCAAAAGGCCCCAGTTTGTGTTGTTCTCCTCTATGTGTCCATGTGTTCTCATTATTTAGCTTCCACTTATAACTGAGAACATGTGGTATTTGGTTTTTTGTTCCTGTGTTAGTTTGCTAAGGATAACGGCCTCCAGCTCCATCCATGTCCCTGCAAAGGACATGATCTTGTTCTTTTTTTATGGTTGCATAGTATTCCGTGGTGTATGTGTACCATATTTTCTTTATCAATTCTGTCATTGATGGGCATTTGGGTTGGTTTCATGTCTTTGCTATTGTGAATAGTGCTGCAATAAATATACGCATACGTGTGTCTTTATGGTAGAATGATTTATATTCCTTTGGGTATAATGGGATCCCAGTAATGGGATTGCTGGTTGAATGATATTTCTGTCTTTGGGTCTTTGAGGATTCATCACACTGTCTTCCACAATGGCTGAACTAATTTACAGTCCCGCCAACAGTGCATAAGTTATCGCTTTTCTCCACAACCTCGTCAGCATCTGTTATCTTTTGATTTTTTTTTTAAATAATAACGTCAGCAAAGTCTCAGGATACAAAATTAATGTGCAAAAGTCACTAGCATTCCTATACACTAACAACAGTTAAGCCAAGGGCCAAATCAGGAATGAACTCCCATTCACAATTGCCACAAAAGAAATAAAATACATAGCAATACGGCTAACTAGGGAGGTGAAAGACCTCTACAAGGAGAACTACAAAACACTGCTCAAAAAAACACAGAAGACACAAACAAATGGAAAAACATCCCATGATCATGGATAGGAAGAATCAATTTTATTAAAATGGCCATATTGCCCAAAGTGAGGGAAGAGATAGACCCTCTCATATTGTTTTATATTGTTTTATACTCAGAAAAGGAAAGAGAAGCGAAAATAATGGCAGGTAGCCCGGTGCCTAGGAACCAGACCCAAAACTAAGGAAACAGACCCGAAACCAGTCCCGGGCCTGCCTGACCTAAGCCTGGTAGTTAAAATTCGACCCCTGACCTAGCAACTGTTGTTATAGATAGATTCCAGACATTGTATGGAAGGACATTGTGAAACTTCCTGTTCTGTTCTGTTTCACTCTGACCACCGGTGATCGCAGCCCCTGTCACGTACCCCCTGGCTTGCTCAATTGATCGACCCTCTTATGTGGACCCCCTTAGAGTTTTGAGCTCTTAAAAGCGACAGAAGTTGAGCACCTGAAGAGCCGGGATTTTAAGACGCTAGCCTGCCAATGCTCCCAGTTGATTAAAGTCACTCCATTTACTATCTTGGTGTCTGAGGGGTTTTGTCCGTGGCTCATCCTGCTACATTTCTTAGTAATCTGACTGGGAAGTGAGGTGATTAATGGACGGTCCAGGCAGCTCCTTAGGCGGCTTTCGCCTGTCCTGTGGAACATCCCTGCGGGGGACTCCAACCAGTCAGAGCAACGCAGATCCTGAGAGCGCTCCCGGGTAGACCTTTGCCCCGGTGGGAAGCCTCGCCAGAGCAGTGTGTGGCAGGCCCCCATGGAGGATCAATGCAGTGGCTGAACACCGGTAAGGAACTGGCACTTGAAGTCCGGACATCTGAAACTTGGTAAGACTAGTCTTTGGAACTTGCCCACTTCATTTGAGTGGGAAGAGTGGCTTGATCTCCCACAGCGTGCCTTTATCGGCACCTTGGTGTTGGTTTTGGTTTTGACTTGGTTTGAATTGCTTGACAAGACTGGTTTTGGGAACTTGCCTACTCCATTTGAGTGGAAGAGTGGCCTGATCACCCACCGTGTGCCTGTACTGGCACTTTGGTTTTTGTTTTTGACTTGACTTAGGTTGCTTGATACTTTGGTTTTGGTTTTGACCTGGCTTGGATTTCTGGATACTCTGATTTTGGCTTTGATTTTGATTTGGTGTAAACTGCAAAAGTGCGTGTGTGCCCTTTTTACCTGTTCTTTGTTTGGTGGTATGCGTGTGGTGTGAGCGTGGTGTTTTGTCTTGAAGAAGCATGGGTCAAATAAGCACAAATAAGCCCACCCACTAGGAACTATGTTGAAAAATTTCAAGAAAGGATTTAAGGGAGATTACGGTGTTACTATGACACCAGGAAAACTTAGAACTTTGTGTGAAATAGACTGGCCAGCATTAGAGGTGGGTTGGCCATCAGAAGGAAGCCTGGACAGGTCCCTTGTTTCAAAGGTATGGCACAAGGTAACCTGTAAGCCAAGGAACTCAGACCAGTTTCCATAGATAGACAATTACAGCNTAATTTATTCATTCAATCAGCCTCTTAGTGATGAAAATTTAGGCTGTTTCTAATATTTTACTATTATAAGCAATGTTATAAGAAATAACCATATGCATATTAAAAGAAGATTATTGACCTTCTGTTATCGTGTTATATGAGTATTTTTTCCTCAATTTTTTTTATTTTTTTTTTTGGTTTTGGATTTGTTTTGTTGTTTTGTTTTACCATGCAGAACTTTTGATTTTCATATAGTGAATTTTATCTTTTGTTTCTTCTTTGGGTTCTTCATTTTGTGTCATGGTTAGAAAAGTCTTTCTTACTTCAAGATTATAAAAAATATTCTATTTTCTTCTAGCACTTTTATTGCTATATTTTCACATCTAAATCTTTGATCCATTTAGAATTTGTCCTGATGTAGAATGTGGGTATAACATACATAATTTTCTAGGTGGCTAATTATTACAATGCCATTTATTAAATAGTTCATGTTTCCCCCCATTAATTTCAGATGACACCCTTTTCATGTACTAACTCCCCATATGCGCTTGATTGATTTCTTGGCTTCATATTTTATTCTTTTCTCTGGATTTGTCTGGCTCTACGTGTGCCAGTTTTCCTAATTGTCTTTTGATCTATTAAACATTAATACAGTTTTGTTTATTTTGTTTGATGAATAACACGGGGTTGTAAGCATCCTGTATTTTGGAAGGCGTATTTTGATCATTAAGTTAAGGTGTGAATAAAGTCAGATGACAAGCCTGCCTGTGCCTGCACCTTGGTATACTTTGTGTCTAGTCCTTTTGTGTTTATCCTGAAGGACAATGTTTTCTAAGATGTGTTGGAGAAATGCTGAAAACATTTTATTTGTCATGTAGGCTTTGGATAATAGTTATATAATTTGGACATGCACTAGGTCTTGCAAATAATCAGATTGAAAGAAGCTCTACAACACAGGAAAACAGAAATATGAGAGTAATCACTTAGTACTTAAGTACTCACAGAATGGTTTTCTTCTATTTTTTCTTTTCTTTTTTATTTTATTATTTTAACTTTTATTTTAAGTTCAGGGGTACAAGTGGAGATTTGTTACATAAGTAAACTTGTGTCATGGGGTTTGTTGTACAGATTATTTTATCACCCAGGTATTAAGCCTAGTACCCATTAGTCATTTTAAAACCTTCTCCCCTCTCCTACCCTTCAACTTCCAAAAGGCCCCAGTTTGTGTTGTTCTCCTCTATGTGTCCATGTGTTCTCATTATTTAGCTTCCACTTATAACTGAGAACATGTGGTATTTGGTTTTTTGTTCCTGTGTTAGTTTGCTAAGGATAACGGCCTCCAGCTCCATCCATGTCCCTGCAAAGGACATGATCTTGTTCTTTTTTTATGGTTGCATAGTATTCCGTGGTGTATGTGTACCATATTTTCTTTATCAATTCTGTCATTGATGGGCATTTGGGTTGGTTTCATGTCTTTGCTATTGTGAATAGTGCTGCAATAAATATACGCATACGTGTGTCTTTATGGTAGAATGATTTATATTCCTTTGGGTATAATGGGATCCCAGTAATGGGATTGCTGGTTGAATGATATTTCTGTCTTTGGGTCTTTGAGGATTCATCACACTGTCTTCCACAATGGCTGAACTAATTTACAGTCCCGCCAACAGTGCATAAGTTATCGCTTTTCTCCACAACCTCGTCAGCATCTGTTATCTTTTGATTTTTTTTTTAAATAATAACGTCAGCAAAGTCTCAGGATACAAAATTAATGTGCAAAAGTCACTAGCATTCCTATACACTAACAACAGTTAAGCCAAGGGCCAAATCAGGAATGAACTCCCATTCACAATTGCCACAAAAGAAATAAAATACATAGCAATACGGCTAACTAGGGAGGTGAAAGACCTCTACAAGGAGAACTACAAAACACTGCTCAAAAAAACACAGAAGACACAAACAAATGGAAAACATCCCATGATCATGGATAGGAAGAATCAATTTTATTAAAATGGCCATATTGCCCAAAGTGAGGGAAGAGATAGACCCTCTCATATTGTTTTATATTGTTTTATACTCAGAAAAGGAAAGAGAAGCGAAAATAATGGCAGGTAGCCCGGTGCCTAGGAACCAGACCCAAAACTAAGGAAACAGACCCGAAACCAGTCCCGGGCCTGCCTGACCTAAGCCTGGTAGTTAAAATTCGACCCCTGACCTAGCAACTGTTGTTATAGATAGATTCCAGACATTGTATGGAAGGACATTGTGAAACTTCCTGTTCTGTTCTGTTTCACTCTGACCACCGGTGATCGCAGCCCCTGTCACGTACCCCTGGCTTGCTCAATTGATCGACCCTCTTATGTGGACCCCTTAGAGTTTTGAGCTCTTAAAAGCGACAGAAGTTGAGCACCTGAAGAGCCGGGATTTTAAGACGCTAGCCTGCCAATGCTCCCAGTTGATTAAAGTCACTCCATTTACTATCTTGGTGTCTGAGGGGTTTTGTCCGTGGCTCATCCTGCTACATTTCTTAGTAATCTGACTGGGAAGTGAGGTGATTAATGGACGGTCCAGGCAGCTCCTTAGGCGGCTTTCGCCTGTCCTGTGGAACATCCCTGCGGGGACTCCAACCAGTCAGAGCAACGCAGATCCTGAGAGCGCTCCCGGGTAGACCTTTGCCCCGGTGGGAAGCCTCGCCAGAGCAGTGTGTGGCAGGCCCCATGGAGGATCAATGCAGTGGCTGAACACCGGTAAGGAACTGGCACTTGAAGTCCGGACATCTGAAACTTGGTAAGACTAGTCTTTGGAACTTGCCCACTTCATTTGAGTGGGAAGAGTGGCTTGATCTCCCACAGCGTGCCTTTATCGGCACCTTGGTGTTGGTTTTGGTTTTGACTTGGTTTGAATTGCTTGACAAGACTGGTTTTGGGAACTTGCCTACTCCATTTGAGTGGAAGAGTGGCCTGATCACCCACCGTGTGCCTGTACTGGCACTTTGGTTTTGTTTTGACTTGACTTAGGTTGCTTGATACTTTGGTTTTGGTTTTGACCTGGCTTGGATTTCTGGATACTCTGATTTTGGCTTTGATTTTGATTTGGTGTAAACTGCAAAAGTGCGTGTGTGCCCTTTTACCTGTTCTTTGTTTGGTGGTATGCGTGTGGTGTGAGCGTGGTGTTTTGTCTTGAAGAAGCATGGGTCAAATAAGCACAAATAAGCCCACCCACTAGGAACTATGTTGAAAATTTCAAGAAAGGATTTAAGGGAGATTACGGTGTTACTATGACACCAGGAAAACTTAGAACTTTGTGTGAAATAGACTGGCCAGCATTAGAGGTGGGTTGGCCATCAGAAGGAAGCCTGGACAGGTCCCTTGTTTCAAAGGTATGGCACAAGGTAACCTGTAAGCCAAGGAACTCAGACCAGTTTCCATAGATAGACAATTACAGCTGGTTTTAGACTGCTTCCCAGACCCCCTCCCCGCCTACAGTAGTTAAGAGAACAGCAGCATAGCGGCTGGCAGAGGCAAGGAAAGACCAGCAGAGAGAAAGAAAGAGACAAAGAAAGAGAGAGGCAGAAACAGAGGAAGAGACAGAGGCAAAAGGAAAGTCACAGAGAGAGAGAGAAAGTCAAAGAGAGAAAAAAAAAGAGAAAGAGAGAAATATGCAAGTAGTTAAGAAGAAAACAGTATACCCTATTCTTTTAAAAGCCAAGGTAAATTTAAAACCTATAATTGATATTTAAAGGTATTCTCAGTAACCCTGTAACACTCTAATACCACTTTGTTGTCAGTGTAAACAAGGGTGTATCCCGAAAGCAATGAGGCCTTCCTATCAAAAATCCTTAACCCAGTAACCCATGGATGGCCCAGATGCATTCAATCTGTAGCAGCAGCTGCTTTGCTAACAGGAAAAAAAAAAAAAAAAAGGAAAAAAAAGCGGGGAGGCAGAATTTATGTAAAAAGAGTGTTATATGGTAAATTCTTATCCTGAAATAAATTAACTGGTTGTTTAAAGAAAGAAACGTTTGTAATAAGTCAGAAAGTTGAGACATGTTGAAGATTTGTCTGCAAAAGTCGTGAAAGAAAAAGATGTTATAAAAAATTTTATGCAAAAAATGTTGTATAGCTTAAAAGTAATAAGGCCTCCTGAGTACTATTGTAGAAACAGTTTATGTGCAAAGTGTATAAGGAAAGTAAAATATACTTTTGGTAAAAGATTATAAGGAGGCATAAAATGTGGATTTTTACCTATA
>NW_016805896.1:4661854-4672829 GCF_001698545.2 Rhinopithecus bieti
GAGTTAAAAGAAAACTCAGGTTGGCCCCAGCTCTGGGGCTACCTGACCTGACAAAACTTTTACACCTATGTGTCAAAAAAAAAAAAAAAAAAATGGCAGTTGGAGTTTTAAACCAGACTATAGGGCCCTGGCCAAGGTCAATGGTCTATCTCTCAAAACAACTAGATGGGGTTTCCAAAGGCTGGTCCCCCATCTAAGGGCTCTGGCAGCAATGGCCCTGTTAGCACAAGAAGCAGACAAGCTAACTCTTAGGCAAAACCTAAACATAAAGTCCCCCCTTGCTGTGGTGACTTTAATAAATACCAAAGAACATCATTGGCTAATGAATACTAGACTAACTAGATACCAAAGCTTGCTCTGTGAAAATCTCCGCATTACCATTGAAGTTTGCAACACCCTAAACCCTGCCATCTTGCTCCTGGTATCAGAGAGCCCAGTTAAACATAACTGTGTAGAGGTATTGGACTCAGTTTATTCTAGTGGGCCCAACCTCTGAGACCATCCTTAAACATCAGTAAACTAGGAGCTGTATGTGGATGGGAGCAGCTTTGCCAACCCCTGCAAAGTGACTCTGAAAAAGACAACAAGTGCTGCTCCAGTCACACCTGAAGCTGACTGGTCCACGCACAGCTAAAGAATGAGAAATCTCATTGCGGGACTCATTTTCCTTAAAATTTGGACTTGTACAGTAAGGACTTCAACTGACCTTCCTCAGACTGAGGACTGTTTACAGTATATACATCAAGTCACTGAGGTAGGACAAAAGATTGCTACAGTCCTATTATTTTATGGTTGTTATAAGTGTACCGGGACTCTAAAAGAAACTTGTTTGTATAACACTATTCTACCCAAGGTATGTAGCCCAGGAAACAACCAACCTGATGCGTGTTATGATGCATTTTAAGCCTCCTATGATCACAGTTTTTAAAATAAAATTAAGGACTGGTCCTTTTCTAGGTGACACAAGTAAAGTAACAGCTAGGACAGAAGAAAGAGGGGTCCCCAAGCATATAACCCTAAAATTTAATGCTTGTGCCACTATCAATAGCAATCGGCATAGAATAAGATGTGGTTCTTTAAATTGAAAAAAAAAAGTTACATGGCAGGAAATAAGTATATCTGCCATGAATTAAGCTCATGTGCAAATGTGTGTAATTACTGGTCTTGTGTCATCTGGACTACTTAGAAAAGGATGAAAAGATACTGTTTAGCTCCAAAAAGGAGAAGGCAGCCCCTCCTGTACGAGTGGAGGCTGCAACCCCTTGAAATTAGTAATTAAAAATCCCTTAAACCCAAGGTAGAAAAAAGGAGAACAGATATCTCTGGGCATCAATCGAAAAAGGACTAGATCCTAGAGCAAATATCTTAGTAAAAGAGGAGGTTCATAAACTCCAGAACCAGTATTTCAGACTTTCTATGATGAACTAAATGTGCCAGAACCAGAGACTCCGGGAAAAACCAGAAATTTGTTTTTGCAATTAGCCGAGCATGTAGCCCAGTCTCTAAATGTCACTTCATGTTATGTTTGTGGAGAAACTGTAGTAGGAGATCAATGGCTATAAGAAGTCCAAGAATTAGTGCCTACAGACCCAGTTCCTGATAAATTCCTGGCCCAAAAGAATCACCCTGATCATTTATAGGTTCTAGAAGTCTCAATTATTAGACAATATTTCATAGCTAAGAAAAGGAAAGAATTCACTCATTCTGTAGGATGACTTAGTTCCCTAGGACAAAAACTGTATAATGGTACCACAAAAACAGTTACATGGTGGAGTTCAAACCATACAGATAAAAATCCATTCGGTAAATTTCCAAAGTTGCAGACCATTTGGGCCCACCCAGAATCCCACTGGAACTGGATGGCCCTCACTGGGCTATACTGGATATATAGACATAGAGCCTATGCTAAGTTGCCTGACCAGTGGACAGGTGGTTGTGTCATTGGCACTATTAAACCATCTTTCTTCTTACTGCCCATAAAAACAGGTGAACTCTTGGGCTTCCCTGTCTATGCTTCCCGCGAAAAGTGAAACGTAGCCACAGGTAATTAAAAAGATGATGAATGGCCTCCTAAAAAATTATACAATACTATAGGCCTGCCACTTAGACACAAGATGGCTCATGGGGAAACTGGACCCCCATTTACATGCTCACCCGAATCATACGGTTGCAAGCTGTTTTAGAAATCATCACTAATAAAGCCAGTCAAGCCTTGACTATTCTGGCCTGGCAAGAAACTCAGATAAGAAATGCTATCTATCAAAATAGATTGACTCTCGATTACTTGCTAGCAGTCAAGAAGGCTGAAAGCGAAATCTACAAGAAATTTAACCTTACTAATTACCGACTACACATAGATAACTGAAGGCAAATAAAGACATAGTTAGAAATATGACAAAACTGGCACATGTGCCCGTACAAGTGTAGCACAGATTTGACACTGAAGCCATGTTTAGAAGGTGGTTCCCAGCACTAGGAAAATTTAAAACTCTTATAATAGGAGTTATAATAGTAATAGAAACCTGCTTACTGCTCCCTTGCTTGCTACCTGTACTTCAAATGATAAAAAGCTTCATCGCTACCTTAGTTCACCAAAATGCTTCAGCACAAGTGTACTATATGAATCATTATCAATCTATTGCACAAGAAGACATAAGTAGCAAAATAAGAGTGAGAACTCCCACTAATAAAAAGTGAGAGTCTCAAAGGGGGGAAATGAGGGAAGAGAGAGACCCTCTCATATTGTTTTATATTGTTTTATATTGAGAAAAGGAAAGAGAAGCGAAACTAAAGGCAGGTAGCCCAGCGCCTAGGAACCAGACCCGAAACCAAGGAAACAGACCCGAAACCAGGCCTGTGCCTGCCGGACCTAAGCCTGGTAGTTAAAATTTGACCTGCTACCTAGCAACTGTTGTTATCTATAGATTCCAGACATTGTATGGAAGGACATTGTGAAACTTCCTGTTCTGTTCTGTTTCACACTGACCACTGGTGATCGCAGCCCCTGTCACGTACCCCCTGGCTTGCTCAATCGATCACGACCCTCTCACGCGGACCCCCTTAGAGTTGTGAGCGCTTAAAAGGGACAGAAGTTGAGCACCTGAAGAGCTCGGATTTTAAGACGCCAGCCTGCCGATGCTCCAAGTTGATTAAAGCCACTCCCTTCACTATCTTGGTGTTTGAGGGGTTCTGTCTGTGGCTGGTCCTGTTCAAAAGCAATTTATAGATTCAATGCTATTACTATCAAACCACTATTGGCATTCTTCACAGATCTAGAGAAAATTATTTTACAATTCATATGGAACTAAAACAGAGCCTGGATAGCTAACCTAAACCTAAGCAAAAAGAAAAAGCCTGGAGGCATCACGCTATTCAACTTGAACCTATACTACAAGGCTACAGTAACCAAAACCAGCATGGTACTGGTACAAAAACAGACACATAGACCAATGGAACAGAATAGAGATCCCAGAAATAAGACCACATACCTGCAACTATCTGATCTCTGATAAATCTGACAAAAACAAGCAATGGGGAAAGGATTCCTTATTCAATAAATGGTGCTGGGAGAACTGGCTAGCCATATGCAGAAGACTGAAACTGGACTGCTTCCTTACACCATATACAAAAATTCACTCGAAATGAATGAAAGACTTAAATGTTAAACCCAAAACTATAAAAAATACTGGAAGACAACCTAGACAACACAATTCAAGACATAGGCACAGGCAAAGATTTCATGATGAAGTCGCCAAAAGCAATTGCAACAAAAGCAAACAGTGACAACTGGGATCTAACTAAACTGTTTTTCTTTTGATATGTTATTTCAGTTATTTCTTACCATAACTTGGTAGATACGGTTATTTTATGGATGACAAAACCAAGTCACAGATTGGTTAAATGAGCCCAAGTTCACACAAACAGTGATAGAGCCTGAATTTCAAGTTCAGCAAGGTTTTTTTTTTTTTTTTTTCTGTTTTTTTTTTGTTGTTGTTGTTTTGATTTTGAGATAACTAAATATCACAGTTAACTGCAAAAATGGTAGAGAGGTCCTAGGTACACTTTACCAAGTTTTCCCCAGTGGTTTTGTCATTGGAGAAGATGCACATAAGATGTCAACATTTATATAATTTATATAACCATCTCATTTAATCATAAGTTGTAGCAATTGGGGAAACTGGGTAAAGAGTTACATCTCATTAGAGAGTACAATATTAAAACTAGGAGGATTCTGGGAAGATGGCAGAGTTAAAAGTCTCAGGAATCTGTCTCCTCACCTAGACAGCAACTGCACTGGCAGAATCTGTCTGAAGTAAATATTTTTGGAACTCTGGCATCCATTGAACTGAAAGTTTACAATTTCTATAGAATGGCTTGTACAAGTAAACTGCGGTTAAGTTAAATCAGTTTCAGCTCTTAGGACAGTAACAGTTCATATCCCCCACCTCCAGTCCTGTGATAGTTACTTATGTATTCCTGGAGCAGCTTGCACATAGCTTGTGGAAGCAGGGAGGGCAAAAAGGACCCTGTTCTACAAATACGGGGGATCTGTGCTCTGATTGCTGAGTGCTGCTTCTGATCACCTGGGTCCATTGTTGCTGCTTCTGCTACACCTCCCCCACTGTTGCAAGCCTTTCTCCTTCTGGCTGAAGTGACATCCAGGGGATTTAAAGAGCCAGTTCTATATGTCCCCTACTCTTGAGGTTTTTTTGTTTTTTTGTTTTCTTTTCATTTTTCCCTTTTGGGAGCCAGACATTAAAGACTGGAACATTCAAAAGCAACTGGATATACGAGCGCAATTAGAAAGCGACCACACTTGCTTAGAAAAAGGCACTGGAACAGCCTACAACAATCAGAAAAACAAAAGGAAAACAGAAACGATGGCAGACAAACAGCAAAGGGAGAATATGATTTTCAGAGCTACCACATTATTTGATTTGAACGTCCAGTTTTTGACAACAACAAAATCACAAGGAAAACAAAGAAGCAGGAAAGTTTGGCTCATTTAAAAAATAAGCAGAAACTGTCCCTGAAAAAAGACCTGATGGCAGATCTAGTAGACAAAGATTTAAAAACCACTGTCTTAAAGATTCTCACACAACAAAAGAAAGATGTGGAGAAAGTCAAGAAAATGATGCACGAGCAAAATCGAGTATCAGCAAGGAAATAGAAAGGCTAAAATAAATAAATAAATTCTAGAGCTGAAAAATACAATAACAAATTTAAAATTCACTGAAGGGATTCACAGGCAGGTTTGAGCAAGCAGAAGAAAGAATAAGCAAACTTGAAGGTAGGGCATGGAAATTATTGAGTTTGAGAAACAGAAAGAAAAAGGATTGAAGAAAAGTGAATAGAGCCTAAGGGCCCTGTAGGACACCATCAAGCAGATGACTATACACATTTTGGGAGTTCTAGAAGAAGAAGAGAGAAAGGGACAGAGAGAATATTTGAAAAAATAATGGTGTGGCCGGGTGCGGTGGCTCACGCCTGTAATCCCAGCACTTTGGGAGGCTGAGGCAGGTGGATTGCTTGAGGTCAGGAATTCAAGACCAGCCTGGACAACATGGTGAAACCCTATCTCTACTAAAATACAAAAATTAGCTGAGTGTGGTGGTGGGCCCCTGTAATCCTAGCTACTAGACAGGCTGAGGCGGGAGAATTGCTCGAACCCGGGAGGCGGAGGCTGAAGTGAGTCCAGATGGTGCCATTTCACTCCAACCTGGGTGACAGAGTGAGACTCCATCTCAAAAGAAAAAAAAAAAGCTCAAAGTCCCCCAAATTTGATGAAAGGCATCAATATAAACATCCAAGAAGCTTAGAAAACTCCAAGTAAGATGAACTCAAAGAGACTTACACTAAGACACACATTTTAATCAAACCATTAAAAGACAAAGATAAAGAGAGAACCTTGAAAGCAGTAAGAAAGAAGAGACTCATCACATTCAAGGGATCCTCAATAAGATTATCAGCTGATTTCTCATTAGAAACTTTGGGGGTTAGCAGAAGAGCTAGAAACTCTGTAGGCTGGTATGTAAAACACACACAGGTAACAAAAGAAAAAATAGACAAATTAGACTACATGAACATTTAAAAATTGGCCAGGCATGATGGCTCACGCCTATAACCCCAGCACTTCGAGAGGCCAAGGCAGGAGAACTGCTTGAGCTTAGGAGTTCAGACCACCTTGGGCAACATAGTGAGACCTCATCTCAACTTAAGAAATAAAATTAGCTGGGTATGGGGCCATGGGACTATAGTCCCAGCTACTTAGGAGGCTAAGGTGGAAGGATTGCTTGGGCCTGGGAGATCGAGGGTACAGTGAACTTGATCATGCCACTGCACTCCAGCCTGGGTGACAGAGCAGGACCCCATCTCAAAAAAAAATTTTTTTTTAATTAAAGATTTTTGTGCATCAAAAGAGTGAAAAAGCAACCTACAGCAGCAGAGCACAGTAGTGTACACCTGCAGTCCCAACTACTGAGGAGGCTGAGACAGGAGAATCACTTGAGCCTGGAAATTTGAGACCAGCCTGGGCAAAAAAGCAAGATCCCATCTCAAAACAAAAACAAAAACAAACACAAAAAACAAAAAACTAAGGTAACTTACAGAATGAGAGAAAATATTTGCAAATTACATATCTGATAAGAGATTAATATTCAGAATAAGTAGATTCTGATTCCTAAAGCTCAATAACAACAACAACAACAATCCAATTCAAACATGGGCAAGGGACTTGAATAGACATTTCTCCACAGAAGATGTACAAATAGCCAATATGCGCATGAAAAGCTAATTATTAGGGAAATCCAAATCAAAAATATAATGAGATACCACCTCATACCCATTAAGATAGTTACTACTAATTAAAAAAAAAAAAAAACAGAAATAACAAGTGTTGCGAGGATGTGGAAAAATTAGAATCTTTGTGGACTGTTGGTGGTAATGTAAAATGGTCTAGTTGCTGTGGAAAACAATATTGTGGCTTCCTCCAAAAATTTAAAATAGAATTACTATGTGACCCAGCAATTCCACTTCTGGGTATATACTCAAAGGAACTGAAAATACAGACTTGAAGTGATATTTCTAAACCCATATTCAAGCAGCAATAGTCACAGTAGCTAAAACATGGAAGCAGCCCAATTGGATAGACAAATGTGATATATCCATGCAATAGAACATTATTCAGTCTTAAAAAGAAGGGCTATTCTGACATATGCTACTACATAGGTGAACCATCAGGACATCACACTAAGTGAAATAAGCCAGTCACAAAAAGACAAATACTACATGATTCCATTTATATGAGGTACTTAGAGTAGTCAAATTTATAGAGACAGAAAGTAGAATGGTGGTTGCCAAGGCATAGGGGGAGGAAAGGGTTACTAAATGGGGAGTTATTGCTTAATGGGTATAGAGATTCAGTTTTATAAGATGAAAAGTTATTGGAGATGATGGTTGCATAACATTGTGAATGGTACTTAATGCCACTGAAGTGTATATTTAAAAATGATTAAGATTTTTATTCTTACATGTGTTTTATTTTATGTATTATGTATGTTTTACCACAATAAAAAATTGGAAAAATGTATTAAAACTAGAAAATTGACACTGGTACAATGTGTGTGTATAGACCTATACCATTTTATAATGTGTAGATTTGTGTAACCATCACTGCAATTAAGGAATTAGCCCTTCACCTCCTGCCTCCCTCAGCTCAGATGGAGAGAGGACTTAAAAAATAATAAATAAAATAAATAAAATAAAATAAAGAACTAATTGTCACCACAAAGATCTCTTTCATTCTATCCCTTTATAGTTACTCCACCTTCCAACCCTATTATCCCTAACCCCTGGCAACCACTAATCTGTTCTCTGTATTTATAATTTTGCCATTTTTAGAATGTTATATAAATGGAATCATATATCATGTGATCTTTCAAGAAGGGATTTTCTCACTTACCATAATGCTCTTGAGTATCATCCAAGTTGTGTGCAGTTTGTTGTAGGCAGCATATAGTTGGGTCATGTTTTTCCTTTTAATTTTTTTTAAAAATCTACTCTGCCAATCCCTTTAATTGGTAAATTTAGACTATTTTTATTTAATGCAATTATTGCTATGTTAGCAGTTAATTATTTCATTTTATTTTTTGTTTGTTTCCTCTGTTTTTCTCTTTTGCCTTCTTGTGAGTTATTAAAACACTTTTAAAAATAATTCAATTTTAATTTACCTGTGGTGTTTTAATTGTATGTCTTTGTTTTCTTTTGTTATGGTTGCTCTGGGTGTTATATCACACATACACACACACACATATTTGTATATATTTTATATATATATATACACATATATATATATACACACACACACACCCTATTGTAGTCTACTGGTATTGACATTTAACTGTTCAAATAAAGTACAGAAACCTTACTTTTTAAAGGCCCTTTTACCCCCATTTATCATGTAATGATCTTAAATATCTCCTCTACTGGTATTAAGAAACAAATCAAACGATGTTAACATTTCTTTTGCTTCAACCATCAAACACAATGTGGAAAACTCAAGAGGTGAAGGAACATCTATTGTATTTACTCCAATTTTACTTTTTTTGTTCTTACTTTTTGATGTTCAAGATAACTTTTATCATTTCTGTTCTGTTTCAAAAACTTCTTTTAGCTATTCTTTTAGAGAAGGTTTGCTAACAATAAATTCTCTTACTTTTCTTTCATCGGAGACTATCTTGACTTCTTGTTCATTCTTGAAGGATATTTTTATTAGGTAAGGGTTTTTTTCTTTCAGCATTTGACAAACATTTTGCCATTTCCTTCTGGCCTCCATGGTTCCTCATGATAAATCTGCTGTCAATGAAATTGTTTCTTCCACTGCTTTCCACTCACCACCCAAAATAGGTAAGATGTTTTTTCTTCTCATTGCTTTCAAGACTTTCTTCTTTATCTTTAGTTTTCAGTGTGGCCATTCTGTGTCACAGTATAGATTTCTTCATGTTTATTCTGTTTACAGTTTATTTACATTCTTGAATCTGTAGGTTTATGTCTTTTGCCAGCTGTGGGAAATTTTAGGCATACATTTAAAACTGCCTTTTCAGTTCTGCCCTTTTTTCCCTCTCCTCACACCACAGTTGCATGAATGTTAGATCTTTTTGTTATAGTCCCACAAATTCTTAAATTCTCTTCATCTTTTTTTGTATTTTTCAGATCTAAAATTCCCGTTTTGTTCTCCTTTATATCTTCTATTTCTTTGCTGAGACTTGCTTTATTTCATTTGTATTTTTCATTTGTTTCAAGTGGGTTCTTAGCCATTTTTGTGATGGCTGTTTTAAAATTCTTGTCAGATAATTCCAACATTTGTATCGTCTCAATGTCAGTGACTATTGATTATCTTTTCCCATTCAAGTTGAGATTTTCCTGGTTCTTGGTATGATGAGTGAGTTTTCAATGATATCCAGCACATATTAGGTATTTTGTTATGAGACTACTCTGGATCCCATTTAAATCTTGTATTTTCAGTAGGCTTCCTATGAAACCACACTGGTGGGGCAAGAGTAGTGCCACCTTGTTACTGCCATATTGGAGTTGGAGTCCAGGTTCCTCACTTGACATTTGTTGACATCCAGGATGGAGAGGCTGCCTTGTTACTGCTGGATAGAGATGGGAGTTCAGTCTTCTTGCTAGACCTCTACTGATACCACACTGGCTGGGACAGGGAAGGGCATCTTGTTACTGTTCTCTAGGTGACATCCACAGATGCTGTATTGTTGAGGGTGTCATCAACTCTGGGTGCTGGTGAAAGTCCAGGCTTTTCATTCAGCCTTCTCTGAAACTACCCACGTAGAGAGAAGAGTACCTTGTTACTGTCAAGCAGAGTTGAAAGTTCCAGCTCCCTACTTATTCTTGTCTGACACAGGCTTGGCAGAGGGAGTGACACTTTATTACAGCTAGATGCGGATGGAAGTGTAGGCTTCCCATTTGCCCTTTGGCCTTTGCTAATGGGGCTTGGCGGGGTTCACATTTTTTTTTTTTTCCACGATGTTTGGTTGGAGTAGAGTAGTTATTGTCTAAAAAATTTTTCTCTTTTCTCTCCTTTCAGGCTGCTGCTTCTAGGCCTTTTGGCTAGAGAGTGCTTGCTTTTCTTGAGACATTTTGTTTGTTTCTGGGCTACTCAGTGTTTCTAAGCTGCTGGCTTTTCCAGCTCCAAGTCTGGAATATGTGAAGAAAAAGAAAACCCAAGAAACTTATCACTGCATCTTTCTTGAATCATGAGGTGCATAGACTGGCTGCTTTTTTGGTTCTACCTTTCAGAGTATTTTTATGTGTATTTAATATATAATATCCAGAGATTCTAGCCGTACTTAGCAGAAGGAGTGGGGAGAAATCTGTCTTGTCCTGGACCCAGAAACTCATAGAACAGTATTCCATATTGAATATTATTTGTATTAGAATTTGGAAAATAAAGAGTTGAGGAGCTCTTTAATATATAGTTGATTTTTTTCAAGTATTCTAAAATTCTCACCAGTGGTGTTAAAATCATGTGTCCTGAAGTCACCAGAAAAATGTCAAGAACAAAGTTTAAGATATTGGATGCAAAATGTAGATGCTTTTCTAGGGAATGTAAGATGATTTATTTACCAAAAGAAAAAGACAATAGAATACAAACAAAAATACCAGCTGGGTGTGCCCAGTGCTTTTGGAATGATTACTTTCTGGGAGCTGAATAAGATAGCCCTTTGTGAAAGGAAGGGGCCTTAAAATCATTTAGAACTCCTTTCCAAAATTACACGTGCAGGGTTTTAGATAGACACACACTCATTAGTGTTGATTGGAGTTATGTAACTCATATTACCCAGGGTATTACAGCTCGCTTTGTTAGTGTCTAATCTAGTGCCAGACTCCCCAAAGGCCCCAAATCTGACAAAGACACAGTCAAATGAAATGCAATGCTGTTTCTTAAAAAAAAAAAAAA
>NW_016805896.1:4673694-4693785 GCF_001698545.2 Rhinopithecus bieti
CCAAGATACTATGACAGTAACTTCAGACTGACTTTAAAACCACCAGTTTTATTTATTTAAATACTTTTGAGCTGCAACCCCTTGAAAAACTCATAGCTGGACTGAGCCATAATCCCTTTTCTACACATTTGTTTCTTCACCTGGTTTTTATAAATGTTTATGTGAAAGAGAAAATACTTAAAGGTGTATATATTCTGCTTATATCTTATCAGAAATATCTATGATTTTGTCTGGTATTTCTTTCTATTATATATGATAGCCACTTGCAATTTAATAAACAGGCACTGTTTTATTTGTATCAACAGTTGGCTCCGGGGAAGACCTTTTGGAGCTGATCATAAATGGTACAGGATGTGCTCATTTTAAACAAAATTGAGAAATATGAAGACATGTTTTTGGCCCCTTCTTAAATCTGTACCTTGTTTCTCCTGAGTTCATCCATTTCTATCCTTGGGCCTTGTTCTGTGGGCTGATTCTACTTTCATATGGCGCTCAACAAATTCTTGCTAACATTGACTTAAGGTGGGTCTTGAAATGATTTAAGTAAGATATAGTTTTGTTTAATCTTTTTTTTTTTTTTTTTCCTTAAACAGGATCACTGGAAGATGAAAAGCATTTTATTTTCCTTCCACTCTGCTTTTTCCAGAAGCCGGAAGTAAAGAGTAAGTTAGCATGCCATCTAAAGGAGTGTGGCACCCTGATCTGTGCTTATTTGATATAGACATTAAGCTTTTTATGAATTGTGGAAGCCGTTTCTGGGAGGAAAAGGGCTCAAACCTGAACAAATCACTGGAGTCCAGCCATACAGGGCTCTCAAGGGAAAAGCTTAAGCTAAAGACCTTCCCTAGTTGGGCCATCAAACCAAATCAAAAAGTGTCTGCTCATTAAATTGCAAGTGGCCATCTGCCTGCTTAATCATGTGCTTCTCTTTCTGTTGGGCTGGTTATCACCGTCTGGTCTGGCCCCTTTTACTAATTAGCCTAAGTATGATCTTTAGGTGAACCACAGTTTAATTTTATCTGGCATGGAATATGGGTTTATTTATTGTTCCATTTGGTCAAATCATTTGAGGGAAAAGAAAAAAAAAGTTACTATTCTATAGTTTACAAGGACTGGTTATTCAGAACCTGGATTAATATTTGGCTTTTACGTTTGAATATTCCCCAATGAATTGTTTTATGCTATTCTTTTTCTCATTTTGGCAGTGAACATGGTAATGTTTACATTTACGGTTTTTTAAAGCTAGACAGTATTCTTTGTTTTTTTTTTTCTTTTTCTTTATTTTCTTCTCATTTCTTGCTTGCCTTTTTTTTTTTTTTTAGACTCTCTTTGTTGCCCAGGCTAGAGTGCAGTGGCACAATCACAGTTCACTGCAATCTCCACCTCTTGGGCTCAAGTGAACCTCCCACCTCAGCCTCCTTAGTAACTGGGACTACAGGTGTATGCCACCACACCCGGCTATTTTTTGTATTTCTTGTAGAGATGGGGTTTCGCTATGTTGTCCATGCTGGTCTAGAACTCCTGAGCTCAAGCAATCTTCTCGCTTCCGCCTCCCAAAGTGCTGGGATTACAGGCATGAGCCACTGCACCTTGCCTGTTTTCTTTCTTTATTAAGCAATATATATATAATAATGGATCCAGTTATACAGTGTAAAGGCAAAGTCTAGATAACCAAAGCTAACAGTTTGCTGTGTTTCTTTTTGCAATGCTTGTTCAAATACAGATAAGTGGGATGCAATAAAGATATAAATGTAACAAATAAAGCTATATGAGAATATTTCTATAATGTAGTGGGCTGCAATGTAGGAGTAAGGGAGGGGAGCTTCTTAAGATGGAAAACCCAAAAGCTTAGAGTCAGACTTGAGCTACATTAAAAATGTAAAGTTTCTAAAGATGATCGCCAGTTTGGGAATTATTTATAGTATACTTATAAATACTGCCACTGAATCAACCAATTGTTTTAGCACCATGTACTCTTAATTTTGGTTAATAAGTCTAATTCATATAGTTCTATTTTAATAGGCTGAATTTAAGTATATACGGTGAAAGAACCATAAGACTATTTTGTATTGACTGTAAAAATCCATGAAGTAGAATTTTTTAAAACATTCTCGAGTTCGACTTGTTTTAAAATTCTTTTCATTCTAGATTCCATAGATAGAAGCATGTGAGGAGTTCTCAGTCTAGTTCTGTGTTGGGAGAACAAATGTCTGTGCCTATGATGGTCCCTTCCTGAGCACTGTCTTATTTAACTTCCCACCAGAGAAAGACAACACTGGAGGCTCCTTTTTTTCTTAGGGTTATGGTCTGTACCAAGCAGCAAGATTCAGAGAAAATCATGTTTCTGCTAACAATTTACAGAAATCATAATCTAAGAATTTCTCTTAATTTTTCAAGAGTGAAAAGGGATTATGTAAAGATTATGTAACATCATGTTGTTTTTCAGAGGTCACTTACAATTAGGATGGTAAATCTTGATATTGTTTCATTGATTATGTTCCAAATTCTCCAAATTGGCCAATAGTTATACTATGTAGTTACCATCTACTGTTCAAGCCTTAATTGAACAGTGGCTTTAATTGTAGTCATTAGTAAAAGTCTGAATCCTGGGATGGAAATAGATGTTCCTTTTCTAGGGATGAAAACCCCACCGATCAGCATCAACTGCGATAGTAATCAGCATATTACCAGGGAAAGTCTGCAAGCAGAGCATTTTTCTTATCCAGGTTTATTCTTTTGTTACTCAGGCTGTCATTGATATTCCAAGTAAAGTAGTATAGTTCATGCTTCTGAATTTGTTTGTGTTTGTTGAAAACCCAGTATTTGGATATTTAATTTAATTAGCACTAGATGTACATTGCCCCCTGTTTGCCTAGGTGTAGAAAAGCTAAGTGTCAGGTTGTGAGCCTCATTTTTAATGTGAGCCTCATTGTAAGTATTTTGAGAGAGAAGCCATTCATTCTTTCTTTGTTCTCTTCCCCATAATGTTCTTCACTTAAGAGGAACTCAAGTTCAAATGAACTATGAAAAGCGAAGAACAAACACCCAAACATTTGTATACAAAATGGGGGATCAGTAAAGGTCTCCAGGAGCTTAAACAAAAAGTAATGCATTTTAAAATTTAAGTTTGAATTGGCTATGTAGAATCATAGAAATTGAAAATAAAAAAGGACATTGGAGTTCATCTAATAAAACCTCTAAAAAAAAAAAAAAAGAAACAAACAAAATGCAGGCATGAAAAGTGATCTCTAATTCATAGAGCAAGGTGGTTTATTTGTTTGTTTTTGAGACAGGGTCTTGCTCTGTAGCCCAGGCTGGAGTGCAGTGGTGTGATCTCGGCTCACTGCAACCTCTGCCTCCTGGATTCAAGCCATTCTTGTGCCTCAGCCTCCCTAGTAGTTGGAACTACAGGTGTGCACCACCACGCTCAGCGAAGTTTTATGTTTTTAGTAGAGATGGAGTTTCACCATGTTGTCCAGGCTGGTCTCAAACTCCTGACCTCAGGTGATCCACCCACCTGGGCGTCCCAAAGTGCTGAGATTACAGGTGTGAGCCACTCTGCCTGTCCCTATAGCAGGATTTTGATAGTATAGATCAGAAGTTAAGTCAACTGCTCCTCTTGCCACTGTCCCTTATGCAATTTCAAATCATCTCTCATGGCACAGGACTTTAAATTTGGCAAATGATAATTTTTGGCAATATATGACAGGTGTGCAAAAGAGGTAAGCTTACAAATAACTTTGGAAAATGAAGTTTTGGGTGTTTTTTGTTGTTGTTGTTGTTGTTGTTGTTGGTTAGTTGGTCCGTTTTACTTTTAATTCAGTGGTCTGCTTTAGAGAACTCTATTGAATCTGGGAAAAGAAGGTAAGGGTATTACAGCAGAACCTTTCCAACATTTAGGGGGCCTGGGTAAACTAGTATAAATGGAGGTCCAGGGACTGCTCCCTGCTTCTCCTGACACACCTAGTTTATGTCCTACTGGACATAGGCCTTGTGTTCATGCAAGTGGAGACCCAGCTGGCAGCCCTAGCTCCACATCCTCTGTATCTCCCCAAACAGCCACCCCTGGCACACAGGAAAGAGGGATACATGGGCCTAGAAACTGGACTTGGGATCAATTTGGGAATTCCAGAGTCATGGGGACCTGGAGCATGTTCTAGGATGGGGGTGCCTCACCCATGTTCTAGAATGGGGGTTCCTTTCCCTGTGAAGAAAAATACAGTGAGAAGAGAGTGCAAGTGGGCCAAGGGTAAGACACAGGGGATATGGAGAGTCGTTGCATTCTTAATGAGGCACATAATTAGAAACAGTTGAACTGTCTAACAATAGAGGGAAGGTTGAGTGTATCCGCTTAATAAGAAATAACAAACCATTAAAACTTTAATTTTGGAGGCTATACAACAACACGGAAAATGTTCACTGTGTGTAATATCCAATATGAGATATCCAGGATGCAAAACTGAATAGACACTATGTGTCTATTCAGTGACTTTAATTACATAAAACTTCAAGCAAAAGATCCACTCCTAGGATTTTATCCCACCAATATCTTGCATATCTGCATAAAGATTTAGGTACTAAAATGCTTGTTGCAGTGTTATTTGTCATAGCAAAATGTACCCAATTCCTTTTATTCTGTAGGAATTGGGTAAATAAATTATGCTACATCCATACATCAAACAAATATGTAGCTGTTAGAAAGAATGAGACAGCTCTACATGCCAATATTAAATTCTCTCTAAGAAACATTTTAGGTGAAAAAAAGCAAGGTGCATGTAATACATTCCTATTGATATAAAAAGTGGGGTTTTATATATATGAAAAAATAAGACTACATGAGAATATTACAAGTGGTAATTGCTTTAAGGTGGCAGGCATATGGGTGAAGATCTTTAATTACTTCCCAAACTTTCTTTAGTGCTTCTGTGGCTTAAAAGGAAAATTAAGGAAAATGAAGAGCCGGAAAATGAATGCCTAAGCAACCATGAGAGGAGGTTTCCTAAGCTCTGATCACCTCTTCCTCCACTATTGAATTCTGTTGCTACTTAAAGTTAAGAACAGTTGTCCAGGCTGCAAGTTTTCATTGCCTCTGTTATATTCAGAGACACAGTGCTATGCTTTGGTTTCTATTAATGCAGTCATTATAGCATTGAACATGTCTGTGTATTGTCATAAAGTTATGAAAAATATGGTTTCTGGACTTTATTATTAGGTTGCATGACACAGCTACACTCAAGAGAGAAGACTGAATTCTAGAGAAATATTTGGCTTTGGCTGAGATTTCCTGACTGGTTCATTTCTGTCGGTGATTGCTGGCACAGTCTCCTGAATAAAACAAAGCATCTAAGTACTTTTCTTGGCTTTTCCAACTGAGCCTTAACTTGCATTATTTTACCTTTAGACATTTTACCTCATTTTGTACCTACACTTCTGGCTCTTGACAACAATTTGATCCTAATGGAAAAATTAAGTCAGATAATATCAACAACAAAGGGGCCTGGTACCATTTTGAGAAGCCAGGGGTATCAAGGGGATAAAATCAATTAAATCTACAGGATTTCTTTATTCTCTGTATTCTGTGAGACTTAGCAAAACTCATAACAGATCTTTATCTTTCATTAGCCTTCTTGGCTATATGGCTATACAGGAGACACTTCAAGGGCTAAGCAGCACCTGTAGAAGTGCCTGAATTATTAGTTCATGTTAGATTGCCAGTTGATGCTGGGTTCTACTCTAGTCCTTGAATTCTAATGCTTTTTATTTTTTCAAATTCTTGGTGATAATTACATAAATAAGTTGCTACTCTTTTCTTTGCACAGATGAAAAGGAAATGTTTCTAAATTGATTAAATTTTATTCCGGGTATAGACAAATTATTTATGATTATAGCTTCCTTAATTGGCACATAAACTAACTTTTAACTGTGGCTTATCTCCTAAAAATATGATTCATTAAAATTGGAGAAATGCTCATGATTTGTGTATACAGTTATCATGGGCCCTTTGCGATGCTTTATTCAAATTAGTAAGTAATCAAATTGCCAAGTTTGGTTTACAACTGATGTTTTAATTAGTTTGAGATGGCAGCTCATTCATATGAAGCCACTTTATAAACCAGAAAAGAGTGTTGTATTTTGAATTGAATTGTTGTCTCAGATCAGAGTTCTATTGAACTTTTCTTTTCTTTTTTTGAAACAAGTTCTTACTCTGTCACCCAGGCTGGAGTGCAGTGGCACAATCACATCTCACTGTAACCTAGAACTCCTGGCTCAAACAATCCTCCCATCTCAGTTTCCTAAATAGCTGGAAGTACAGCTGTGCATTATCATGCTGAGTTAATTTTGTACTTTTTGTAGGGAAGGAGGTCTCACTTGTTGCCCAGGCTGGTCTCGAACTCCTGGCCTCAAGCAATCCTCCACTGTCTGCCTCCTAGAGGTCTAGGATTACAGGTGTGAGCCACCACTTCAGCCTCTATTGAACTTCCTACCTTCTATTTTCCGAATTTGAAATCTCCCTCTTTATTCTAGAGAGAGCAGATTCGGTATACATAAATTTTGCCATTTCCCTCCTCAGGAGGTTATCAGATTGATGATGGAACCAGGAAGACATTTTGTTAGCAGAGTTCCTGGTGGGTTTGAAAATTATATATTTTTCTTTGTACAATTTGGCAGGCAGCAGAGAATGGTAGCAACAGCATGGTTTTGGAAGTTAGGCCAAGATTGGAATCTTGATGTACTAATTACACTCGGCCCTCCTGTATCTGTGGATTTCTCATAATGGATTCAATTAACTGCTGATGGAAAATATTTGGGAAAAAAATACAACAATAAAAAAGAATACAAATAAAAAACTATACAGTATGACAACTATTTACATAGCACTTACATTGTATTAGCTATTGTAAGTAATATAGCGAGTATATAAAGTTGTGAAAATTGATTATACAAATTGGAGTTATGCTTTTCATAACCAACTAAACCGAAGTCGAAGGAACAGGGAAAAAAAGCACCAGGGCACAAAGTACCTGCTGCAGGAACTGTCTTGCAAGCCCAGACGCTGAAATGACCAGCTGTAATCTTAAGACCGGCTTTAGTAGCTGCGGAATGGACCTGCTGTGACTCTAAGAGCTTTTCCTAGGGCCACCACTCACCAATCACAGCTTGTGCACTCAGAAAGACCTCATTAGCGCCAATGAACTTTCTTTCGAAACGTTTTACATTTCTCTTTCCCAGTGAAACCTCAATCTTTTCTTTTGTCCTTTGGACATACTGCAGACCACCCTGGTCTGTGAGTATGCCCCGAATTGCAATTCTGTTTTTATATATATTCCCAAATAAAACCTTTCACTTAGAGATTCTTCTTTATATTTTATTATATTTTAACAAAGTGTATGATAGGATATGTGTACGTTATATACAAATACTAGGCCAGGCATGGTGGATCATGCCTGTAATCCCAGCACTTTGGGAGGCTGAGGCAGGCGGATCACCTGAGGCCAGGAGTTTGAGACCAGCCCGGCCAACATGGTGAAACCCCCTCTCTATTAAAAATACAAAAATTAGCTGGGCGTGGTGGTGGCCACCTGTAATTCCAGCTACTTGGGAAGCTGAGGCTGGAGAATCGCTTCAACCCAGGAGGCGAGGTTGCAGTGAGCCGAGATGGCATTATTGCACTCCAGCCTGGGTGACAAGTGAAACTACATCTCAAAAAAAAAAAAAAAAAAAAAAAAAAACGAATTTTTTTTTATAAGGGACTTGAGCTTGGATTTTAGTATTTACAGAGGATATTCCCCATGAATATCCAGGAAGAACTGTACTAGTTACTTTGACATAGAGGGCCAAGTGTACTAGTTACTTTATACTACACAATTGCTTTAAACATAAAGGAGTCATAATAATCTTTATCCTGCTATGGAGCTGTGAGCATGATAACAGGGAATACATAAAGTTGCTCAGGCAGTGCCTGGTATCTACAGTTTTCAATTTGACCTTTAATTCAATACAAGTAAATCTTCCAGATGACTTCTTAATGAAAGGATACATCATAGAATATTTTACTACAGTAAAATAATAACTGATATTTTGTCATCAGGTAGCCTCTCTCACTCTGTACTTCTTCCTATCTGTTATATCATAATGATGATTAATATTTCTTACTATACCCCTAGGCCCAGAGGATCTTTCCAAATGATTAAAATATAGGGTAATCATATAATTTCATCTTTAAGCATTTTTGTTATGTTCTAGTTCCATAAAAAGAAGTAATTCAATTAATTGAATTTCCTTTTGGGTACAGGCAAAAAGTTCACAGCTTAAATCCACATATTATGTTTAACAATGATAAATATATATATGGAAAATGTCTATTGACTAGAATACCTTTTTTTGTAATCATGCCAGATAGCCAGCACATTGCAAATTGTTGTTATGAATAACATAAAAATAGCACCCATCATTCAGTGCTTACTCTATGCCATGCTCCCCATCATTCAGTGCTTACTCTATGCCATGCTCCGTGTATTTCTCATCAAATCTCATTTAATATTAACTCACACCATGCAGAATGTAGTATTGTCCCTGTTTCACAGATTAAGAAACTTGGAGAGGCTAAGTAAATTGCTCAAGGTCACATAGGAAGTAGGTGGCAGAACCTAGACTTGAATTCGTAGCCAACTTAAGCCAAAACTTGGTCTCCTAACTACCATGCAATTCTAGACTGCCTTTCATATCTAGGTTTTTTTTTTTTTTATTATTATGCCCTGTGGTCAAACCCTTTCTCTCTGAAAGTTTCTATGTTAGGAAAACGAATTGTGCCTTATTATTATATGTGTTGTAATATACAAGTCAAGACTATTTCAACAGGAGGGAAAAATGTACTGGCATAGCAAAACAACACCACATTCTTGAGGTTGATGGAGCAGAAAGTCACACTGTTTTTAATGTCATTGTTAAAGACATGGGGACTTAAGCAGTGTGAAAGTCTATTGTGAGCCATCTCCCTGTGTCATGGCCAGGGTGTAGTAATGGAAAGTGTACATTTCACTTCAGTAGAAATAAAAGCGAACAATGGGAGTGCCTGCTGGTCACCTCTGCAGAGAGATGACCTGGCAACGTTAGCCTGTGATTGAGAAGGATTCTAATCCATCAGAAAGAAACCCTTAAAGTTGGCAGCCATCTAGACCTGTTGCATGTGTGGCATGTGTGCTTTTGTCTGGGTGGAGGTTCCGTAGTGTTTGTCAAATTATGGCACCCACAAACAAAATAATGTTGAGAACTAGCTTATCTACATGTAGCCTTACAACAGTAATTTAAAAAGATATAGTTTAAATACATAGCTGAAGATAATCAGTGTGATTTTGTGTTCAGCACTTTGAATAAAGAGAACTTGAATATTGCCTAAAGGTTAAAAGCAGTGGGGTTCAGGAGTCAAAACTTAGGTTTCAATCATTATCACTGTCCCACCCATTTCTAACTTAACTTGTAAGGGTCAGATTCCTCTTCTGTACAATAAGGATAATAATATGTACCTCTCTGGGTTGCTATGGGGATTATATGAGGGAGTTGAATTATCTGTATAAAGAAAACATAAATTGTCCAAACAAAGCAAAGAGTATGACATTCATTCCTAGGTACTCAGTAAACGATTATAATCAGAGGCCCATATTCTTTATTTTAAAAATTAAAACAGCTTAAATAATCCCTCCAATATCCAGGGCACACAGAAAACAGCAAAAAGATGAAATTAGTTTAAGTTAAGGAAAGTGAGTTTTCAGCAAAATCAAAGTGGGAAATGGGAAGAAAAGGTGGCTCGTAGGTGGTATTTGAAGAAGCTCTCCAAGTCACAATGAGAAGGCTTGATAGAGAAGCAAAGCTGATCAAGCAGCTGCAGGATGTGTTTGATACGACACTGCTTCTGAGGGACCTCAGATGCAAGAGTAGGTCACAGTCTGAACCATGTTCAGATGCTCCAAGGTTTAATTATGTAAATGACTTCTCCAGGGGATATTCCAGCTGCTTGCAAAGCCACTTCAGCCATGCTTCATTTATCACAGTCATGAACACACAAGAGCCTTCATATTGAAAAATATATTAGTCTATAATGGGAGTTGGGAGATGGAAAGGAAGAGCTTCCACTGCTCTCACAGCAGTTACAAAATGGGCAGGTACAATCCTTGACCTCGAGCAGGACAAAGACTTCCAAGTGAAGTCTTCCTCAGCCTGCTTTAAATGAAGGTGTTCGTGTAAAAGAAAGAAATGCTTTCCCTATAAAATTAATATTTTCCAGAGAGCAGTTGAAATGACAAAGTATTTTAAATGATCATCAGCAATCTTCAACAATTGAAGACACAGCCAGGCGTGGTGGTGTGTGCCTATAGTCCCAGCTACTCTGGAGGCTAAAGCTGGAGGATCCCTTGAACCAGGAGTTCGAGACCAAGAGTTCTCTTTATGGTGCCTGAGCACCTCAAATGAATCGAAAATGAAAACGAAACAGAAAAAAGTGAAGACAGAAGATATTTTCAACTATCTGTTTTTTTTTTCTTCTTTTAAAGAAATTTAATTTAATTTCATTATGTTGTCCAGACTGGTTTCCAACTCCTGGCCTCAAGCGATCTGATCTGCCTATCTCTGCCTCCAGTGTGTTGGGATTATAAGCATGAGCCACTGAGCCAGGCCACAGCTAGCTATTTTCTTAGCATAACAATGCATATTACATTTCCTAGCACAGCGTCTGGCACATAGTAGGCCTCACATGTTTTCTCCTCCACTCTTTCATATCTTTCCTATTCGATGAAAACTTCAGAGCTTATTACGAACCCAGGTCACAATACCACAGTGGTGTTTTCTAATGAATGACAAGACACATTTGCATGATAAAATATCCTCGTTTTGTTTTTTAACTTACAAAAAAGGTCCTGCATAAGATTTGTGGGCCCCTTAGGGTCAAGCATTCTCTGTTCTCACAAGACATAAAAGCTGAAGCTTTTTAACAAATAGAAACAGTGGATTTTCTTTGCTCTGCAGTAAAAGCCAGAGAAAAGTTTATGGACTTGTCCTTAGGTTTTATGAATGGGATGTGAAAACACCCACTTCCCCTTCCCAGAGGCTGTTTCAGAGAATAACCTCTTTTCTCATTCTACTTATGTTCTAAAGCCTTGCACAAAGCTAGTAATTTATAATTGCTGATTTGACTGAATGTATAATCTCAATCTTAAAGCATTTCAAGTTCTTTCTGGCAACCGCAGGGAGTTTCCGAGTTCCAAAAGGGAATGTTCAGTTTACTTTCATCTTTAATTATCTGGGATGGTGGTTTTAATCCTACTGAAAGAGGTAAGTGTCAATCAAAAGAAAAATTCCAATGGTAAGATAGGGTGGTGAGGGAAGACCATGTCATGCAGAATGCTAGGTAAACAGCACTTTACAATTCAACTCCTGTCCTCAGCGCTATCAGAATGTCAATAGTTAGGATTTGTTTACTTTTTTTCAGATTTACAAGAGATAAATTCCAAACCTCACCATGGTATCCCCTTACTTAAGATGACAAAGTTCATCTGTTTTCATTCAGATGAACCATACTTTTGGGTTATACGAGAACTTTGGGTAAATCTCTTTCTCCCTTCTAGTTTATAAACAACAGATATTTTTTCTCACAGTTCTGGATGCTGGGAAGTCTGAGATCAAGATGCCTGCAGATTTGGGTCTGGTGAAGGCTACTTCCTGGTTCATAGATGGCACCTTCTAGCTATGTCCTCACATGATGAACAGGCCTGCATTTTTATTTCTATAGTCATTAATTTTACCTGAAATATGGCAAGTTTCTAGTGTCTTCTCTTGTTTTTTAAATAGCATGTTTTGGTAGCATAATATTGTCCTAAATTATTTCTTAGGCAACACAGTAACATCTTGACTTATAGCAAATTGAGAAAAGGTGCTGGATAAAGTTCCAGAGCCCATTACAAGGCATCTGAGAACCTCCAAATACCAGGGTAGACTTGGAAACCTCAGAATCTCCTTGTATTTCTTTTCTAGAAGTCTAACAAGGGATTAGAGTCAACCTGGGACCTCAAGAACAATCTGCTCTGGGTACCAGCCAGAGTTGAAGAACCTGGAAGGGCAGATGAATTTTTGCAAACTCTAGCACAGTTTAAAATCTCACAGGAGAGGGTGGCAAGCTGTGGTCTCTGAGATCTGATTGCCAGGGTTTGCATTCTAGCTCTGCCACATACTAGTTGCACAACCTTGGGAAAGTTACTCAACCTCTCTGTGCCTAAGTTTTCTCATCTATGAAATTGGGGAGATAATAATAGCAGATAATAATAGTTGTTTTGAGGATGGAATTATTTTTAAAAAGCTCAGTTGAGCTTGACACATAGTAACTGTGTATGTTTACGGGGGAAAATCCCAGAGAAGAGAGGGATCAATATAGACTCAAGCAGGAGTTGTTAAACTGTGGCACACAGGCCAAAGCTGGCCTGCCATGCATTTTATGTAAATAAAGTTTTATTGGAACACTCCTATGCCTGTTCATTTATGTATTGTCTATGGTTGTTTTTGTGATACAAAAGCAGAGTTTAGTAGCTGTGACAGAGACTGTATGGCCTGCAAAACTTAAAATAGCTACTATTTGGCCCTTTGCAGAAAAAGTTTGCAGGCTCTGAACTATAGTCTTCCTTCTGTTGCATTGGTATGTAGTATATTTTCTTTATTCAATAGTAAATGTGTTTGCCACAGATCTGGCAAAAGTGTTTCCAGCTACTCTTTCCCTCTGCAAATGCCTGAGAGTCTGTAGGTCATGAAACTCCCATGAAGCAGCACATTGTACCACCAATGAAGCTGACAGGCTGCCCAGTGTCACAGAATGAATTGTGACTGAATCTTTTGTGGTGGTACTGTGGACCATTGAGACTAATATGAAAATTACCTTCTGAGCATTTATGCAAGATAATTTAATTTTAGAGCTCATAAACAAGATCAGAGTTATGTGGTTTAACAAAAGGTCTCCTTATGTGTATGTGTGCTTGCCAAAAACATGATGAAATCCTGGAACATGGGAAACTGAACATGCGCTTTTAGATTTACATGTGGCAAACAGAATTGACTAGTGTATCTGTTCGTAAATATTACTGCTGCTATTAAGAGGCACTTGGGAAACATGGACAGTTCTATTAAATATAAAACGATCTCCTCCTTCACTATGGGGCCCCATCCCAATAAATACACCCACGCCGAAGTCTTTAAAAAGTCTTGTTCTTTTTAAAATTTTATGTTCCATAATAAACATACTTATCTTTCTCCCGACAACTTGCCTATTCATTTGAACTTGTCCTGGTTCATATTGAATGCCTATTTCCAATAGGGACTCCTATCTTGAGGCTGCTCTCGCGTCATGTCTTACAGAGGCTCTAAAAGCACAGTGGTGCACAAAAACAGTTTAGTGTGTGCTAGTCCCAGGCTAAACATTAAATTTGATGCATTTGCCCAACTTTTCCAGGTAAGTTTAAAGTTAAAACCAATCTTTTTTTTCTTTCAACCAATTTGAAAACACTAGGTTAGGTCATACCTACATGCCAACTGGAAAATAATCACTAGAGGATAAAAGACTTGACTTAATGTAAAGATATTGAGAGACGCATAACCACTCAACAATGAACTGATAATTAGGGACTTGTTTTGTTAGCGCTGAGAACTGATAGTAAATGGGATCAGTTACCAGATTCATTCAGCAAGTACTTATTTAGAACAGACTCTATGCAAAGCATGTTTGGCCTTGCTTTTTTATATTGGATTAGATATATTGGAACCAAAGTGCCAATAGCGGCCTGTAAGACTCAAGTAAATATATTTTATCAGTTTTAGTTCCCTAAAATAATATATAGAATGTAAGCACTTAATCACTATAAATATGATAACATGTATAAAAAAGGATGGTATCATCTTATAAAAAATTATATTGTAGAAAACCTCACTTATAATTAAATGCAGCAGATCAAAATAAGGTTTTTTTTTCACTTACAGATTGGAAAAGATAAAAAAGAGCTCAATAATATGCCATGTGTTGGGTGTGAGGGGAAATGACTGCTCGCAGACACAGTTGATGGAGGTTCAAATCTGGGGCAATTTGGCAGTATATATGTACATGTATTTCTTTGACTCAGCAGTTCTATTTCTAGGAGTTTGTTATATGGATATATTCACACATGTACAAAGATATATTTACAAGACTGTTCATTGCAGCATTGTTATAACAATAAAAACCTGTTATAACAACAAAGTCTATAATGTGTCTGTTGTGGATTAAATTATGTGTACTTTAGAATGTGACTGTATTTGGAGGTAAGGCCTTTAAAGAGGCAGTTAGGCTTAAATGAGGTCATAAGGATGAGGCTGTAATCCAATATGGCCACTATCCTTAAAAGAAAGACGAAGAGACAGCAGAAGCTACTTTGCCATTCAATATTCTAAAGAATTTGAACACGAATATTCACAGCAGTCTTTATTTTACTGCTTAGATTCTCACAAAAGAAAGAAAACCGAGTCCTAGACAATTGAGACCTAGAAAGGAAAAACATGCCATTTTTTTCTGAAAGATCAAATTTCAGTGGAAATTATTGATTTTATAAGTATTTATTAATATTTAAACTGATAGGCCAGGCGTGGTGGCTCAAGCCTGTAATCCCAGCACTTTGGGAGGCCGAGACGGGCAGATCACAAGGTCAGGAGATCGAGACCATCCTGGCTAACACGGTGAAACCCCGTCTCTACTAAAAAAAAAAAAAATACAAAAAACTAGCCGGGCGAGGTGGCGGGCACCTATAGTCCCAGCTACTCGGGAGGCTGAGGCAGAAGAATGGCGTGAACCCGAAAGGCGGAGCTTGCAGTGAGCTGAGATCCAGCCACTGCACTCCAGTTTGGGCAACAGAGCGAGACTCCATCTCAAAAAAAAAAAAAAATTTAAACTGATAATTCCATCCATAATATAACATGTAATATGACTTAGAAAGGAATAAAGTAATACAAAGAAGATGTAAGGAAATGATTTACCAGAGACCCTAATTCCAGGGACCTCACCTTATACTGGTAATACTGGAGTCCAGTTAATTTTATCCTAGAGCATGACCACCTGAGACTCTGAAATAACTTAGTGGGGAGTTTCACCTTGTGGTTGAGAGCATGATTTTTGGAATCAGACTATATTAGTTAGGGTCCCAGCTGGAATCAACAGATGCATTCAAATTATTTTAATTTATGAGAGATTTAATTCACAGACTATATATAAGGATAAAGTGAAATCACATTGGATGGTGCAGAACCTCAGAGCTAGCAACAGTATAGCTGTTACTGCCTCTGACTTGAAGTGGTGAAGGAGTGGAGAGACTGGTTCCTGGAAGCTGAGGGAGAGAGTCTTGTAGAGAGTGCCATCTTGGGAAGCACAGTGGTCTTCAGTTGAGGGACATAGACAGCTTGAGGTGACTCCACAGCAGGGAAGTCCAGGGAATAAGCACCTCAGCCTCTGATCTTCTGATTGGCTCCCATTGGATGAATCAACTGGAATCCAGAAGGAAGGCCACCGACACCCACGGATGCAGTTTACAGAGGTCGACAACCTGGCACTGCAGTTAGGTGGAGAGTGAACCTGGCAAATGAAGAGGTTGACACACTGACCCATCTGAATTTGAATCACAGCTTTACTAATTCTTAGCCATGTACCTTTGGGCAAGGTAGTCAGTCATTACACACTTATTTCCTCATATGTAAAATGGTGTTGATAATCCTATCCCAAGGGGTTGTTGTAAGGATTAAACGAACTAATTTATATAAAGCCTTTGGTATGATGCTTCACTCATAGCAATGATCAATACATGCTAGCCACTTCAGTGTCATCTTTGTTGTAATCAGCTCCTCACATCCTCCAACGATCTTATTTTTAACACATGCCTGCTTTGGTCTTAGTCTCAGAAGGATCTATTGACTAAGACAAAGATTCCCCTGAGGGGCTGTTTTGATCTCTTGCAGAGGGGAAGTAGCAGCTAGTGCTGTCGCTTTGCCTAGCATTGTGCCCAGTCAGCTAAATCTTGGAAGCCCTAATTTGATTCCTATTAGAGGTCTGACAATTGACACAATGATATTACTCACCTTTTTTGTTTTTGATTTTTCATTTCCGTGAATACATTATATTGTCAGAGGGTGACAATGTTAATATCTACTTGATGCTAATAATTTCTGGAAAGCACATGAGACACAGAATACCACCATGGTAGGCAAAAGCACAGTGACTTTTATACATTAGCTGCCAGGATTCTTGGCACTGTTTCTGAAAAACTGTGTGGTGGACTATTTCTGGAACCTAACCATGGATAGTTCATTTTATTTTTGTTTAGAAATACGATGTTTTAAACATGACGTTGGAAAAAACATCTGTGCATCTCATCATAAGCCACAAAATGAGTAGAACATAAAATTTTGTTGAATGGGAAAGCATTAACTTCTCAACAGTGTATACAGCTTAATCCACAATAGAAAGAAAATATGTGAGAAAAATGTCTTACAGTAACATATCTTCATAATTGTGATTTCTTAGGTTGTGGTTATTTTTATCCTAAAACCATCCACCAAAACATTCATTTTGGAACACGTAAGATGAGCCCATGAACACTGCATTTTAGCTACTTATTACATACCCTCAATTTTTCCATTATAAACAACAGGCTCTTTCTGTGTTTCTTTCAATTTGATTCTCTCTTCTTATAATATGAAAGTGTCCCCACTGAAATTTGGTCAATGTGGCCAGCCAAATTAGGGACTCACTTTTCTATGTTTTGGGATTCCATTTATCAGTACCTTCTTACCTGTTCATCACGGTAGGAGGAGCATTCAGCCCAGAGATTCTCAGCTCTCATTTGGCAACACTTTGGCCTGTCATCAGTTCCCATAAGAAATGCCAAGAACAAAGTAGTTTTACCCTGAAGAACCAACTCAATGCATTTCAGGAGCAGAGCCTTTAACACGTGATTGTAAGGCATTCTGATTACCACAAGTCCTTTCTGGAATGAAATCCAGCATAGAGAAATAAACTAATACACTAGAAAAAGAATGTTGGAATTTCTTTGTGTCTGGGGGGCATTGATTTAATTATTTCCAATAGTGTTCTGTGGAGAATGTTTTTCTGTTTCCAGAATAATTAAAAATGACCACTGAAATTTTGCCATCTTCACATCGATTTAGGTAACGAAACAGCTATGAGATCTTCATTGGAAGCAGTGTTTACACCTTTTCCTTAATTTTTTAAAATTTAAAAATTTTTGTAGATTCAAGGGTTACATGTGCGGTTTGTTACATGGATATATGATATGATGGTGAGGTATGGGCTCCTAGTGTACCTGTCACCCAAATAGTGAACATTGTACCCAATTGGTAACTTTTTAACCCTTTCCCCTTCCTACCCCATGCCCCACTTTGGAGTCCCCAGTGTCTATTATTTCCCCCTGTACGTCCATCAACTTTCCTTTTTTGATGATATATTTGGTGCCTCTGCCACTCAGCTGGGTCATGATGGAATGGCTTTCTGCCATGAATATTCAGGGAGACTTCACCGGTGCCATGGAGGTTTATGATGGATGGGGGGAGCAGGAAGAGCCTGGGATCTTTAGGACCTCGAAGGGAATGGATCGATAGTCGGGTAAATGAATTATTTTCCAGTGTCATAATAGTGAGGTTTCTTTATATTGCTTTGTGACATTTTCATTGCTCCTTGGATTCTTGATTCTGGAGGAGGAACAAAAGGGTTTTGTTTTGTTTGTGCCAGATCTCCTTGAGTTAGACATGGCCCAATGGCAGAATGGAGGCTGCACTTGAACTGGGTTCTGAAATTGGATGGGAGCCACTCTACGTGGGTTTTAAAATCAGGTTTCTGGGTCTGTTGGTTCTTCCTCCATCTGGGTTGTCCCCCATTCAGAGCTTGGCAAGGGTAAGATTTTGTTCTATATCCCTAAGCTTCTATGACAACAATATCCTAGGATATCTCCACCCTCCTTCGTACCTTCAAACAGTTACTACGACTGTTTGAATCTCTCTTATAGTAAGAAAATAACCCCACTGAAATTTTGATCAATCTGGCCAGCCAAATTAGAGACTTACTTTTCTATGTTTTGGGATTCCATCCATTAGCACTTCCTTATCTGTTCATCACTGTAATAAGGGCAGTCAGCCCAGGGATTCTCTGCCGCTCTCAGGACCCTTGGGTTAATCTTCCCTGCTAGGAGGAGGGCAATTGAGGAAGGAAGTATTTTAATTTTATATTAATTTTTAATTTCAGAGAGTAGTAATAATCCCATTGCCTTTATTAGAATTTTTAAGGGATACATTACCCACTTTCTTTTTTCACTTTAAACAGTAATGTCAGAATCATATAAGGAAAAATATAAAGATTAGCAATAAAAGTGTGTTTGGCTATTGCAGAATTCTTTTTCTAAAAATTCAGAGCACTTTTTATAACATAATTTCATATAATGTCACATTTAAATAAAATCCTATGTCAGTCCCCTCCCCTGCCCCTGCAATGCGCGCGCGCACACACACACACTCACACACACACAATCATCTGCCAAAGGGGAAATCCACTTTGTCCTTAGAAATGGCGGTGGTTTGGTTAACTAAAAATTGAGTCTCATCCAGTGTCAGAGCACCAATGTTGTGGAAAATCAACTCCAGAACAGCATGGAGATATTTCCCAAGTTCACCAAAGTCTTTTGTTTGTTTGTAATGGAAATCTATCGTAGTGACAAAAGCAATCTCCAAACTGTGAATTGATTTTGTTCCAGAAATTCACGTGAAAGCTAGTTGTCAGCACTCAGAACTCATTTTTCCATATAAGCAATGTTATAGGGTTAGTTCTGTTCCCAGGCTGGCTCCTAAAAGCTTACTTAACACGTGCGCAGTTGAACAATGCTGCTCTAAACTCACAGATTATTGGTACTTGAGGGGTTGTCAGAGATCTTCAAATTTAGTAACACCATTAAACTGTACAAAGGATCAGAGAGGTTAAGGCAGTTGCTTAGGGTTATCTAGCAAAGGCAAGACCAGATCCACATCTCCCGTCTTTCAAGTCAGTGACCTTTCCACTATACTGTAATTTATAGAACTGGGCCACTGTTTACCACCTTATATTGGTAAAAAGGTTGCTTGTGAGTAGGTATATATCACTTTAGCACTTAGAAAATACTTTCCCATATATTAGGCTCACAGAGTCTTCACTATAATCCTATGAAGACAGTAGAGGAGATCCTGTTCCCATTTTTAAAGGTAAAGACACTGAAGTTTCAGGAGGTTAAATCAATTGCCCACAGCCACACAATTAGTAAGTAGGGCTCCAACCCAGCTCTTCTGAGCCTGAGGACAGTGTCCACTCCGCTCCTGACCTGCGGCAGTAGTGCAGCCCTCAGGGCTTCACACAGGGTGTCCATGCAGGGAACAGCGCTGGCTGGGCAGGTGGGAGGCTGGGTCAGTCATGGAGATGGGTGGGATCTGCCAAGGGGGGCTGCAGTGTTGATGGGGCTGAAGGTACAAGGAAAGGGCCTGGGAGTGAAGATCCAGGGCTCTGGTGGTTGTACCGCTTAGGGTAGTTTTCACCATCACAATGGGAGATTGGGAGTTAGTGGTTCTCCCACTTGTTAACTAACTTAACAAGTTAATGGTAAGAGCTTGAAATAATGGCAAAGTGGGTGAGATGTGCTTATTGCTTATATGGTCACATATGTGTATATATGTTGTACATATGTTTATGTCACTTTTCCTTAGAAACTTCCTATACAGGGCCGGGCGCGGTGGCTCACGCCTATAATCCCAGCACTTTGGGAGACCGAGGCGGGCGGATCACGAGGTCAGGAGATTGAGACCATCCTGGCTAACACGGTGAAACCCTGTCTCTACTAAAAATACAAAAAAATTAGCCGGGCGTGGTGGCGGTGCCTGTAGTCCCAGCTACTCGGGAGGCTGAGGCAGGAGAATGGCATGAACCCGGGAGGCGGAGCTTGCAGTGAGCCGAGATGGCACCACTGCACTCCAGCCTGTGGGACAGAGCGAGACTCCGTCTCAAAAAAA
>NW_016805896.1:4694078-4722137 GCF_001698545.2 Rhinopithecus bieti
AAAAAAAAAAAAAAAAAAAAAAAAAGAAACTGCTTATACATAAAGATCATCTTTAATAGATCATCTGGCATATGGTTGATTTTTTTTGAAAAATTTTCTAAATTGGTAAATTATAATTGTATGTATGACAGAGCAAATCTCTGGGGAAAAAAAAATGTCCCCTGAAAAAGAGAAAGAAAAACTCATTCATAACAGTGCACCTTTACACTGATGTGTGTTCCTGCTGATGCAACACGGTGCTCCACGCATCATCATGCTAGTTAAGAATGCTGGTAGGAACATGTGTGGGTTTAGGGGTATGCTATGAGGATTCCTCCTGCTTGTTTGGTAGTAAAGATGGAGTCAGAGTCCAATCCACAGCTTGGTGGACTGGACTAGGGATGGAAGAAATCAAGTCCGTAGCAGCAGCCTGCGGTCTGGAGGCTCGCTGCAGAATTGAAAATGGTTGCAGAACAACATCATATTTCGGTGCCACACGCCACATTTCTAAGCATTATGTCGTGTAGGAATTGAATTAGCATTCCTCAGTGCTTAATTTTCATTGTGAGAGGTCTGTTTGCTCACTGATGCTTTTAATTTATTACCTTGCTATTGCAAAATGTATCACTCAAAGTTGTTATCTTGTTACTATCAGTAAAGGGAGGGAAAAACCCACATGGCAGGACATGGGACTCATTTCTGAAATGATTGGCAGACTGTGTCTGCCTTTTCCTTTATGCCATTCATTTTCCCTCACGATTTCTTTACCCCTCTCTTTTCTTTAATTTTTAATTTTTCTTCTTCTATACTTCTTTTCTTTTCTCTAACTCTTGTCTTTCTCCACGTTCAGACTTCACCTCACTTTCTGCTTATTTTAATGCTTTTTTTCTTTATATAATCATTTCCCTCCCACTCTTTCCTATTCTTATTCTTTGAGTCTCAAAATTCTCTCTCATTCCTCTTCCAGAACTCACTCTCAGCTACCTCCTACCTACTTACTTTCTTTGGTTTATTCACATTTTCTTCTTTGACCATAACATTTCCTAAATTTAATGCTCCTTATTTTTAATTCTGTCTTGAATTGTAAGAAAGAGAGTCTGGTTTTAAGCCTATAGGCAATAACCTAAGATGCTATTAGGAACAAATCTCCTTGTCTAGGGTTACAGAATCACTTCAATGATTTGGATAAAAGGTAGTATATGAATCCAAAATATTTGTCACATTTGTATTATTAGTACTGCTAATAAGAATTCTATTTAATGATGAGTTACACCGACCTTGCAGGTCTTCCAACTTGGTTATGTATTATTTCAAGCATATATAATAGTTTCTACTTGGGGGAGGCAGCACAATATTGTGGAAAAAACATAACTTCTGAATTAAACAGGTGTGAATTTGTGTCTAAGCTCTGCTCCTAATTGGCACTGTAATGACGGTGAAGTATTGCCATCATTTATTGATTTATTTTTTTGTTAGGAAGTATCTCAAAGCTCACAGAAAAATATATACGAGAACAACTACGTAGCCACCCTTTATCTGTGTCAAATCTTATTTTACCATATTAATTTCAGATCTCTTTCTTTTGTTGAGGATTAACGTATCACATTAATTACTAAACTGCTCTGATTTAGAGCTTCTTCAATTCTGAAATGGGTATAGTCATACTTATATTCCAGAGTCATGAGGATTAAACAGTATTCCAAATCTAAAGTGCTGAAAACAATTTCTTCCTTTCTTATGTAAGAAATCATGAAAACATCATTTTAGTGGCATTTTAGACCTCTTATGAATTTTTTAAAAAGATAGAGAACATACTTTTCCTGACTATAGGCAGTCCCTGACCTTGACTTTGTAATTATAAAAATAGAGGTGATTTTCCTAGCACTGACTTTGGAACATACATCAAAATTTAATGTTCCCTGAAACCAAGTTTCAAAAAAAATCTTAAAATTTGACAAACGTTTGAATTTTCAGGAACAAACAAGATCCTCATAAATGCATTTTGAAAATAATATTTTCTAGTCACTTGAGTATTTGACTGTAAAAAATGAAAAAGGTACTTTTCCTGGCACATGAGCACATAAGAGTTGAAACCCAAAGTGAGTTTTCCAGATGCTAAGATGAGAAGTGTTTTCTTTGGTAGCTGATTCTGCAGCAGTAGCAGCTGCCCTAAAATAAGCTGTTGTTCAGGCCAATGAGGAAAGTATGTCCCAGATGGGGAAAGGGTAGCACACTGGGAGGCATGACTGCTAGAAAGCCTAGGGTAACAGCTGCCGAGACAATGCCATGGCCATCTGAACCTCGCTGAGCAGCACAGGCTCAGCATTCATTCATATTTATTAAGTGCCTACTAAGTGCCAGGCACGATTCATGCCCTTGGGATACAGAAGTAAAACAACAACAACAAAAAAATCCTTTTGTCATGGAGCTTACATGCAAGGAGTGGTGTTGAGGACAAAGAGACCACAGATAAAAGAAAGAAGTTAATTATGATATGTTAGAAGGCAGTAAGTGCTATGGAGAAAAACGAAGGGGCAGGGGTTAGGAAGTGCTAGGTGGTGGCATGGTTTACAAAAACTGTGGATTAATTTGTTTGTTCATTCATTGGCCAAGAAACATTTGTGGAGCAAACATTTCATTTGGTCAGTGTAGTAACACATGGTCCAGGATCTGAAGATACTTCCGGTCCGGTGGGGAAGTTGGAAGTATGGCAGGGCATGATCAAGGTATGCCATGGGAAGACAGGAGAGAGGGCACAGCAACTCTTTCAGGGTCAGGGAAGAATGTCTTGGAAGAGGAGACCATGTTGAGTGATGATAAGGAACAGGACTGCAAATTGGGAATGAGTGAGGCAAGGAGTCATGATCATGGCCTGGCTTCTGCTTGGCCAGCTGGTTGGGGGCGATTCTGTTGCTTGGAGTCAGAGTTAGGGAATGCAGAGGAGCACAGTGGTTTGGGGGATGGTGATCAGCTCTATTGGATGCCTGTGGGTGTCTAGAAGCAGTCAGATAGGTGGGCTCACGGCAGAGAGGTCTGGCCTGGAGAAGCCTCCTGGCACAGTGGGAGATGCCCAGTCATGTTATCCAGAGTGTACTGGGTCTTAGGCAGCCCCATGTCCAAGTAGAATGATCTTAGAAGCAAATAGCAGAAAGGGTCTCACAGGCTGCCTGCTGCTCTCTTTCACATGGGATAGCTACAGATCTTCCTATCCCTGCTACTTGTTCCCTTCCTGAGGGCTTACACTCCAGGCTTTAGGATTCATTTTGGGGGAAATTAAGGAGCCCTTATTTAAGAGTTCAGGCAGATTGGCCTTGTTGCCACTCATACTCAGTACCTCAGCACTGAATCAGGTAACTGATGGTCTGTCTTGGTTATAGAATTTAGACCAACACAACATCTAATTACTGGGCCTTTATTATCTTGAGTTCTAAATCCTGGCCTGACAACCTGCCCTAAACTCTTACTCCTTTGAGACTGGTTTTCCATTCTGACCTTGATAGTTCAGTTCCATTTGTTTATGAGCACCTGCTGAGTCCCAGGCAACGAAGGTAACATGCCAGGTGCTGAGATTCAAAAATGAATAAAATACATTCCCTGCCTATATGGAGCATATGTGTTTAGTAGGAGAGTTGGTCATATAAGCCTGCTTTGATTTGATTCAATAATAGCAGGAAGTTCAATGTCCAGAGGAAGCACAGTTCTGCCCAGGGACAGGGGTACCAAAACCCAATTGTGGCCTCGAAGTCATCTGCTACCTGCTGCAAGATGTCACTGCTGGTGGCTGCTGACATGCCTACCACTCTTCTCCACTCTGCTTTCATGGGATTGGCCCATCAGTGGTTTTAAGTGTCTTACTGGAGTTTACATACTGTGTTTTGCCAGTTGCCTTCACTGCTTTTCTCTGCTAAATACTTGAACTGTGTAATCTGCCTCCTTGCATCTCTCTGTTCTTCTGTCCCACTTCAACTTCATTTGTAAGATACCAGTTTTCTAGTCCCTATTCTGAACATGGAAAATTAACATCCATAAATGTTGAAAGTCTTGAATCTGTATCAGAATTTGAATCTACTTTCCCGGAGTCTTGGTGCAGTGATCCTTTTATTAAAGCTCCTAATATGGCCATATATTTGAAAGGAATGATGAGGAATCTGCATTTTTGATAAGGACAGTATAGTGGTTTAAAAACCTGTCTGCAAATTCTTTGACTTAAAAGACTAGGTTGAAAGAGGTGACACAGCTTCTGACTGACTCTCTTGGGATGAGCCACCATGTTGTAAGGAAGCCCAGGCAACATGGAGAGGCTTGGTGTTGTGGATCTAGCCCCAGCTGAGGTCTCAGCTGACAGCCAATTTCATCCATCGAAGCTGAATCAGTGAACCTTCAGATAGTCCCAGCTTCCAGTCTAAATTGCTCTGAGTGAAGCAGAGATGAGCTGTTCCTGCCAAGTTCTGTCCAAACTGCATTTAAGACACCAAGTTTTAGAGTGGGCTTTGATGTAGCAGTAGATAATCAGAATACATAATGAACAAATTTATTGAATATGCTAAAAGTTGTTTATAAAATATTTGAAATCTTGATTTTTTTTTATAAGGAAGGCAAAGAAAGATAGCAAATCTCTTCCTACTTGAACTAGAATTAGTCAATTGTCTCTGAATCTGACCCATTAATAACATTAATAAAAATCTTTTGAAGAACTTCAAATGCTTCCCAGCTTTTGTACAGGGTTACTAACAGGTTACTAACAAACTGTTTCCAAATTGAATATACTATTTTACATTCCCACCAGCAGTATATGACAGGTACTCATTACCACCCCTAACGCTCACTATTGTGGGTCTTTGTAATTCTAGCCATTCTATTTGGTCTGTAGTGCTCTCTCTTGTTGTTCTAATTGTATTTCCCTAATTACTAATGAGGGTGAGCATCCTTTCATGTACTTATTTGCTACTTGTATATCTTCTTTGATAAAGTGTCTATTCATGTCTTTTGCCCATATCTATATTTGGTTGTGTGTGTTCTCATTTTAGAATTTTGAGAATTCTTTGTATATTCTGCATGCAAGTCTTTTATAAGATACATGTTTTGCAGATATTTTCTCCAAGTCTGTGGTTTTTTTAAAAATCTCAACAGATTTTAGTTTTTGTGAAGTCTAATTTATCAACTTGTTGTTTTCTGGATAATACTTTGAGTATTGTATCTAGGAAATCTTTGTCTTAAGGTCATAAAGATTTTCATCTATGTTTTGTTCTAGAAGTTTTATAGTTTGTAGTTTTATATTTTGGTCTATCATACTTCTTTCTTTCTGAGATACTGTCTCGCTCTGTCACCCAGGCTGGAGTGCAGTGGCACAATCACTGCTCACTGCAGCTCCGAGTTCCTGGGCTCAAGTGATCTTTCTTAGCCTCCCTAGTAGCTGAGAAAATGTTGAATCCATGTCCACCAGTGAAGCCAGCTGGGCTTGAAAAGTTTTGTTTCTTTGTTTTGTTTTTGGTCAGAACATTTTAATCTATAAATTAAATTTCTTTAGTATATAGGGGTATTCAGGTTATCTGTTTCTTCTTGAGTGAGCTTTGGTAGTTTATGTCTTTCAAGGAGTATGTTAATTTCATCTAAGTTGTTGAATTTATTGGCATAAAGTTGTTCATAATATTCCCTTATAATCTTTTAAATATGTGTAGACTCTGTAGTGATAGCCCTGCTTTCATTCCTGATTATTGATAATTTGATTCTTCTCTCTTTTTTCCCCGATCAGCCTGGCTAGAGATTTATCAATTTTATTCATCTTCTCAAAGAACCACGTTTTGATTTCTATCTATTTTTCTTTATTGCTGTTCCATTCTCTACTTTATCATTTCAACTCTATTCTTTATCATCTTCTTTATTCATCTTACTTAGGGTTGAATTTGCTCTTCCTTTTCCAGTTTAGGGTGGAAGCTGAGGTCATTGATTCAAAGGTTTTCAAAGGAAACCTTTCTTCGTTTCTCTTTCTCTTATAGGTAGTTAGAGCTACACATCTGACTTCAAGTACTGCTTTAGTGGCATCTCATAATGGGTTCTACTGTGGTTTCTCATCCCTGCACCATGGCCTGCAATTTCTCTCAAGTCAGTAGGCGGGATAAATCACAGGGCTCACTTTATTTGTTTCTCATCTCTCAGGAATCACCATCCTTCAGCACCTGATATCCAGTGTCTTGAGAATCATCGTTTCATATATATAGTCTGGTTTTTAAAAATTTTTGTTCATTCAGGTAGGAGGGGATAACCTGGTCCCTGTGACTCCATCATAGTTCTTCTGTAGTTTTACATAACGTTCTTATGTATTTTTTGAATAAATACATTCATTTTTAGGCATTGTTTTGATTACTTTGAGTTTATTATTTAGTATATTTGTGCTGACATTTCTCTTTTACCCTTCAGACACCAGACCTAGTATTCCATTCACTGTGAGACAGGTTTTTTTTTGTTTTTTTGTTTTTTGTTTTTGAGACAGGGTCTCACTCTGTTGCCCAGGCTGGAGTGCAGTGGTGCAATCTTGGCTCACTGCAACCTCTGCCTCCCAGGTTCAAGCAATTCTCCTGCCTTAGCCTCCTGAGTACCTGGGATTACAAATGCCCACCACTACACCCAGCTAATTTTTGTATTTTTAGTAGAGACAGAGTTTCACCATGTTGGCCAGGTTGTTCTGGAACTCCTAACCTCAAGTGATTCACTAGTCTCGGCCTCTCAAAATGCTGGGATTACAGGTGTGAGCCACCATGCCCGGCTAGCCACAGTGCCCAGTCTAGTTGTTAAACGCTTGGACAATTCCTCTCCATTGGAGTTATAACCTTTTAGTTTACTATATAATTTGCTTATTTATTTTATTTATTTGCCTTCTACCCTACCTCTCCCTACAAGCACTATGAGGAAAAGGATTTTTTCCTGTTTGGTTTCTGCTGAGATTCAGATGCTTGCTCTGCCAGTTTTACTAGTGAGACAATATATGTAACCTCTCTGTGCCTCAAGTTCATCATTTGTAAAGTGGATATAATAATGTCCAGCTCAAGGGTTTGTTGTGAAGGCTGAATGTGTTAATATACATGAAACACTTAGAACAGTGCCTGGCACATAGTAAATCATTGCTGTTTGCTGAATTTTTCTCACAAAAGACTGGATAGGGTGACAACAGATGATAAATGCAAGCCCAGCTCTCTCAGATCACCCATGAGCCAGTGGCCTTTAAAATAGTTTGAAGGGGGTGTACATTGAAGTGATCCACTTAACTACAACTATTAGCTTACATGCAGACATAATAGCTCCCCTTTTCCCAATTAAAAAAATAAATTTTGTATTAGTTTGCTTGAGCTGCCATAAAAAAAAAAGAAAGCTGCCACAGACTGAGTGGTTTAAACAATAGACATTTATTTTCTCACAGTTCTGGAAGCTAGGAGACGAGGACCAAAGTCCCAAAATCAGGATTTGTTTCTGGTGAAGCCTCTCTTTCTGGTTTGTAGATGGCTGCCTTCTCACTGCGTCCTCACATGACATTTCCTCTGTGTTTGTGCAAGGAGGCGGTGGGGAGGGAGGTGGAGTTGGTGGGAGAGGGGTGGGGGGAGAGGGAGAGAGGGAGGGAGAAAGGGAGAGAAAGAGGGAGGGAGGAGGAGAGGTAGAAAGTGGGGGGGGGAGAGAGAGAGAGAGAGAGCGCTACGGTGTCTCTTCCTCTTCTTATAAGGACACCTGCCCTATCGGATTAAGGCCCAACTCTTATGACATCATTTAACCTTAATTACCTCTTCAAAGGCCCCATATCTAAATACAGTCATGCTGGGGATTAGGGTCTCAACATACAACTTTTAGGAGGACACAGTTCAGCCTATAACAAGTATCAACTATTACATTAGTTAAAGGGCTCTGATGACTTAGAGGAAATGTGTACTAAAAATACATTCTTTCTGAATCTCAGTTTATTTATCTGAAAAGTGGAGATCTTTGAAATTCTTATGGCCAGTTGTATTTAGGTATTTAGATAACTTTGATTTCAGAAAGAAAAAAAGTGTATATACTCCAAAGAACATAAGATGTGACATGCCAGGAGGGCCTAGGGCAGCACTCCCTGATTCAAACACGTGACCTGTGTGGCAGCAAAATGTTTGACTGTTCACTCTAAGTGGATAAATGAAGATTATTTTTTAAAAATTCATGTTGGTTCAGGTCAAGTTTTACTACAAGAAGAGTTTGCCATATACTGAGGGAAAACATTTGGGTTTTCAGAGCTTTTTGTATTTCGGAATTGTGAATAAGGATTGTGGAGCTTTTATTATAAGGTTTTGGAGAGGATTAAATATGTAAAGTACCTGACATATAATCAGAACTTAATAAGTTATTATTATCATTATTATTAATAGCATCAGCACTATTATTAGTATAATGTTGCAACAGTAGTTACTGTGAGGCTGTAAAACCTAAAGAAATGTGCCTCAGTTTCTCCAATCAGTCTGGCCTAGTTGAACTATGCATTCTGAGTTAGTGAAGGTTTAGACAGAAGTAAGAGGACTGGGAACCCCATGCTCAGTGAGCAGTGGCATGAAGAGGCTGGTGAATGTGGTGGTGGAGGACAGAGACCTAGGTAACATTAGTTCCCAAAGTAATAATGATGACAGATACATCACAGGTAATTTAAAGCCTGATGCTGGGCCAGATGTTGTGGTTCATGCTTGTAATCCCAGCACTTTGGGAGGCTAAGGTGGGAGGATCACTTGAGGCCAGGAGTTTGAGACCACACTGGGCAACAACATAGTGAGACCCCATCTCTACAAAAAATAAAAATAAAAAAAATTAGCCAGGCATGGTAGTGTGCGCCTGTAGTCCCAGCTACTCAGTAGGCTGTGGTAGGAGGACTGCTTGAGCCCAGGAGCTCAAGGCTGCAGTGAGTGGTGATTGCTCCACTGTACTCCCACCTGGGCGGCAGAATGAGACTCTGCCTCAAAACAAAACAAAACAAAACCTAGTGCCCTTGTGGGATGGGAAGGACCTGAGATTTAGTAACAGAATATCTGGGTCCCAGTCTGGGTTTTACTGGCAGTATGATCTTGAACAAGTCACTTAATTGGATTTCAGTTTTATTCTCAGTAAAATGAGGATTATGATGTAGGCTTTGTCTGCCTCCTAAGGCTAAAGGAAGAGAACGTATCCAGTGAGAGAATGTATGTGGAAGTATTTTGTAACACTGTAATATATCACAGAAAGAACAGTATTGTCTTGTAAACTTACTCTTTCCTTTGCCTTTTTGGCAAAGGGACCTCAGATTCTCACCCAAGGAAGAAGAGTTTATCACAGAGCAATAGTCTGAATTCAAAAGGAACCTTCTCCTCATTTTCTGCCAAACCAACGTTTGGGTTAGAGGCAGGAGAATTCTGTTACTGAAAGCAAGGGCTGGAATACGGGCAGGGGTGAGCCTCTGAAACTGAAGTAAAATCAATAAAACAAACAGAAATTCTTGATATTGGCCTCTCTCACTTGATACCTAGCTCATTTCTTGCAAGGTATACCTTCCTCCTCTACTTACGTATGTTTACTTATTTATTTATTTATTTATTTCAATTTATGCAAATCAAATTAAGAGCATGATTACTTGGAAAATAGAGAATGTTTGCTGCTCTGTGCATTGGCAGTGTGAATGACAGTGCCTTCTGCTGCCTTGGATCTTACTTTTTTTTCCTGTTACTGTATCATCAAATTGTTTCACTTGAATTCTTCATGCTACCTCAAGTGCTCTCCTTTGCCTTAATAGGCCCTTGACAGTTAGCCTGGTGTTCTATCTACGAGATATTGGCTTAATTATTAAATGTCCTGTGCAAGGCACCCTGGGGCAGTGGTGGGAACGTGGGCTTGGAATCCTCAGACCTGGCTGCTCAACCCAGCTCTGCCACTTGATGGCTTGGTGACACGAAAGGTCAAGTCCTCTCTCTGGACCTCACCTTCCTTATATGGCAAATGGGGAGAAGACGGACTACCTTGTAGGGTGGGTTATAATGGTTCTAAGTAGCTTAGGCCAATGCTCAATACAGGGAAGTATTTATGTTAATAAAAGAAACGCTTTGGAATTCAACTTGAGTTCCATAGCCCACTAGCTGTGAGACCTTGAGCAAGTCCCTTAACCTTCCTGAGCTCCTGTCCTGTCATAAGTGACATAGGATCATAGCAATACCCATCTGTGAGGGTTATTCTGAAAACTAAAGACCAGGTAATACAGGTAAAGCTCTGGAAAGTAGTGGGAACTGGCTCTTTGTAATGGCAGTTGTTCAGTGGCTTAGACTGCAGCCAGGCTGCTCTCGGTTTAAACCCTAATTCTGCCAGTCAACCTTTTGAACTTCATTTTCTCCCTAGTAAAATGGAGAATAACATCTTTCTTGCATAGTTTTTGTGATGATTAGAGATAATGTCTAAAAAACATCTGGAGCTTTAGTAAAATTGCTCAATAGATGATAGACTTATTATTGCAATTTGCAGTATTAGTAAGATGTTTATTTATCTGATTTGCTAATTGTGATTCTTCATTTGCTGGAAAATATCCAGTAACTGACAGGCGTGTTTAAACTTTATTCTCTTTTTAGACCTGTGCACAGTGCAGTCGTGGAAAAACTTAGTTATTGACATTTAGCTCTAGGCAGAGATGAGGCTGGGCAGATGTCATCTGATCTGAAGGCACAGCAGGAAGAAAACAATTCCAAGTCCTTCATGCCCAAATGTGACTCTGTTCTTATCCTCATATCTATGAAAGGTCTAATAAGCTGAGTTGCTCAGCTTGCAAAGGAACTGAGTTTTTTCCTGAAGTATAAACTTTAAAACAGTAGCTCTTGTTTGTTACCTTTTAGAATATGGTTTGTACCATGCTGTCAAAGCCAAAAGCTTAGTTGCATGTTATTCTAGAAAGTAAGGAGCTGTTGACTGTTGGTCCAGGTAACTCAAGCCAGACATTTTTCTAAAATTTGATCCAATTAGGCTGAATTTAGTCATATTTGGAAAATTTGAAGGATTTTCCAAAGTTTCTCTCCCTTTGTGAATCCAATTCAAACATATACTTGCCAATTAATAGTGAGGAATGTTTTCTAACCTTGAGCTTTGTAGGCCAGCTTGCCTGTAGAAATTATAAGGCCGTTTAGTCATCCTCTCTTGGACTCACAAGAGAAGTTCTTTTTGTTTTTGGTTTTTATTTTTTAACCTTTTTTGTTTGTTTGCTTGGTTTGAGGGTACATATGAAGGTTTGTTGTATAGGTAAACATGTGTCATGGGCATTTGTCGTACAGATTATTTCATCACCCAGGTATTAAGCCCAGTTCCCAATAGTTATCTTTCCTATTCCTCTCCCTCCTCTTACACTCCCCACTCAAGTAGACCCCAGTGTCTGTTGTTTCCTTCTTTGTGTTCATAAGTTCTTATAATTTAGCTCCCAGTTATAAGTCAGAACATGCAGTATTTGGTTTTCTGTTCCTGTGTTAGTTTGCTAAAGATAACAGCCTTCAGCTCCACCTGTGTTCCTGCAAAAGGCATGATCTCGTTCTTTTTTATGGCTGCATAGTATTCCATGGTGTATATGTGCCACATTTTCTTTATTCAATCTGTCACTGATGGGCATGTAAGTTTCCATGTCTTTGCTATTGTGAATAGTGCTGCAATGAACATTGTTGTACATGTGTCTTTATAGTAAAATGATTTATATTCCTTTGGGTATATACCCAGTAATGGGATTGCTGTGGTAATTCTGCTTTTAGCTCTTTGAGGAATCACCACACTGCTTTCTACAGTGGTTGAACTAATTTACACTCCCATCAACAGTGTATTAGTGTTCCCGTTTCTTTGCAATGAGAGGATCTTTATGATAACTACAGTAGAAAGACAATTCCTTTATTCCCAATGATGTATTTTATCAATGAAATGATTCTAAAGTAATAATTACAAATCACTTCAGAAATAAGACAATCAGTTGAAGAACTTCAGTTTCAGGGAATGTGTTACAATCTGCATAATTTCAAAATGTGCAGATCTAACCAGGTCTCAGCTCAATCTATGGCATCCAAATAATGGCTGTATTAGTTTCCTAGGACTGCTGTAACAACAGAACAAACTGGATGGCTTAAAGCAACAACCAGCACCTTGACTTAAGATTTCTGGCCTCCAGAACAGGTTTTCTGCTGGATCAAATGTGGAGTGGGAGAGTCAAGTGCAACACTAAGGTTTTTGTCTTGAGGACTATAAGGATGGAGCTGTCATCCACTGAGAACAGGAGGCTTGTAGGGGAAGTATGTTTGCAGGATGGGTTAGGGAGAAATCAGTTCAATTTGGGACATGTTAAGCTTGAGATGTCTATTACACATCCAATTGGAGTTTTAAATAGGCAGTTGATGGAAGTCTGGAGTTCAGGAGAGAGGTCTGAGCTGAAAATATGAATTTGAGAGTCTGGGCATTATAGATTGGATGAGCTCTCAAGGGTGTGAATAATGACAGAGCAGAAAACCAAGAGCTGAGCCCTGGGACCTTCCAACATTAAGGGGAGAAACCAGCAAAACAGACTGAGAAGGAGTAACCAGTGAGGTAGAAGGAATAGTGATAGGATGTGTTTGGCTCCAGTGGAGAGCTAATAATCTGTTGAGATCGGACAATAAATAAATTAGTAAAAGATCTTGAAGATCAAGCATAGAATCTAGATTTCTTAGATGCTGAAACTGAAATGTAAATTGATTTAGGACTGGCTGTGGTGGCTCACGTGTATAATCCTAGCACTTTGGGAGGCCAAGGCAGGTGGATGACCTGAGGTCAGGAGTTTGAAACCAGCTTGACCAATATGGTGAAAACCTGTCTCTACTAAAAATACAAAAATTACCCGGGTATGGTGGCATGTGCCTGTAGTCACAGCTACTTGGGAGGCTGAGACAGGGGAATTGCTTGAACCTGGGAGGCAGAGGTTGCAGTGAGCCAAAGTCGCACCACTGTACTCCATCCTGGGCAACAGAGTGAGACTCCATCTAAAAAAAAAATTGATGTAAGACTTGTCTAAAATGACTTCATGGTAAATCTCTCCTTCTTGATTAAATCAGAATCTTCATGGTTGAGAAAATTTTTCTAATGTGCAAGGTTTAGAAATATGCACCTCACTCTACCATGGAATTTGGTATGAGAGGGTGTTTCATTCTGAGTTCAGAAAAACAAACTCTTCATCTCTCTCTCTCTCTCTCTGTATACTTTTGATCAATTGCAACATTTTAGAGAAGCTTCCACATAGCCAAATAGGAGGTCAACACTACTTCCTTAAAACTCCGTTTCCTTCCCCAGTTTGACAAGGAAGAGGTTGTAGACTTGCAAGCCAGGCTTAAGGACAGAATATCCCGAATCTTGGTCATGGTTTCATGCTCTTTAGTTTTTGCCATGATAATCTGTCTTGCTTATTGCCCTCTGACCCATTGAGAGCTCGGATTTTCTTCTTGCAGTATGAGTTATAAAATTAAAGATCAGTCAATTCCAAAAGGAGGCTGAAATAATATCTTTTGAAATTCAAGGGTGATGTAAAAATATACTACAGAAGAAGATGTGGAAATTCAACATCTCGTAAGAGAGATGAGAATCAGGGGAGACACCTCCTATGATACACAGACTCCAGGTGCATATTCTCTGACTTGGAAAAGGATTTGAGCATGGCACAGAATTTTTATTGATTTTTGTTTGTGGCTGTTGGGTAATTGCTGATTAAGTTGGTGCTTCTAAGAAATAACTAAGTGTAGGCATTTAATAGCTTTTAAAATATGCTTGAAGACATTTTTGGTCCCATTTTCTTTGTTGCTTTTTTGATCTAGACTCTCAAACTCTTTCAGGACTGCAGCAGGAAATTTAGATTTAACCTCAAGAGTCAATGTTTTGTCTTGTGTCTCCTCTAATATAATACAGATGTTAGGATGGCTGTATTTTACTTGAACATTTATTGAATTTCTGCCTTACTCCCATTCTCTTTTTAATGAGAAACAGTCAAACTCTAGTGCTTATTAAACTCAGAGAATACAAGTTGTAATCTTGAGCATGTACATGTGGAGAAGATATATTTAGGTTATTTACTTAGATTACAAGCCCTTAAACTGTTCCACTATTTCAGGGAGAAACCTTCCCTCTGAGAAAAAGACACTGAAAACAAACAAAATATTAAAGATGAAAAAAGTGCTTAAGAACTGAAGAAGTGGTTCACTAATTTTTTTTTTTTTAAACTTGTATGAGTGTCAGTTCATTACCTGGGCAGCCAGTAATATGGGTAAGATATTACCCTTTAACACTCTGTATTCCAAGTTCACAATGCCTATATTTTCTATCTAGAAAGCTAGTTCTTCTACTATTTCAGCGAATTGCACAAACCATTTGAGTACTTCAACAACTTGCACGTTGCCAGTGTCAGCTCCATGCCGCATCCACCCTCCCTAGGTCAGCTGGTTGGAGAAAGATCCACTATACCCAACGACCCTAATACAAACGATGAAACCCAGCTCCTTTGGCTGAAATGCTGCATTTACTGATCAGTACTGAATCAGCAATCTGCGTGTTTTTTTTTTTTTGTTTGTTTGTTTTTTGTATGTCAGTGGCAAATTTATTTAAGAGCACAAAAACTCTGCATAATGTGGATGCCTCATGTGAGCTTGTTCATATGGCTTAGGTATCCTTTCTTCGCTGGCCCTGTTACCTGATCTGTTTCAACTAGGCTAAACATACGTGTCACAATTACCTTTAGATTTACTTGATTGGAGACATTCTTGTTTATTTGTGTTAGTGAGGAAAATAAACTCAATGCTATGCCCTCAGACCAATCACAGATTTGTTTACTCTGATGGTTACAACGAATCATGAAATAGAGCTGTTCAAAGGGGGATGTATTGAGCTCCCCGTCAGTGTCATTGGGTGACTGGCCTCACTCTGGCATGCATCCAGGTGACTGAATGTTGGGGATCTTATAAGGAGACTCATGTGCCGAATGGGCAATTGGTCTGGATAACGTCCACATCCCCCTTCCCACCGTACGTGCTCTATTGGTTCATTTGATTCAGTCTTTCAGGACCAACAGCGTCTGGAGAGCTTGATTTTTTTTTTTTTAATTTTATTTATTTTATTTATTTTTATTTTAAAATTATTTATTTATTTATTATAGTTTTAAGTTCTGGGGTACATGTGCAGAATTCTTAAATGAGCGATTTAGAGTCCTGTTCGCATCTGGTCCATTGTGCGCCAGTGAACCTGCTAATGATTACATGTGTACACTTGGCCATGGTATGTAGAATCAGCATTCTGTGGGAGGAACATTTAAAATCATTTGTTGTTTTGGCATTGACATTTTCTTTGAAATTTAAGATTTCTATCATGTTCTCATTAGGAATGCTGGGCATCTGGTTTTAAAAAACTTTAACAACCTGTATTAGCTGGTACTTCTAAAATAACATATGTATAACAACACCAGTTATTATGTTAGTGATGCTATTACTGCTACAGGGAGCAATTTAGTGTGTCTGGTCAAGAACTATGTTATTTTATAATAAGACAGTAAAATATTTCTGCTGTTTTTACTATGGTACAACTTATTGTGGAATTAAAACAAGTCTTCATTTATAAATGTCTGGTTTTTTTCTGTCGGCTTTCTTGCCTTTATGTAGACTTTGCACAGCACTTATGGGTAAATTTAAACCTAAAAATTAAAATAGAAAGTACTAGAGGAAAAAGTAAGGGGCTGTTGGTTCTGATCATGCTGAATTTGAAGCTCAGCAGTGAAACTCACTAGCTGTGTGGCACAATTTCTGTCTTAGATCCTCTGGAAAAAGACATAGTCTTCAAGCCAGCAATGGTGTGTTTAAAAAAAAAAAAAAAAAAAGACACTGACTCTCATGATATTCTGCTTGACATAGGTTCTGTGTTCAGTAAGAGGGATCTTTCATAAGATAAACTGTAGTTCCCAGCTGGGTCTGCTGCCTTAGTGGGAACAAAGAGCAGTGAAGCAGATTAAGGGCAATGTCTGAACTCCCATTCTCCCTTTCTCCCTTTTCCCATTCTCCCTTTCTCGCATTCTCCCTTTTCTTTTCCATTGTTGGCTTGCACCTTGTTCACTGGTTGCTAGGAGATCAGAGGTGGAAGGGAAAAGAGCCCTGAGGCAGGAAAACCAGAGTATGTTCAACAATGGGGATCCTGATTTTTTTCTTTTCCCCGAGAAGGAGTCTCGCTCCATCACCCAGGTTGGAGTGCAATGGCGTGATCTTGGCTCACTGCAACCTCTGCCTCCCGGGTTCAAGCAATTCTCCTGCCTCAGCCTCCCAAGTAGCTGGGACTACAAGTGCCCGCAACCACACCTGGGTAATTTTTTTTTTTTTTTTTTTTTTTTTTGTATTTTAGTAGAGATGGGGTTTTGCCATGTTGGCCAGGCTGGTCTCGAACTCCTGACCTCAGGTGATCCACCCACCTCTGCCTCCCAAAGTGTCGGGATTACAGGCGTGAGCCACTGCGCCTGGCCTGATCCTGATGTTTTTAAAAGATAGTATTTAGCTCAAATACTTCTGTGTGGCAAAGGTGAAACATGTTAGATTCTGAGACTTGGCATGATCACTAGAAAGTCTTCTAATGCTAGTGTATGTGTTTTTCTTTGCAGGGCATATCTGTAGAAAAACCTGAAGAGAGATAGGTTGCAGGAAGCTTTGCTCCCTTTGGTGTCTCCTGCCTTCTTGTTCTTTGTCCTTACTTTATGTTTGGCTTTATCCCGTGTTTATATTCATATCTGGTGTTGCCTCATTACTGTCATTTCCCTGGCAAAGGCTCTTCCAAAGATTGATGTGAATCCTTGAACCAAGCTTGCTTTGATAAATCCAGGCAGAATATACCTTGCATATTTATTAGCTATCTATCTTTTTTCTTTTTTGAGACAGGGTCTCACTCTGCTTCCCAGGCTGGAGCACAGTGGCACTACCATGGTACACTGCAGCCTTGAACTCCAGGCTCAAGCAATCCTTCCACCTCTGCCTCCTGAGTAGCTGTGACCACAGGCGCATGCCACCACGACTAGCTACTTAGGTGGTTTTTTTTTTTTTCTTTCAATTTTTAGTAAAGATGGTGGTCTTACTATGTTGCCCAGGACTTCAGATGCTAGGGATGGCTGAAGTTATCTCAGGATGCCCTGAGCTTTGATGATCTTATATTAAGACTTGGAGTTTATATGGGTGTGTGTATAGAAGATTCTCAAAACTAAAGATCTTGGATTCATAGAACTTGAACTTAATTCAGGTGATTTGTATGTTTTGACATTTGTACCTGCTAATGATTACAAGTTATGGAAGTTTACTTATGGAAGATCTATCAAAATATACTCTGAATACAGTGACATTAATGTTTTAATTTATAATTTATTTATTATGGCATAGCTGACAGATTTTAATTAGTTTGGCTAATACAGGGGACGATTCTCCTTACGGTTCAGTAGCAGTATCAAAAGTTCTCTTATGTCCTGATCGTTTTTGTCAGGCACACTGAATCAGTAAATCATTTTCCTTCTGTTTGGGAAGGTGTTGAACTTGGGCGCGATGGGAGGAAGCTCGGTACTGTTGGAGAATGCCTGTAGTTAGAATTGGTCCATGTCCAAACCACTCCACCCAACAAGGAAGCAGCTTGAAGTTCCAAACAGATTCCTGGAGCTGGAGATGTGTTTAGGGGAAGAGCAGGGCTGGCTTGGCCTGTGAGCTGCACAGTACAGAGTCATGGACGATTAAATGACAGAATCGAAGCCAAAGCTTGAGTAAGGTGCCAGACCAGATGAGAAGCATGCCAGTGGAGGGAGAGAAAAACTAGGCATGAAGCGAGGGCACTGTATCTGAGGACACTGGACTGAGTGAGTGCGTATACAAGGGAAGGTCGGAGGCAGAATTCTAAAGGGCCCTGGGCAGCACTGGACAACCTGGCTAATTACAGAGCTATATACAGCCCGCTTACTCACTTTGCAATGAAAATGTCTTAAGTCAAAAGCACTGTGCAAAAGATTGAATCCCTGGAGACCCCAACTGGGCTTGCAGGTCTCATTGTTCTGACTTCGGGAGAGTGGGCTCCAGGGAATGCCTCGGTTATCCTGAGAGTAGTGGGAATATTGGACTCTGCCCTACTCTGCCTTCTCTCGTCATCCAAATAACAGCAAACCTCATAGCAGGAGTCCAGGATAGTCATGGTTAAAGGAAAATGCTGGAGAAAAGGTAGGGAACTTTGGTCCTTTACAAATGACTTGAAGCTTTACAACCTGGTGGTTGAAGACGCAGTGATTTCACATCCCTTGTTATCTGCTTTTACTATTTGGCCTGTAATATAAATACAACGCATTTGATGCAAGTTATTCTTCAATTTTATGTGTGGTCCTTTAAATATTAGAAGTTAGCAGTGAAGGGAACAGGGGTATCTTGGTGGAGTAAGTCACTAGATGGTGTTGGTTTCTAGTTTCATTCCAATACATGCTGGTCTGGTCATTTTAATTTGTAATACAAAGAAGCTATTGAAGTGGAAGGATATTTTCTTGTTCTCATATTAGAGCCAAATGAGCAAAACATTAAAGAATCGTAGTTGAAATTGTTTCCAAATCAGAAAAAATTCTCTGTAATTTTCTCATTCTGGTTCCTATTTATATTTTCTGCGGAGACTGAGTTGTGGTTGTCATAGCAATTTCTTTTCCTACATGAAATTCTGATACTTGGATTTTTATTATTTGTACTTCATGTCAAGAAAAGACCTGATCAAATCTGAATGTTGCCTTTTAAATGATATCTGACTGGAGTAGATCTTTTAACCATTACATCATCATCTTAATATTTGCTGACCTGTGAATAATAGGATTCCTTAGGATTCTGTTTTGATGGACCAGGAAGTAGTTTTGTGAGCAGGATGGTTTTAAGAGAAGAGTCTGTGTCCTGGTACCCACAAGATACCCTGGTACTCTCCCTTTGCCTTCAGCACCTGCGGTGGCTCTGAGGTCCTTGGGGATTGCCTTCATGTCCGTATACGGTCTTGGGTTAAACCAAAAATCTTTCTTTGCTTGGCTTTGTATCATTTTTAATTTTTTCCTTTGCTTTTAGATATTTTTATTTCAAAAAAGTTTTAAAATTTACAGACAAGATCTCACTCTGTTGCCCAGGCTGGAGTGCAGTGGTGCCATCAGAGCTCACTGTGGCCTGGATCTCCTGGGGTCAAGCAATCCTCCTGCCTCGGCCTCCCAAAGTGCTAGGATTACAGAGTTGAGCCACCGTGCTGGGCTCTGCTTTTAAACGTTTCCCCATGCAGTTTTCATGTGCTGTTTTGACCTCATTACTATACTAAAAATTCTCTTTTGAAGCTGACAATGACCCAGTTCTTGTTAAATCCATTAGCTTATCTGAGTTTATCATTCGTGTCTTTCATGTGACTTTGATATTGTTGACCAATCTTCCTTGAAGCTGTCCCCTCTGGTTTTCTTCTTTCTCTCTTTCGTCCTTCCTTCCATCTATCAGCTATGTCATGCCAAGGTACTTTTTTTCAGGGCCCTGCATAGCTGGTCACTGAGTGAGTCTTTCCCGACATCTCCTAGGTTCTTATTTATCTCCTGCTCCTAAATGTGCCCGTCCCCACAGGTTCTGCCTTGGACAGCTCCATGTTCTGAACATTACTCCCTAGGCTTATTCACTGCTGGGGTGCTACTTGTCATTACAGAGGACTAACCTTCAAATCCACATCACTGGTTCTGACCACTCACCTCCACTGCAGTCCTGTATCTTGATATCGGCAGGACATCTCCACCTTTAGTAGCTGCCATCCAGCACTGGGTTCATTGACTTCTCCAATCTCGACGTGGCTGCTCTCAACTGCTAGAAGCATTACTTTTCTGCCAGTTGGACTGTTAGATAGTTGGACTGTGATATCTGCTTCTGCATGCTATTTGCTGTGATATCACACCTCACGTAACCTTGGAAAAGATCTGCCGTACACTGGTGAAAGAATAAGAATGAAAAAGGCAAATAACATCTCAGGCTCATTGGGAAAATAATTTTGACTTGGAAGATTTCCTAAGAAGCTCTTGGGGACTCCCCAAGGGCCTCAGAATCACATTTGAAATCATTGGTGTACCACCAAAAAAGATTGCTAAATCTTTTTCTAACTTGACATTTTATTTTCTTGTACATGGTTTTCAATTTTGGTTTTGAGGTTTATATAAGGAAGGTTCAAAATCAAACACAATCACTCAGTCGGAATCTAATATTCATTGATGGAATTCAGTCTCTGAGGCTTGAAAACACATCATACGATAAATGACAGATTTTTAAAAGTCATGATGTTAAAATTCCATGCTCGTGAGAGTCAAGTTACACTTCATGGCTCTCTGCAATTCTGCATTTTCATCTCTCTTGTTCTGACCACCTGGATTGTAAATTTTCTCTAATGTAAAATTAAATTTTTGTCCTCTGTGTTAATGGAGAGAAAAATGAATATACAGGAAATAACTGATGTTAAACTTCACAACTGCACCTTTTCCCTTCTCTCGTTTATTTTTGTTTGGTAAACTGAGTTCTGTTATGTGCTCAAAACTGCTAGGTGCTGGGGACATTCAATTTGTAGACAAAATGGTTCCACCCCTAAAATCACACCCTAGGGTGAACACAGTCTTCAGCACCAAAATCACAACCTAATGTGTTAAGAGAGAAGATCTAACCCCTTCAGGAGAAACCTGTGGTGACCTGAGGCAAGGTACTTCTCACTTCTAAGACAATGGTAGGTGACTGATGACCTCCAATCCCCTTCTGTCAAAAGAGATCATTTAGAATGTGTGGATCCCAAAAGCACTGTAGATCCAGTGCCTAGTGTTGAGCAGAAAGCTTACCACCCAGCAGTTAACCATGAAAATCTTTATTCTTCTGGGGACTCAACATACATTAGAAAGTTGAATGTATGGCAGGCAGATGAACTGTGGGAAGGGGAGGCAGGAATTTAGAGCTAGAAGTGCTAATGGTTGTGCTGGGGGCCTATCAAGGAGCAGCAGCGAAGGGGCCGTCACTGGGTGGCTGTCTCTGGAGAACAGAGAGAGTCTCTCTCTTTCACATCACACTTGAGTTTGGGTATGGACTGAGATAAATTATACCAATACCACCATCACCACCACTAATCGCAGCAGGTAACAATGTATAACTATGTGCCAGGCACAATAATAAGCTCTTCGCATGTATTATTTGATTACATCCTCTTAGCAACCTTACATCTAGGCACTTTTCATTCCATTCATTCATAAGTATATTGTGTACCTTCTTTGTATCAGTTAAGTGTGCTAGGTGCTAAGGATAGGATGGTGAGCCAGGCAGACATAGTCTACATGGTGATGGTGCATGGAGTTTAGTAGTAAAAGGTTAGAAATTAGCCAAACGGGCCAGGCGCCATGGCTCACACCTGTAATCTCTGCACTTTGGAAGGCTGAGGTGAAAGGATTGTTTGAGGCCAGGAGTTTAAGACCAGCCTGAGCAATAGTGAGACCCCTGTCTCTATATAAAATAAAAAAGAAAAGACATTAGCTAAATAATCTCACTAGTAATTATATATAGGTAGTTAATTATACACTGTGCACATGTATGTAACTTTTTTTTTTTTTTAAGAGATCACTCAGGCTGGAGTGCAGTGGCTTGATCAAGGCTCACTACAGCCTTGAACCTCTGGCTCAGCCTTCAGAGTAGCTAGGACTACAGGTGCTTGCCACCATGACTGACTAGTTGATTATTATTATTATTATTGTTGTATTTTTAGAGATGGGGTCTCACTACATTGCCCAGGCTAGTTGGCCAGCTCCTGGCCTCAAGCAATACTCGTGCCTCAGCCTCCCAAAGCGCTGTGATTACAGGCATGAGACACTATGCCCTGCACATGTATGTAACTATTATTCATTGAGCACCTATTATATACCAGGCTGTGAGCATGCAACAAGACTATTGCTATTGTCTCTAGGTCCAGAGAAGGAAGCTAAGTAAGTTTCAGTAAATAACTCAATAACCTGCCACACTTAAAAGATGAGTCCTTATTCACTGTGCTGGTAGAAGAATGACTCAGTGCATGTGGGAAGGATCAGAGAATAGACCATCTGTGGCTCACTGCCTTTGTTATCATTAGAGGTGGCTAAAGCAGAGTGCTCTGTGGGTTCTCACTGGGCAATTGGGAGCCATTATCCTGATGAATGAGGCAATGACTGGATTTCCTCCTTGGATATTCAGAAGTTGGGAATATGGAGAAAGGTATACAGCGTGATTTCTGTGTTGAAAGTGAACAGCATGTACAGTAAAATATGTGTTTTAAATTACCCCTGAGCTGTTTTTTAAATCATAACCAATGAAGAAATCTGTCCAAAGGAAGCATTTCCCATGACCTTCCCTTTGGAAATAACCCAGGTTTTCTAGTTCTTAGTTCAAGGAAGGTATTTTCAGGAAAAGGAAGTTTGTGGGAGAGAGCAGGGCAGGAAGAAGGGGAAATGTTTATAGATAAAGGTGATTTTTAATGATCTTCTTTTAGCCTAGCTACCTCCCTGGTCACCATAATGTGTGCTTGTTTGCTGTTCAACAGTGCAGAGTGATGTTGGTCTGAGGAGTGACATCAGAGTCTCTCACCGACCCTGTTTCTCCTGGCCCTGTGATCCTCTGTGCAGTTACAGGGCCTCTGGAAAGGCTGGAGGAGTTGACACTTGTCCCGTTCACCGCATCAGAAACTGAGTAATGGCCACGACACAGTGTGCGTGGTAAATATATGATGCTTTGTTTCTTTTCAGGAAGTGGAAAAAAAAGTGCCACAAATGAGGTGGAGGCAGATGCGGCCACTTCCTTATTGCGGAGAGGGAGTTGTATGAAGAATGAGTGTTGTATATAATGTGTGACTTCTCTGTGACTTCCACCTGCTCAGCCCCCTGAGTGGGATAACTCAAGAGGCAGCAGGTTGCTTAGACATGCCCATTGCCTGGAACACTTCGGGAACTTCGGTACAAGTCTATAGAGGAGAGTGAAGGAACAAAATGGGGATCATTTAAAAGCTAATTCGTGTCGAAAATTCACTTTGGACCTGTCTGTGTTTCTGATTCCTCTTTCTTATTTCATTTGCGTGGGAAGTGACCTCAGATCAAATAACTGAGTGAGAAAAACAAATTAAATCAAAGCACCCAGGAAAGGGACATTTCATTCAAACAACTTTTTGGGGCATCTACAGTGTGCTGGGAAGCAGCCTATAAAAAATACTTGTATTTGATTCCTATTCTCCTTCTCCCCACCCCTCCTATCCTCCGCTTCCAGGGTAGGAAAGCTCTGCCTAACTCAGGGAACTATCCCCTGGGGGCCATGTTGTTTTTCATTGTGTAGTTTATTGGGAATCAGAATTTTTAAGTGCCAGAAGGGATGTCAAAGATCACCTCGTCTCATTCTCTCATTTTACACTTAATTTTATGAAGCTTACCAAAATGATATGCTCAAATTATTTCACAGCTGTTACAGCATAAATGTGACACAATTCACGTTCTTTTTGCATAATGCCTGTACAAATAACAAAATGAAATCTATCCTTCACTGTCAACTACATTGTTCTAGTTATCTATTGCTGTGTCACAAGAAGCCACCCTAAACTTAGTGACTTGAACCAATTTATTATTATCTCTTATGGTGCCATGGGATAGTGGGGCAGTTCTTGCTTGAGGTCTCTCCTGTGGTTGCTGTCAGATGGACAGATGCTCAGAGTCATCTGAAGGCCCAAGGGGGCTGGATGTCCAGGTTGGCTTCTTCCCGCACTGGGCTGGCAGGTGATGCTAGCTGTCATCTGGGCGCTCAGCTGGGCTTGGCATTGGATTATCTTGAAGGTCCCTTTTGTTCTATAAACTTGGGAAAGTTATTCCCTTTCAAGAGCCTCACTTCATGAGAATGTCTTAGGTTGCAAGGAAGCGACTCATTTAAGTTACCTCCGACTTATGTTAATTACACATAAATGTGAGCTCTATAAATCTGGTGAACTACATTCCAGAAAATCTTATTTAAAACCTTCCTTGGCTCTTTCCTGAGTGTCTGTGTTTTCTTTTTCCCCTCCCTCCCTCCCTCCCTCCCTTCCTTCCTTCCTTCCTTCCTTCCTGCCTTCCTGCCTTCCTGCCTTCCTGCCTTCCTGCCTTCCTTCCTTTCGAGAGTCTTGCTCTGCTTCCCAGGCTGAAGTGCAGTGGCACAATCATAGCTCACTGCAGCCTCAGCCTCCTACGCTCAAGCTGTCCTCCTGCCTCAGCCTCCCAAGTAGCTAGGACTACAGGTGTCTGTCACCACACCCAGCTAATTTTTACATTATTTGTAGAGACAGGGTCTTGCTATGTTGACATGGCTGGTTTCAGATTCCTAGCCTCAAGCAATCCTCCTGCCTCAGCCTCCCAAAGTGCTGGGATTACAGGTGGGAGTCCCCACGCCCAGGCCTCTCTTTTCTTTTGACCACTTTCATCTTTTTTCTATTTCAGAGCAACTGCTCATATATAACATCAGCATGCTGTGATCCTTCCTCGTGGCTTCGTTCCCTGTGTATCCTTTCAAGCTCTGGTACTCACTGCTAAGGTCCTCAATCCTTAGTGCAAATGAGAGGGGAGGGGAGAGCAGAGGGGGGATCTAATTGCCATCAGAGAGGCAGACTATGTGGTCACTTGAAAACCCTAAATACTAACTGGCCCTGGGTTAGACGCCCACTCTGAACCACGTAACATATGGCTGCCTAGGACTGCTCTTGCTGCAGGGAAGTGAAAGCAGTGGGAGGTGTGGAAATGTTTAGCATCAGGCTAATAAGATTATTATTATAATATCCATAATATCTGTACTACCTCCGTCACAGGATTGCTATTGTAGCCAAAATTAGTAAAATAGCTAACTTTTCTTCCTTCCTTCCTTCTTCTTTCTTTCTTTTCTTTCTTTCTTTTTCTGTCTCTCTTTCTCTCCTTCTTTCTTTCTCTCTCTTCCTCCCTCCTTCCCTCCTTCCCTCCTTTCTTTCTTTCTTTTCTTTCTTTTCTTCTTCTTCTTCTTTCTTTCTTTCTTTCTTTCTTTCTTTCTTTCTTCTTCTTCCTTCCTTTCCTTCTTCCTTCCTTCCTTCTTCCTTTTCTCTCTCTCTCTCTCTCTCTTTCTTTCTTTCCTCTTTTTCTTTCTGACAGAGTCTCACACTGTGACATGGGCTGGAGTGCAGTGCTGCAATCTCGGCTCACTGCAAACTCTGCCTCCCAAGTTTAAAGGATTCTTCTGCCTCAGACTTACAGGCACCCGCCATCATGCCCAGTTAATTTTTTGTATTTTTAGTAGAGACGGGGTTTCACCATATTGACCAGGCTGGTCTCGACCTCCTGACCTTGTGATTTGCCCACCTCAGCCTCCCAAAGTGCTCAGATTACAGGCGTGAGCCACCGCGCCCAGCCTTTTTTTGTGGAGACAGAGTCACACTCTCACCCAGGCTGGAGTGCAGTGGTGCTATCTTGACTCATGGCAACCTCCACCTCCTGGGTTCAATTCTCATGCCTTAGCTTCCCGAGTAGCTGGGATTACAGGTGCATGCCACCACACCCGGCCAATTTTTGTATCATTATTTTTTTTAGTAGACATGGGGTTTCTCCATGTCATCCAGGGTGGTCTCAAAACTCCTAACCTCAAATGATCCGCCCACCTTGGCCTCCCAAAGTGCTGGGATTAAGGTGTGAGCCACCACGCTTGGCCACCGCTTATTATCAACTGTGTTCAAGGTACTTTATACACACCATCTTCACTTATTTTTCAAAACTGTGCAGGGTAGGTATCATCTATATATTCAGATGAAGAAATTGAGGCTCAGAAATTATGTGTAATTTATTTAAAAGTACACAGGTAGAACTGGTGTAGCTGGAATTGGAATCCAGTTAGGTAATTTTCAAAGCCTATTCTTTCTCCTCTAATAATTGTCATCTTTGAAGCCATTTTGTAACCTGTAAAAGGTTTCATAGATATAAAAAGATTTTTATTCAAATATTATTCTCTTTTCCCCTACAGACTTGTGTTTTGATTCAGGAAGCATACCATCTGTCAGTGGGCTTTCTCCAGGACAATTTTAAGGCTTACAGGAGTGTGGAACAGCTAATAGCTTCATATCTGTAATCTACACTGAAAATTTCCCTATCAGTAAATTGCCAAGGATAGTTGAAAAACCAAAACCGAACGCAAAACAGACTCGCAAAAGTCAAACCCTTATGATGCTTCTGGGGAAAAGTGTGACCCGGCCCGTGGCCCCCGTCCTCCCACCCGCCAGGGGTGGGGTGGCCTGTGGCTTGTGGCCTGGCCAGGCTCCTCAGCCTGTAGCCTGAGAACAGCCCCTCCCCTCCATGTGCTGACTGTTGGGAAAGGAACCAGGTGTCGATCAGCAGCATTCCGCGTCTGTCCTCTAGTAGTTGCCAAGGTCACACTGCCATTCAGTATTTACTAAACTTAGGCTGCAGGGAGTAGCTTGCAGTGCCCTTCCCCTCGCCCCCATCATTGCCCCGTGATTCTATAGTTTATGCTGGGATGAAGCCCGACCTCCCAGGAGCAGTTTACATGCACAGACAGCTCCAGTCCCTGGTAGATTGCTTTCGACTGAACCGCATCTTGGCATTATGTCATCAGGGATAGTTGGAAGCAGTCCTATTACAGTGTTACTGTATTTGCTGTGAGACGTTGTTAAAGTCAGGCTCCCTACATCATTCAATTTCTTTCTAGGAGGTAACACCGAGAAATTTCTCTTAGGCTAAGTATCTGTACTCTCGAGTAACTGATTTGTTTAAACAGCACCCCCCATCTGCCCCCCGCCAGCGCCCCCCACACTTCTCCTGTAGATACCAAAATCTACACATGCTCAAGTCCCTGATAGAAACTGGTATGGTATTTGCATACAACACTTACACACTCTCCTGTATACTTTAAATCATATCTAGATTACTTATAATACCTAATGCAATGTAAAAGTAAGTACAGATGCTCTCACAATGGGGTTACTTCTCAATAAACACACTTTTAAGTCAAAAATTTCATAAGTTGAAAATGCATTCAATATCCTGATAAATTCATCATAAAGCCCAAAAATTGAAAGTTTAACCACTGTATATTAGGGACTCTATGTAGTTCTAATATTGTATTTTTTAAAAATTTGTGTTATTTTCTATTTATTTTAAAATATTTTTGATACATGGTTGATCTGTGGATGTGGACCCTGCAGATACAGAGGGCTGGTTGTACTTTCCTCTCTGTTGGCTACTAGGAAGGACAAAGGTCATTTTTTCTCCTTTAGTCCTAGTAAAGTCTAGAAGACCTCAGGGCATGTATAAGGCTCCTAACTTTACCTGTGGCTTCATCCTTTCCTCCCTGCCTTACTTTCCCTTCATGCTGATTCCCTCATTTATATGTAATATACTGCCTTAAAAATATGCAGACAGCTTTAGTTTATTTTTTTGGATTAAGGCAAGACCTAACTTAATGGATTCAGAGTACCCCTCTCTATAGAGCTCCTTTAGAATAACGTAAAAGATCGTGACATGAGGCCAGGCGTGATGGCTCATGGCTTAATCCCAGCACTTCGGCCAGCCTGGCCAATATGGTGAAACCCTGCTTCTACTAAAAAATACAGAAAATTAGCTGGGTATGTTGGCACATGCCTGTAGTCCCAGCTACTCAGGAGGCTGAGGCAGGAGAATCACTTGAACCTAGGAGGTGGAGGTTGCAGTGGGCCCAAATTGTGCCACTGCACTCCAGCCTGGGTGACAGAGCAAGAAAAATTTTTTTTAAAAAAAGGATAATGATATATTTTAGGAGTAAAGTTACTTTTGACTCCTATGCTTCGCCCATAGTTGGTGCTCAGCCTTTAAAAACAACGAAATTGAGGGGTGGAGCAAGATGGCTGAATAGGAACAGCTCCAGTCTCCAACTCCCAGCGCGAGCGACACAGAAGACCGGTGATTTCTGCATTTTCAACTGAGGTACTGGGGTCATCTCACTAGGGAGTGCCAGACAATCGGTGCTGGTCAGCTGCTGCAGCCTGACCAGCCAGAGCTGAAGCAGGGCGAGGCAT
>NW_016805896.1:4724568-4730605 GCF_001698545.2 Rhinopithecus bieti
GGAAGCAGTTGAGGGACCAGGAATTGGGTCCTCTAAGGATGAGGAGGCCATCTACTAGATGGCTCTTTAAAATGTTTTCTCCAGAGTTGTCTGCCTCATTAACAATGTTTTTGTTTTCGTTTGTTTGTTTGTTTGTTTTTTGTCTTAGGAGTCTCTGTTCAATCTTATAAACTGACATAATTTCTTGTTCTCTTATGAATGCACATTCCTCATTTTCTCTAATAAACCATCACACATTTAAAAAATAAATAAATAAATAAATAAAAACAACGAAATTGTAAGACAAAACAAAAACATGCCCTATCCCCAACCCTGTGCTTTTTTTTAGCTTAAACATTTATTTGGGGTCTTTCTTAGGTAGTGTTAGCCGCTTTCTTGGCTATACATTTTAAATTTAAAGGGAGCCTCTGTTTGGTAATCATCACTTCCTGTTTTTCTTGAGGAGGAAGTCAACGCTTCAATATACCCATCTTTTTCGGTAAAGAAGTGTGACCATGAATGAAACCCTACCTGAGAAGTAGCAGTCGATTCCCTCTGGTTTCTGGGGTTTGGGTTCTCCAGAGGAGAAAGGTGAATGGGCGAAATGACCACAGACCTCCATATAATGGATGCAGCCTGGAGTCGGGTGCTGGTCTTGTCCTGCATGTGGCCTCTGTGGAGTCCCCTTTGCAGGCCCTCTTTCTCATGCACCCTTGGTCAGCCTTCAGATTCCCATCCAGAGCCTGGAGTCTCCTCTTGCCCATCCTACAAAGCAAGTACAGTTCCTACCTCAAACCAGTCTCATTACCCAAGGGCTGGTCTTGTCAGGCTATCTCTGGGCTAATGATATGACCAAATCCCTCAGCATGCTATTTCAAAAACAGGAACAAGTGACTTGAAGGTCACATGGTTTTTTTTCTTGAGACGAAGTCTCACTCTTGTCCCCTAGGCTAGAGTGCGATGGTGCGATCTCGGCTCACTGCAACCTCTGCCTCCCGGGTTCAAGTGATTCGCCTGCCTCAGCCTCCCAAGTAGCTGGGATTACAGGCATGCGCCACTATGCCCAGCTAATTTTTTTTTTTTTTTTTTTGAGACAGAGCCTCACTCTGTCGCCCGGGCTGGAATGCAATGGTGCGATCTTGGCTCACTGCAACCTCCGCCTCCCGTGTTCAAACGATTCTCTTGCCTCAGCCTCCCGAGTAGCTGGGATTACAGGAACCCGCCACCACACCCCGCTAATCTTTTTGTGTGTTTTTGGTAGAGACGGGGTTTCACCATGTTGGCCAGGCTGATCTCGAACTGACCTCAGGTGATCCACCCGCCTCGGCCTCCCAAAGTGCTGGGATGANTGAGACAGAGCCTCACTCTGTCGCCCGGGCTGGAATGCAATGGTGCGATCTCGGCTCACTGCAACCTCCGCCTCCCGTGTTCAAACGATTCTCTTGCCTCAGCCTCCCGAGTAGCTGGGATTACAGGAACCCGCCACCACACCCCGCTAATCTTTTGTGTTTTTGGTAGAGACGGGGTTTCACCATGTTGGCCAGGCTGATCTCGAACTGACCTCAGGTGATCCACCCGCCTCGGCCTCCCAAAGTGCTGGGATGACAGACGTGAGCCACCGTGCCCGGCCGCCCAGCTAATTTTTGTATTCTTAGTAGAGATGGGGCTTCACCATGTTGGCCAGGCCGGTCTCAAACTCCTGACCTCAGGTGATCTGCCCGCCTCGGCCTCCTTAAGTGCTGGGATTACAGGTGTGAGCCACAGCCAGCGCCCGTGCCCGGACACATGAATATTCTTAAGATATCTTGAAGTCAAGAGGGACCATATCTCATATCATTGTCACCTTTTCCATTCTCTCTCTTAAGAAGGAAAACTACGTAAAAGGACTCCCATGGAAAACGGGAGTCAACCAGGGAGCAGAAGCCTATACTGGCAAACTGTTCAGGAGCCCTCATTCTAGGTTTTCCAAAGCTTGTAATAAGTTTAGGCCTACAAGCACATACATATTGGGTTTGGGGCACTTCTATATATAAATCCACTGTTTTCTTTTTTGGCTTTGTGGAATGCAGGACAGTCACACAAGAAAATGAGAGAAATGTTCACAGCAGCCTGGAAACCAGTTTGGGTCACAGAACATCACAAGGAAGCATGCTGGATTTTGATAATCATTCTCTTTTTAGTACTTAAATGAAGTTATTTCACAATGTTATATGTTGAGTGCATAGCTGTGTGGTCCAAGGTATTGCTTTTAGGTTGTATGTAAACTGGCTATTATGTAACAAAATCGTGTGTTCTAACTAGGAGTTACCTACACTGTAGAGTCTTTGCTTGGTAAAAAATGGTGGAGATACAATATGCCTGTCAGTTTCTACTACTGTCTTCTGAGCAGAGATAATTCTTATATTTGAGCCTTTTTAGATCTACTGTGGATATGACAAACACAACCATTCACTCTGTGCCTATTAAGTCTTTGGCTTAAAAGGAATGGTTCTCATCCAGAAGTAAATGATATCCAAATTTTTGAGAAAGTAAAACTAAACAAAACCTTGGGTGCCGTGGTGATGATGTCTTAGGTATGACTGGGAAACATCTTGTGATATTTCAAAACCATTCTCCCAAGAACAACTGAAAATGGACAGATCCGGTCTGCAGCTCCCAGCGAGACTGATGCAGAAGGCGGGGGTGATTCTGCATTTCCAACCTAGGTACCCAGTTCCTCTCACTGGGACTGGTTAGGTAGTGGGCGTGACCCACTGAGAGCTGCAGAAGCAGGGTGGGGAGTCGCTTCACCCAGGAAGTGCACAGAGTCCGAGACCTCTCTCCCCCAGCCAAGGGAAGCAGTGAGGGACTGTGCTACCTGCCCAGGGTACTACGCTTTCTTCACGGAATTTTGCGATCTACGGATCAAGAGATTCCCTCCTGAGTCTACACCACCAGGGCTCAGGTTTTCAAGCATAAAACTGGGCAGCTGTTTGGGCAGGCACTGAGCTGCAGGATTTTTTCATTCTCTAGCAGCACCTAGAACTCTAGTGAGATAGGACAACCGTCCACTCCCCTAGAAAGGTGGCTGAAGCCAGGGAGCCAAGTGGTCTCGCTCAGTGGGTCCCTCCTCATGGAGCCCAGCAAGCTAAGAACCACTGGCTTGAAATTCTCACTGCGGGCACAGCAGTCTGGAGTCGGACTGAGATGATTGAGTTTGGTGGGAAGTGGGGTGACGGCCATTACTGTGGCTTTCGTAGGTGGTTTTCCCCTGACAGTGCTAAGGAGACTGGGAAGTTTGGACTGGATGGAATTCCCCACAGTGGAGCAAAGTGGCTGTGGCCAGACTGCTTCTCTAGATTCCTCCCTACTGGGCAGGGCATCTCTGCAGGAAATACAGCAGCTCCAGTCAGGGGCTTACAGACAAAACTCTCATCTCTCTGGGGCAAAGCACCTGGGGGGAGGGGGGGCTGTGGTCGCAGGTTCAGTGGACTTAGCCTTTCCTGCCTGCTGGCTCTGAAGAGATCAGCTGATCCTGACAACGGAGATTCTCTCAGCACAGTGCACCAGCTCTGCTAAGAGACAGACTGCCTCCTCAAGTGGGTTCCTGACCCCTGTGACTCCTGACTAGGAGAGACCTCCCAACAGGGGTCGGCAGACACCTCATATAGGAGAGCTCTGGCTGGCATCAGGCCCATGCCCCTCTGGGATAAAGCTTCCAAAGGAAGGAGCAGGCAGCAATCTTTGCTATTCTGCAGTCTCCACTGGTGATACCCAGGAGAACAGGGTCTGGAGTAGACCTTCAGCAAACTGCAGCAGACCTGCAGAAGAGGGGTCTGACTGTTAGAATAAAAACAAACAAACAGAAAGCAATAACATCAACATCAACAAAAAGGATGTCATGCAAAACTCCATCCAAAGGTCATAGGCCTCAAAGATCAAAGGTAGATAAATCCATGAAGATGAGGAAAAACCAGCGCAAAAATGCTGAAAATTCCAAAAGTCAGAATGCTTCTTCTCCTCCAAATGGTCGCAACACCTCTCCAGCAAGGGTGCAGAACTGGACAGAGGATGAGATGGACCCATTGACAGAAGTAGGGTTCAGCAGGTGGATAATAACAAACTGCTGAGTTAAAGCAGCAGGTTCTAACCCAATGTAAAGAAGGCGAGAACCTTGATAAAAGATTACAGGAGCTGCTAACTAGAATAACTAGTTTAGAGAGAAACATAAACGACCTGATGGAGCTGCAAAACACAGCACAAGAACTTCATGAAGCATACACAAGTATCAATAGCTGAATCAATCAAGCAGAAGAAAGGATACCAGAGTTTGAAGACCACCTTGCTGAAATAAGGCATGCAGACAAGATTAGAAAAAAAAAAAAAGGATGAAAAGGAACAAACAAAGCCTCCAAGAAATAAGGGAATACGTTAAAAGACCAAATCTACAATTGATTGGAGTACCTGAAAGAGACAAGGAGAATGGAACCAAGTTGGAAAACACACTTCAGGATATTATCCAGGAGAACTTCCTTAACCTAGCAAGACAGGCCAACATTCAAATTCAGGAAAGACAAAGAACATCACTAAGATACTCCACAAGAAGATCAACCCCAAGACACATAATCGTCAGATTCTCCAAGGTCGAAATGAAGGAAAAAATGTTAAAGGCAGCCAGAGAGAAAGGTCAGGTCACCTACAAAGGGAAGCCCATCAGACTAACAGTGGATTTCTCGGCAGAAACCCTACAAGCCAGAAGAGAGTGGGGGCCAATATTCAACATTGTTAAAGAAAATAATTTTCAACCCAGAATTTCATATCCAGCCAAACTAAGCTTCATAAGCAAAGGAGAAATAAAATCCTTTCTAGACAAGCAAATGCTAAGGGATTTCATCACCACCAGGCCTGCTTTGCAAGAACTCCTGAAGGAAGTACTAAATAGGAAAGGAAAAACTGGTACCAGCCACTGCAAAAACACACCGAAATATAAAGACCAATGACACTATGAAGAAACTGCATCAACTAGTGTGCAAAATAACCAGCTAGCATTATGATGACAGGATCAAATTAATACATTACAATATGAACCTTAAACGTAAATGGGCTAAATGCCCCAGTTAAAAGACACAGGCTGGCAAATTGGATAGAGTCAAGCACCTTTGGTGTGCTGTATTCAGGAAATACATCTCACGTAAAAAGACACACATAGGCTCAAAATGAAGGGATGGAGGAAAAGAAACAACAAAAAAGCAGGAGTTTCAATCCTAGTCTCTGATGAACAGACTTTAAACAAAAATCAAAAAAGACAAAGAAGGGCATTTAAAGGGATCGATGCAACAAGAGCAGCTATTTTAAATACATACGCACCCATTGCAGGAGCACCCAGATTCATAAAACAAGTTCTTAGAGATCTACAAAGAGACTTAGACTCCCTCACAATAATAGTGGGAGACTTTAACACCTCACTGTTAATATTAGACAGATCAACAAAACAGAAGATTAACAATGATATTCAGGACTTGAACCCAGTTCTGAATCAAGTGGACCTAATAGACATCTATAGAACCCTCTACCCCAAATCAACAGAATATACATTCTTCCCAGTGCCACATGGCCCTTATTCTAAAATCGACCACATAATTGGAAGTAAAACACTTCTCAGCAAATGCAAAATAACTAAAATCATAACAAACAGTCCCTCGGACCACAGTGCAATAAAATTAGAACTCAGGATTAAGAAATTCACTCAAAATCACCCAACTACATGGAAATTGAACAACCTGCTCCTGAATGATTCCTGGGTAAATAACAAAATTCAGGCAGAAATCAAGTAGCTCTTGAAACTTACGAGAACAAAGAGACCATGTACTAGAATATCTGGGACAAAGCCAAAGCAGTGTTAAGAGGGAAATTTATAGTATTAAATGCCCACATCAGAAAGCTGGAAAGATCTCAAATCGACTAGGGAAGCAAGAGCAAACAAATCCAAAACAGAAGACAAAATATTAACTAAAATCAGAGCAGAACTGAAGCAGATAGAGACAAAAAAAAAAAAAAAAAAAAAAAAAAAAAAAAAAAA